>NW_016808678.1:544505-569079 GCF_001698545.2 Rhinopithecus bieti | reverse complement strand
GGCCCATTTTATATTTTTTAAAAAATAAAATATAATAGATAAACTTTGTATATATAAACTTTAAACTTTGGAGATGAAAAAATAATAGATCAAAACTACCACAGGAAAGAACAGTTTGTGGTCAGTGACTCACTTGCTGCCCTAAGTCCAAACTGAGGGGAGCAAGTGCCTTTGCTACTTTGTCTCTTATGTGGCCAGTCCTGGCTGGGGATCAAGCCAACACCAACATGGCCTCTTTTTTTTTTTTTTTTTTTTTTTTTTTAGACAGAGTCTCACACTGTCACTCAGGCTGGAGTGCAATGGCACGACCTTGGCTCACTGCAATCTCCACCTCCCGGGTTCAAGCAATTCTCCTGCCTCAGCCTCCTGAGTAGCTGAGATGACAGGTGCCTGCCACCATGCCTGGCTGTACTTTTAGTAGAGATAGGGTTTCACCATGTTGGCCAGGCTGGTCTCAAACTCCTATTCGCCTCAGCCTCCCAAAGTGCTGGGATTACAGGCATAAGCCACTGTACCTGGCCATCCTTTCTTAGGCTTTTGCAGTTCTCCTAATTCACCCTGGCTCCTGGAAGCGGAAGCAAGAGATATCAAGGCAAGGCAACCAGGTAAGGGATGGGTTTTTGTGAGGGGTCGGAAAGGAGTGAGACACAAGTGTCCCCCCACCTCACTCCAAAGCACACATTCAGCTTCAGCACAACCTCGTGGACTGGAGGTCAGATCCAGAGCTCCCCACAGCCAGGAAAGGCAAAGGGCCCTGCAGTGCCCTGGCGGACTATGGGGAGGGTGAGTATCCTGCAGAGGAGCAGGTAGCATTAGGAAGCTGTGAAGGAGGGTAGACCCCGAACTTCCTCACTACCTGACAAAGACTCCTCTGTAACAAAAGGGAGGCCAAATGCAGGCAAGCAGAAATGAGACAAGGAGAAGAGAAGTGCTGGCAGCACAGTGTTCTAGTTCCATTTCTGAGGTCCTATACTCTGTAGGTGCCCGTTCTGGTCTGTGAGCGCCCCTGTGCCTCTCCCAAGCACTGTACAGGAGTCCCCTTTTCCTTCAGCCAGTTTGAACTGCTGGGTTTCTGATTTCAGAGCTTTATGCTGGTAACCATTAGGCGATGTCACAACATAGCAGCTATGAGAGCTCTTAAAGCCCCAAACCACTGGACCTTACAAATCTCACTTCTGGGAGTCACATTAAGAAAATAATGAGTCAGGCGAAGATTTTATCACAATAGTATGAACAAAACTTTAAAAAATTGAAGGCCGGGAGCGGTGTCTCACGTCTGTAATCCCAGCACTCTGGGAGGCTGAGGTGGGTGGATCACGAGGTCAGGAGTTCGAGACCAGCCTGGCCAACATGGTGAAACCCCATCTCTACTAAAATACAAACTTTGGCCGGGCGTGGTGGCTCACGCCTGTAATCCCAGCACTTTGGGAGGCTGAGACGGGCGGATCACGAGGTCAGGGGATCCAGACCCACCTGGCCAACACGGTGAANAATTCACCCTGGCTCCTGGAAGCGGAAGCAAGAGATATCAAGGCAAGGCAACCAGGTAAGGGATGGGTTTTTGTGAGGGGTCGGAAAGGAGTGAGACACAAGTGTCCCCCCACCTCACTCCAAAGCACACATTCAGCTTCAGCACAACCTCGTGGACTGGAGGTCAGATCCAGAGCTCCCCACAGCCAGGAAAGGCAAAGGGCCCTGCAGTGCCCTGGCGGACTATGGGGAGGGTGAGTATCCTGCAGAGGAGCAGGTAGCATTAGGAAGCTGTGAAGGAGGGTAGACCCCGAACTTCCTCACTACCTGACAAAGACTCCTCTGTAACAAAAGGGAGGCCAAATGCAGGCAAGCAGAAATGAGACAAGGAGAAGAGAAGTGCTGGCAGCACAGTGTTCTAGTTCCATTTCTGAGGTCCTATACTCTGTAGGTGCCCGTTCTGGTCTGTGAGCGCCCCTGTGCCTCTCCCAAGCACTGTACAGGAGTCCCCCTTTTCCTTCAGCCAGTTTGAACTGCTGGGTTTCTGATTTCAGAGCTTTATGCTGGTAACCATTAGGCGATGTCACAACATAGCAGCTATGAGAGCTCTTAAAGCCCCAAACCACTGGACCTTACAAATCTCACTTCTGGGAGTCACATTAAGAAAATAATGAGTCAGGCGAAGATTTTATCACAATAGTATGAACAAAACTTTAAAAAATTGAAGGCCGGGAGCGGTGTCTCACGTCTGTAATCCCAGCACTCTGGGAGGCTGAGGTGGGTGGATCACGAGGTCAGGAGTTCGAGACCAGCCTGGCCAACATGGTGAAACCCCATCTCTACTAAAAATACAAACTTTGGCCGGGCGTGGTGGCTCACGCCTGTAATCCCAGCACTTTGGGAGGCTGAGACGGGCGGATCACGAGGTCAGGAGATCGAGACCATCCTGGCCAACACGGTGAAACCCCATCTCTAATAAAAATACAAAAAATTAGCCGGGCGTGGTGGCAGGCGCCTGTAGTCCCAGCTACTTGGGAGGCTGAGGCAGGAGAATGGCGTGAACCCGGGAGGCGGAGCTTGCAGTGAGCTGAGATCCGGCCACTGCACTCCAGCCTGGGCAACAGAGCCAGACTCCGTCTCAAAAAAACAAAAAAAAACAAACTTTGGCCGGGTGTGGTGTCGCATGCCTGTAATCCCAGCTACTCGGGAGGCTCAGGCAGGAGAATCGCTTGAACCCGGGAGGTGGAGGTTGCGGAGAGCTGAGATCGTGCCATTGCACTCCAGCCTGGGCAACAAGAGCGAAATTCCGTCTCAATAAGTAAATAAAACAGAAATAGAGCATTATTTTCCTTAATAGTAAATATTATATTTGGTCCTCACTTTAAAAGGTGCACAAACTGAGGGCCTAGGGACTTGCTCAGGGAAGCTCACAGAAAGCAGCCCCTCGCCTGGAAGTGGGGGTGTGCATTACACGAAAAGGACTAGAAATGCTAGTAGAGAGACCATGGGAACTAAGGGTCCCCAGCTCTTCTGAGTCCTCTAGGAACGCCACCTTCTTCCTCTCCACTTCTGTCATTTTTCCCTGCGGCCTCTTATATTTACTACTGATGGAAAAGGAAACATCACATTCGTGGAGCTTTTTAAAGCAAGAGACAAGTCGGGCGCGGTGGCTCATGCCTATAATCCCAGCACTTTGGGAGGCCGAGGTGGGCGGATAACCTGATGTCAGGAGTTGAAGACCAGCCTGACCAACACGGTGAAGCCCCGTCTCTACTAAAAATACAAAAATGATCCGGTCGTGGTGGCGGGCGCCTGTAATCTCAGCTACTCGGGAGGCTGAGGCAGAAGAATCGCTTGAACCCGGGAGACGGACGTTGCAGTGAGCCGAGACAGCGCCACTGCACTCCAGCCTGGGTAACAAGAGTGAAACTCCGTCTCAATAAAAAAAAAAAAGGCAAGTGACAGCAAGGGGCTGAGGGCGCGGGCTCGCGAAAGAGTCGAAGACTCGAACTTGTCCTTCTTGTATCTAGTTTGGACAAATTCGCGGGAACCACCCAAGTTCAAGTGAATAAGCCGTGGCTGACCACCCTGGTGCCGCCTCTCCGCCACCCTGTCTGAACCTACGCCATGAGGGCCTCGTTCATCCCCGCAAATCGGCAACCTGGAGAATTCCTCTGGGCCATGAGGGGCATCTGATGGCCAGCGCCAGAAATAATATTAGCCAGACCTGGGTCGGGCCTCAGCCCTGAGCCCGAGATGGCTTAGGGACAACGACCTCAGCCTTGGGGTGGGGTGTCTGGCGTCCCTGGGCCGGCGGGGGCCCGAAGCTCACGCCTAGCTGCCACAGGAGCTTCCGGGACTAGAGCCCGGAGTTCCGCCCTCCAATTGCGAGCGGAAGAGGCGGATACGCGGCCCGTGCGCGGCCGCGGATTGGCCCACCCCGAGATCCTGGCCGCGGACTGGTAGTCCGGCGGGGCGGGGCCACATGGCCTAAGGCGCCATCTGTAGCCCGAGAGATACCTGCTGGAGGAGTCCAGTGTTGCACCATCCCGGAAACCGCTGTTAGCTTGCCCGCCCTCGGCGCGCCGCCCGTTGGCCCCTGCGCTGTCCGCCCTTCCCCTAGCGTTATTTCCGGGCCCGCGCTGAGGGGGTTCCTGCGGCTGCCAGGGGGTGTGAGCTGCAGGCCATGAGCGTGGGCATCATCGGAGCCGGCCAGCTGGCCTATGCTCTGGCGCGGGGCTTCACGGCCGCAGGCAAGCGCGTGGAGGCGGGAGGCGGCTTCGCGGGCGGTCCCGAGGCCCGAGCGGGCCTCCGTCCCACTGGCATGAGAGAATGAAAGGGGAGTTTGCGTCCGGTGGGGTAGATGAGACTCTGGTTGAGCAGCAAGTGCGTCTTCTGTCCTCGTAGAGGGTTGATGGGGAGAGGGAGACTGACACTGTTAGGGCGGCTCTGGGTTTTAGAGCCAGGGAAAGCGTGATAACGGGCTGGACCGCGACCCCTAGTTAAAAAGCTCTGTCTTCTGCAGGTATCCTGTCGGCTCACAAGATAATAGCCAGCTCTCCGGAAATGAACCTGCCCACGGTGTCCGCGCTCAGGGTAGGTGGAGCGGGGCGGAGTGGGAAGCGGGTGGAGGCCCTGGAAAAGGATGACCTGAGATGAAGTGAGTCCGTCCGTCCCTGCGCCCAAGTGCTGGTCTTTGGCCGGCGGTGACATTCACTCCAGGAACATCACAAGCTTTCCACCTTCTCTTGGGCAGCTCAGTGTGGTGGCAACACCAAAGCAGACATACTGGGGGTCAGATCCAGACACTGGAGTGGTAGAGGATCAACTGAGGTAATATGATGAAAGCACCTGGCACATAGTAGGTACCCAATAAACACTCATTTAAAACAATTTTTTTTCAGACAGGGTTTTACTCTGTTGCCCAGGTTGGAGTGCAGTGGCACGATCTCAGTTCACTGCAGCCTCCGCCTCCCGAGTTCAAGCGATCCTCCCACCTCAGCCTCCCAAGTAGCTGGGATTACAGACACCCACCACGCTCGGCTAATTTTTGTATTTTTAGTAGAGAATACTGTTGGCCAGGCTGGTCTCAAACTCCTGGCCTCAAATGATCTGCCCGCCTCGGCCTCCCAAAGTGCTGGGATTACAGGGGTGAGCACCCTCAGCCATTTTTCTTAATAGACTAGTTGTATGACCTTAAAGTGCTCAGCCACTTTGAGGCTATTTCCTCATTTTACAACAGTGGCCACTTTGCTGTTATTCTGAGCTGTGAATGAGCATATTGGGAAGAATCTGGTGAGTTAGTTGTTCTGCTCTCCAAAAACATATTCCAAGTCTTTACCCAAAACCTGTGCTCTGTGGGAGAGGATGGTTGATGAGGCAGGTGACAGGCAGTGTCTGTGTCTAGGGTGGGCTGATGTCCCTAGAACTGGAGGGTCTTACTTCTCAGTTTGGAGTCATAGAGGAATGGATGACTTCCAGCCTAGCCCTGGACCGCGTGGAGACTGTGCGTTCCCCACGAACAAGCAGCCAGAGTTAGGATGGGGCCTGACTCAGCTGTTCTTCTGATGACCAGGTATTAGCATTTCCCTTTGCCCTGCCACTTTTCATCATAGGGCCTTCTTACCTAGCAGAGGAGTGCCTTAGATGCCAGAAGATTGGCAGGGAAGAAGGGCAGCCACTTCGTGGTTACCATGGAGAAGCTTGTCATCCTCCAAGCCTGTGCTTACTTGTCCAGTAGCAACAATAGGAAACTATATCATTTGGGATAGGGGCAGAACCCTGAGGGCATGCAGCTAAGAATTCCAGACTGCATCTGGCAGAATGGGTTTGGCAGGGGTTCAGCTGCTCCCTGGGAGGCCTTGGCATAGCCAGGCTGCTCCAGCACTGTGAGCTGGGAGTTTCCTCTTGCAGAAGATGGGTGTGAACCTGACACGCAGCAACAAGGAGACAGTGAAGCACAGCGATGTCCTGTTTCTGGCCGTGAAGCCACATATCATCCCCTTCATTCTGGATGAGATTGGGGCCGACATACAAGCCAGACACATCGTGGTCTCCTGTGCGGCTGGTGTCACCATCAGCTCTGTGGAGAAGGTGCCCATCTCAGCCCTGATGCCCCTTGTGTGAGGGGAGGGTTGACCCAGGAATGGCAGCTAATGGGTGGGTGCTGATGGGAGCTGTGCCCTGGCCACTCACTCGGCTCTCTCCCTCACCCTAGAAGCTGATGGCGTTCCAGCCAGCCCCCAAAGTGATTCGCTGCATGACCAACACACCTGTGGTAGTGCGGGAAGGCGCTACAGTGTACGCCACGGGCACCCATGCCCTGGTGGAGGATGGGCAGCTCCTGGAGCAGCTCATGAGCAGCGTGGGCTTCTGCACTGAGGTGGAAGAGGACCTCATCGATGCCGTCACGGGGCTCAGTGGCAGCGGGCCTGCCTATGTGAGGCCCTCATTTGCTCACTCAGCCTTCCAGGAACCCAGGCAGCAAGTTGGGCTGGCAGGCAGGCTTGGACTGGGGGTGGCGCCCGCCTCTTGGGCACAGCTGGCTGGTACAGGATGCTGACCGTTGGAGCTAGTTCCAGTCATCAGAAAGCAGACCTTAGGAAAGGTCCTTCAGTGCCTTTGGCCTGGGTCTTAGTGAGTGTCTCCACAGGCATTCATGGCTCTGGATGCATTGGCTGATGGTGGGGTGAAAATGGGTTTGCCACGGCGCCTGGCAGTCCGACTCGGGGCCCAGGCCTTGCTGGTCAGTATCTTTCCCCCGCATGTTCAGGACCAGGGTGTGGAATGGGGGTTCTTGGGCATCACTGAGCTGGGGCGAGAGTTGGTTGGGAAACCGGGGTAGCAGTTGGGCAGGAGCAGTGGGTGTGGGGAAGCCTGTTCCAAAGTACACCAACAGCTTTCTCCTAATGTGCCCTTCCCCATAGGGAGCTGCCAAGATGCTGCTGGACTCGGAGCAGCATCCATGCCAGCTCAAGGACAATGTCTGCTCCCCTGGGGGAGCCACCATCCACGCCCTGCACTTTCTGGAGAGTGGGGGCTTCCGCTCTCTGCTCATCAATGCAGTTGAGGCCTCCTGTATCCGAACACGGTGAGTCCATCCCGCTGACCTCTGTCCCAGGCCCTTCACTCCTAGTTGGTCCCTGGGCTGGGTTGAGCACCATTGGCAGAACCTGCTGTCTTGGGTCCCATTTAGCAGTGCTGGAGTCTGTGCTCTGTTAATAACCACAGCTTAGTAGATTTTGTTTACCTAAGAGTTTGCAAGCCTTACTTCACTTAATTCTCACTGCATTTCAGATGGCCAGGATTAACTTTGACTTATAGATGGGAAGTTGAGGCTCAGAGACAATTTTCCCAAGGTCAAACAGCTAAAAAGTGATGGAGACAGGATTCTAATTTGAGTCTATGACTCCAAACCCTGTCACTGTCCCCATATGATCACAGATACCACTTGGGGCTCTATGTCTAGCTCAGATCAAACAAGATAAATAAGACAAACCCATACTTAGTTAACTAGTACTTCTTAGAAGTACTAGTTGGGAAGTGTTTGTCTTGGGGCTCTAATTTTTGGTGGTGTCAGATCAACAAGCTTGAGGGTTGTGTGGATAGTGGAGACTCAAAGCTCTGGCCCCAGGGTTTATTGCCTTCCTTCAGTCCTTCTGGGGTTTTGTCTGCAGAGAGCTACAGTCCATGGCCGACCAAGAAAAGATCTCCCCAGCTGCCCTTAAGAAGACGCTCCTAGACAGAGTGAAGCTGGAATCCCCCACAGTCTCCACACTGACCCCCTCCAGCCCAGGGAAGCTCCTTACAAGAAGCCTGGCCCTGGGTGGCAAGAAGGACTAAGGCAGCATCTACCCACTCTGTGATTTAGAGCCCTCAGTTGAGAGCCCCTGCCCCACCCCCTCCATTGCTCCTCCTCACCTTTGCAAGGAGAAAGCAGGCTCAGGTAGTTTTCAGGGCTTTGTGATAAAACCTCCTTAAATCTGTTCAGACCAAGCAGTGCGAGCTTCCTCTCCTGTGCCATGTTGGAAGATGTTCTGAAGGGGTGATAGATGCTGGAAGCCAGACACAACCCTGCATACCCCACTCAGTTGGTGGAGGCTGGGGCTGGGACTGGAGTCAGCCCAGCTGGGAGGAAGGGCTAGGGAGGATCTGCAGGTAAAGCCCAAGGCAGGGTTGGTTTGATGCCAAGGCAAAGTGGTGAGAGAGAAAATAGGAAAGGGGCTTTTCTCTGAATTGGTAAATGGGAACAAAGGGAGCAACTTAAGATTGTCACAATCACAAGTATACAGGATTAGACTGTGTTTATATTTAACTCTTGCTTCATAGGTGTACCATTTAAAGAGTGTACCATTTAATGCTAAGTTTAACTGCTTTAATAAAGTTTGTTTTTAAATATCTTGCTTTTGTTAGGCTTAATCTTAAATAATCATCCTGGAGAACTCGACGCCCTTGTGGGGTCCTCGCCGCTTCTCTGCAAGAGCACTGTCCAAGGGCTAGAAGTAGGGATGAGAGGAATAAGGGGCCAGGCCCTTGGTCTGGATCAAGGTGTTGTTCTAGAATGAGCCGAAGCTAATGGCAGGGAAGAGCCAAGTGGGCTGCATGAGTTGTGGGTCAGCAGCCCAGAATAAAGGGGAAAGCCATCTGCTTCGATATGGGGCAGGCACTGCTGAGCATTTGATCCTCACAGCTGCCCTCTGAAGGAAGAACTGTTCTTTTCTCACCTTATAGAAGATGTCGAGGCTGGCTGGGCGTGGTGGCTCATTGCCCATAATCCCAATACTTTGGGAGGCCAAGGCGGGCGTATCACGAGGTCAGGAGATCGAGAACATCCTGGCTAACACAGTGAAACCCCATCTGTACTAAAAATACCAAAAAAAAAAAAAAAAAAAATTAGCCGGGCGTGGTGGTGGGTACCTGTAGTCACAGCTACTTGGGAGGCTGAGGCAGGAGAATGGCGTGAACCTGGGAGGCGGGGCTTCCAGTGAGCTGAGATCACGCCACTGCACTCCAGCCCAGGTGACAGAGCGAGACTCCATCTCAAAAAAAAAAAAGATGATGTCGAGGCCTAGAGGGATAAGCAACTTATCCCTAGTTGTACTACTGGTCAGTGGTGGGACTGTCTGTGTTCTTAGCTATCAATTCTGCAGCTTCCCAGAAGTAGCTGGGCATGCCATTCACACAGTCAGACATCCAGTGTTTCTCTAGGCAGGCCGGCGTGTGCCTGGTACTTGTTCCCGGGAGCTCCCTGTCTGTGCAGCAGGGCTGTTTGAAAAGGCATGGGAGGCTGGGCACAGTGGCTCATGCCTGTAATCCCAGCACTTTGGGAGACCAAGGTGGGCATATCATGAGGTCAAGAGATCGAGACCATCCTGGCCCACATGGTGAAACCCCATCTCGACTACAAATACAAAAATTAGCCAGGCGTGGTGGTGTGTACCTGTAATCTCAGCTACTTGGGAGGCTGAGGCAGGAGAATTGCTTAAACCTGGGAGGTAGAGGTTGCAGTGAGCCAAGATTGTGCCACCGTACTGTACTCTACCCTAGCAAAAGAGCAAGACTCAATCTCAAAAAAAAAAAAAAAAAAAAAAAGAAAAGGCATGGGCATTGGCATCAGCATCAGCTCTGGGTTCAAATCTTATTGATTCTCCTGCTTTCTACTCCACAGCCCTGGAGAAGTTACCGAATTTCTCTCATCTCAGGGTTTCATCCCTTATAAATATGGAGCCCATGCTTCATCAAAAGGTTGTGGTGGGTGTTAAATGAGACCGTGTGGCAGTGCTCAACAGAACATCTGGAACACCATGGCCCCTTTGTGTAAATGGTGTTCTTCCTTTACCCTCCTGCTGAGAAGAGAGGAGAGCCTTGTTCCATTCCACTGAGTCAGGGCAGCCCCCGTTCTAACTCCAAAACTGAGAGCACATGGGAAGTCCTTCTTCTGGGCCGACACAGCAAATGCAATACTAAAAACTCATTTAAAACCCCCAGTATGTGGCAGGCACCTTGCAGACACTTCACATACAATCTCATGGCCTTAGGAGCTGGATATAATTTTTTTTTCCCCAGAAAAGTGAGGCTCAAAGAGGTTAAATACAAGTTGCCCAAAAAGATTTGAACAGACATTTCACCAAAGAAGATAAACAAATGGTGAAGAAGCACATGAAAAGATGCTCAATCTTAAAATAGTTATTAGGGAAATACAAATCAAAGTCCAATGAGATACCACTTCACACCCACAAGTATGACTGTTCTTGGTTTAAAAAATATATAGCAAATGTTGGCAAGCATGTGGAGAAATTGGAACCCTTGTGCATTGCTGGTGGGGTTGTATAATGATGCAGCCACTTTGGGAAACAGTCTGGCACTTCCTCAAAAGATTAAATAAGCTGGGTGTGGTAGTGCACGCCTGTAGTCCCACCTACTCGGGAGGCTGAGAAGGGAGGATGGCCTGAGCCCAGGAGTTCAAATCTAGCCTGGGCAACATAGCAAGAGCCTACCTCTTAAAAAAAAGAGTTACCAAATGACTCAGCAATTTCACTCAAAGTTATACACTGAAGAGAAAGACTTGCTTGTGAATGTTCATGACAGTACTATTAAGTAGCCCCAAGGTAGAAATAACCCAATTGGTCATCAGCTGGTGAATGGGTAAATGTGTTACACCCACACAATGGAATACTCAGCAGTAAAAGAGATAAGAGTAGAGACACATGAACCTGTAAGACATGTTGAGTAAAAGAAGCCAGTCACAAAAAGGCCGTGTATTATATGATTCCATTTATATGAAATGTCCAAAAATGGCAAATCTATAGCGACAGAAATAGAGGTTGCCAGGGACTGTGGTGGCAATGGGAAGAGCGCAGAGTTTCTGTTGGAGCCATGGCAATGATGTAAAATAAGATCACAGTGATGGTTTGCACAACTCCGTACATATGGTCATTGAATTGTACACTTAAAATGGGTGAATTTTGTGGCATATAAATCATACACAATAATGTTTTAAAAATGAAATAAGCTGCCCACGTTTTAATTAGCTAAGAAGTGGTGCCAGGATTCAAATCGGTATCTGATGCCAAATCCTATCCTCTCTGTGCTAGGCCTGCTGGCAAGTCATCCTAGATGACAAGAGATTGTTCCCCACATTTTCCTCTCCTCCATCCCCTGCAAGGCCACCCCTTTCCCCAGACCTAAATATACCAACATACATTTACTGATGACCTACTAACTGCCAGGCCCTGTCTTATATCTTGGTGCATGGGGTCACCCTGGCTGAGGTGTGTCCTCACCTGCCAATCACTGCTGCCCTTCCCTTCTGAACTTCAGTCAGGTGTGATCAGGGCCAGATGGGAATGAGGGTGGCTGAGGCCCTGGTCCTTCTTCAGGGAGAGGAGGAGAGGGCCATTCCTTGGAGAAAATTTCCAGTCATCTCTCCCCAAGACCTCAGGCCTGTCTGGGGAGGTCAGGAAGTACCCAGGACTTCCCCCTCCCAGCTGCCCACCTTCTCACGGGGCTGATGAGCCTTGGGGCCAGAGCTGCCTGCAGTCAGTGAGGGCTGGCAACTCCCTGAGGTGGTCAAGAGAGCCCCCAATGTGTCAGGCCCCAGACAGAGGCACTAGAGCTTGTATTCTAGTCTCATCAGGTGTCCAAGCCACCAGGAAAGCATCCAGATACCCCTGCAAGAGCTGGCATTGGGGGTTAGCACAGCCTTTTCACTAAGGATTTGCTGAATGCTCCTCTCAGTGCCCTGTGAGGCCTGGGTCTGTCCTAGGCAGACCGTCTTGGCCCAGCGCGATGGCTCACGCCTGTCATCCTAGCACTTTGGGAGGCCAAGGCAGGCAGGTCGCTTGAGACCAGGAGTTTGAGACCAGCCTGGGCAACATGGTGAAACCCTGTCTCTACAAAAAAAAAAAAAAAAAAAAAATTAGCTAGGCATTGTGGTGCATGCCTGTGGTTCCAGCTACTAGGGATAGAGGTAGGAAGATCGCTTGAGTCCTTGAGGCAGAGGTCGCAGTGAGCCGAGATGGCATCACTGCACTGCAGCCTGGCCCACACCTGTCTGAACAACAACTAAAGACTCCTTGTTCAGAGTTGTACAAGGGCTAAGAACAGATGTGGACACCACAATGTGGCAAACATGGGAAGCGAGAGAAGGCAGCCTGGAGTGGACTGAGAGTAGGGGAACATGCCGTTGGGAAAGACAGCCTCAACCTTTCTGCCTGCTCTGAGAGGCCACATGAGAATGGGCCTGGAACATTCCTCACAAAGAGCTAAAGCATTCTCAATTCTGTGGTGGACTTGTCACTTCGCATGGGCGCGTCTTTGCTGTTTAGACTTGATGTATATTCCTTTAGTCTGCTTAAGTGTGCATCACATGGCACCTGGCCAAGCCCACCACTATATCTGTTCCCGCTGGGGAGGGGCAAGGTCCTTCTGCTGCAGCACAGAGAGGTGTGTGCAGGCCAATGGTCCTGGGTCAGTGCTGGGAGGGACCTGCTGACCATGGGGACCGACACCCACCACCGAAGCCGTGTTCACTGCTCTTCTCTAATGTGAGTAAAGTGGAGTAGCCCAGGCTTGACTGTGCTGTTTCCCCTGGCAACTCCAGTAATGAGACTCAGTGAGCAGAAGTGCTAGGATTTCTGCTCCGGTAATAGGCAACAGATGCCACTTGCTCACAGGAACCAGCCCCCTCTCCCTGTTCCCAGCTCCCTGCACTTTCCTCTTCTCAGGACCCGTGAGCAGCCCAGCCTTGAGTAACCCCCAATCCCGATTTCCCAGTGGGTGTCTCTTAGGACCCCAGAAAAACGCTTCCTTGCCCATTGCCTCCATGTTAATCCCCTGTAAAATGGGGCAAACTACTGCCCCAACTGTTAATGATCCTTACTTTGGGGAAGTGGGATTGAGATTGACTTTTCACTTAATTTCTTGATGTCTTTATTTTGCTTTAGATTGTTGATTGCAGTGGGCAGACATGATTTTGGTGGTTAAAAGATCTAAAGATTTTTCCCACTGCTCCCACTTACGGGGCATGCTAGAAAACAAACGCGCCCTCCGTCATCTCCTTCATCCTTCTTTTATCCCCTGTCTATGTGTGTCCCCTGCAACTGTTACTAAGCAACACTCTCCAAAGAAACACCGAGAGTCAGCCTGAGCCCAAGGGGCTGGCTGTGCTTTCCTTCACCATTCTAGGCAGGAGAGCTAGTCCTTTCTGCACATCTGAGCAAAATACTTGTAAAGCCTTGACTTGTGTTCACTTTTACCAATAAACTAGATGGAACACAGAAGTGGATATTATGATTATATGAAGTCAGTAGCATTTTGAAAATGAAATACCCCTCTTTTCAAGGCCCAAGCCAGTGTGGGTAGTATACTACCTTTATGTAAGAAAGGGGGAAAATACAAAATTGGATAAAGAAACTCTAGAAGGATACACAAGAAACCACTAAAACAGCACCTGGTCATGGGGGGGCAGTGGGAATGTGGCAGATGGGGGCAGGGCAGGAGGGAGACCTTTCATTACACACCTCTTTGTACGGTATTGATTTAGGAATCACATGAGGGTATTGCTTAGTTACAAAATGCATTTGGACAGCCTTTAGGGGGTGCCAGGCTGCCCTGGCCATGCGGTACTTAAGCAGGATGCGTGGCCCCACGTGGTCAGTCAAGGTGGGAGCACGTCCTGTGTGCCCTGCTTTGGCCTCGAGCTATGTCTCAGAACACTCCAGCAGGAACACTTAGCACGAGAGCTGGGTTGCAGGCCATCTTCCCAGTCCTAGTACATGGTACCCAATAAACACAGCTGAACAAATGCTGGAATGAATGACAGCTCTCCTTCTTGAATGTCAGGTTGGGCTGTTGCCTTGAGTGCCCAACGAGGTCTCTGGTCTATTGGGATGAAAACTCTGTGCAGCTCCCAGACTGTCCTTGGACCTGGTCATTCCTGGTTTGGTTTTTAAAATTATTAATTAATTAATTAATTATTTTTTCACATGGAGCCCAGGCTGGAGTGCAGTGCAGATCTCGGCTCACTGCAACCTCCACCTCCCTGAATCAAGCGATTCTCTAATTTTTTTGGTAATTTTAATAGAGACGGGGCTTCCCTATGTTGGCCAGGCTGGTCTCAAACTCCTGACCTCGTGATCTGCCTGCCTGGGCCTCCCAAAGTGCTGGGATTACAGGCATGAGCCACTGCGCCTGACCCTGGATTGTTTTTGACTTTCTTTTGCAATCAGCAGGTGTTGACTGAGCACTGAAGGGCTGTGCTTGTGCCCGACTGGCTGGGATGTAGAGAAGCCTAGTACATTTCTGTCCTGGCCACTTTGCCTCAGGGGTGCTCTATGAGTGTGCCTGCTCCTCCTGCTGTGTGTTGCCCAAGAGCCTGTGGATACTTTAGAGGCATCCTCCCAATTCTTACAGCTTTAGGCTGCTTCAGGTAACAGGGAAGTACCTCAGGAATATTCAAGTAAAAAGGGATTGGAATGGTTATCGAATTTATAACAGTTTTCCATTTTAGGAAGGATTATGTGGATAAATGTTCTGTCCTCCTTGAAAATAAGTGACTGAAAACACATGCTGATGGACTGCAGCAGAGCATGTGAGGTTTGGCTGGACATCAGAGACTTGTCAATTGAGGTACTTTGATACTGAGTGACAACGAGAGGCTGATAAAACAGTGTGGGGTCCAGGCGCAGTGGCTCATGCCTGTAATCCCAGCACTTTGGGAGGCTGAGGTGGATGGATCACTTGAGGTCAGGAGTTTGAGATCAGCCTGGCCAACATGGTAAAACCCCGTCTCTACTAAAAATACAAAAGTTAGCCCAGTGTGGTGGTGGGTGCCTGTAATCCCAACTACTCAGGAGGCTGAGGCAGGAGAATCACTTGAACCTGGGAGGCTGAGGTTGCGGTGAGCCGAGATCGCTCCATTGCACTCTGGCCCAGGCAACTGAGCAAGACTGCATCTCAAAAAACAAAGCAAAACAAACAAAGAGAAACCAGTGGGGGTATGTACCTCTCAGTTACTGCTCCACCCTGAATTCTAAGATGTGTGAATATGAAATTGGAATTTCATGTGTAGTAGATTTTCAATTAAATTGCAATAAATATTGTTTTTCTTCTACCAGTGTAGTTAATGAACTTCTGGTAACAATAAGAGCAAAGGCCTGAGTTCTAATCCTCACTGCCCAGGTGACCTCAGGCAAGTCATTAGTCTGCTTTGGTTTCAACTTATTTCATTAAAATGGGAAATAAATAATAATTGCTCACCCTTCTCTCAGGGTGGTCAGTTGCTTTGGGCAAAGCCTTTGGGTAACCTGGGTCACTGTGCAGCCGGGAGGCCCCTGGGCAGGTGACCATGTTGCTGTGACACAATGCCTCCCCCTTCTACAATCCCACACGCTGCAAGCTTTCGTCTTTCCTAATATGGGAAGCCCAGCCAATGCTCCTTGTCAAGCAACTTCTCGTATATGACTTGAAGTGTAGAACCTTAAAACAAACGTGTCTTTTACGCACCAGATATGGTTTTATGCATGCAAGGCCCATGATCTCATTTAATCTTTAATAATTATGATATCATTATTAGGAAAACTGAGGCTGGAGAAGTTGGGAGCACAGCCAGTGAGGGGAAAGGCCTGGGTGCCAATCCAGGTATGTCTAAACCAAGACCCGTTTTCCAGTGCACTGACCTGACCTGCCATGTGCAGGCATTGCTGCCCTCACTGCTCTCACCGAGGGGTCCTCTGGCTGGAAAACAAGGAATGACCTCCCCAAAACTAGGCTAGGTGAAAAGGTGGAGGTGTAGGCAGAGGGTGATGCTGTGGGGGTCCCTGGACAGGTGCCTAGGAAGAAGGCCCAGAAAACAGAAGGGGGTGGGGACTGGCCTCCATCTATCCTGCAGTGGTGTGGGGACCTTGCCTGAGTCACTGGGAAACCCACTCAGAGAAGCAAATATTTTAATTATTTTTTGTTTTATGGAAACAAATATAACCGTCATTACTATCTGCTCTTTGAATTAAGGGAAAGGAACAAGAAATGAGCATTTATAAAGTTATGTCATTGCCCTGATCCCCGCATAATGCTTCTAGGGCTGCCTCCTCCTTCTCTCCCCAGCTCCTTCCCCCAGGCCCAGGGCCATTGGTCTTTGGCATCCTGAACTGTCAGTTATTTTCTCATGAACACAAGTCTTTGCTCTATAGTAGCGCTTCTGGGCTGACAAGGGGCTGTCACTCGTCTCATCCAGCAGGAGTCCCACGGCGATCTGGAGGCAAGTAGAGAGGGGGCATCCCCATCCCTGTCCCCATCCCCATTCCTGTCCCCCATAGGAAGAACTCAAGGCACCCATCCAAGATGACTGGGGAAGCTGGTGCCAAAGCCTCAACCTCCAGACTAGAGTCTTCTTTCCTGTTTTACCCACTCAGCTCATGGACGAGTTCCTAAGACCCTCGAGGAGAGCATTGTATTTTTAGTAGAGACGGGGTTTCACCACATTGGCCAGGATGGTCTCGATCTCTTGACCTCGTGATCCGCCCGCCTCGGCCTCCCAAAGTGCTGGGGTTACAGCCGTGAGCCACCGCGCCTGGCTAGTGGCTCCTAAAAAACGTCCCTTCGCGGCTAGCAAGGAAGACCTCCCCGCGCCGCCAGAGGGCGCCAGGCGCCACCGCCGAACTCCCCAGGCCGCCTGCCCGGGCCGGGTTAGGGAGAAACCGGATGCAAACCCTAGCCCCGGCTGGGTGCCCACCTGCTAGTTGTGGCGGGTCATTTCCTGAGTTCACATAGCAAAGCAGCTCAGAGTTGGGTCGAGGGAAAAGCGCTGGAATCCACGCTCCGCTTCCCCCACGCAACCTCACCTGTGGCCCCGGCAGCGCTCTCTGCACACGGGAGGTCAGGCAGCTTAGCGGAACTCCCCAGTCAGGGACTCAGGCCTCACCAGGGGCCCGCGTGTCCAGCCTGCCGTGGGCCATCTGAGTTGACACACACCCATCTTGCTAGACGAGGCCTAGCGAGTCAGTCACTTTAACGACAGGTGACCTTGGGCAAGTTATTCAACCTCCAAGAACTTATCTGTCAAGTGAGGGTGAGAAGGGTCCCCACCTCGTGGGCTGAGATGAGGATTCAATGAGATAAAGGCTGGGCTTGGTGTCTGGCAGGAGGACAGCACTAATAACCAGGGGCTGCTGTTGTGTTGATTATAACCATTAGGGAAATTGAGGCCCGGAGAGGTTAACTGGAAAGACAGGACCCAGCACCGGAAGTGGGTCAGGCTGCAATGTGGGAGGGTTCAGAGTCCCTGTTCCCCAGGGCACCGCTGGCTCCAGACGTGGTTCCCAAACCTAGTTGATCATCTGCCTTTTTAAATTAAGGGAAATATAGAGGAAACTAGCATTTATTGAGTTCTGTTTCCAACCTTATTACCCTTGACTCCTCAAAATGCTTTTTCGATCTGAAAACTAGACCTGTGCTTAACTGTATGACCCACTGTTTCTAGTCATCTCATTTTATCCACCAGAAATGCCTTCTCCTTGTCTTTTCTGCCTCTCTGAATGTGACAGACCCTCATCTCCCACCCCAAAGCTTGGAATCAGAATCTCTGGAGGTTCCACTGTAGATTCTGACCCTCAGCTGGGTGTGGGGCCACTGCCCAGCACTGCCTGTGGAGCTTGATGAATGCTTGTTAAATTGAATTGAGCTGGTTGTGGCCTGCAGCCAACATTCCTAGGTGTCCAAAGAGAGATCAGAAAGAAGGTGAAGAGGAAACACTGTAATTACCAGTCAATATATATTTACTTAGATCATGGGCACATAAAATGCAAATTATTCGTGGACCAGGACCCCCTATGTTAGGGTGTCAATATCCTGACACATTCAGGGCCAGCCCTGGGAAATGGAGGTCCAGGCAAAGAGAAGCCTCAGGGCATTGTGGAGGTAAGGCTGGTGGGGAGGATAGAGAGAGAAGCTGGCCTTCCTGTAAACTTGAACTTCCTCTGCTGTGTGAAAATTCAGTGGGGTGAGGTGCAAGAAACACCTGCCTCAACCCGCCCTGCGTGCATGCACACATTCATTCATTTATTTCGATCCTCACCTACTGAGTGTCCACTGTGGGCCAGACCGGATGCTACACATACAATCAGACCTGATCACTTTATTCCCCACTGGAGTTCCTGGTCTGGTGGAGGAAATCAGGATACAAAGAAGTGATTGCAAATTCCATATGACAAGGTAATAAATTGAGGCACTGAGGAGCACTGGGAGCAGGAAGGAGGTGTTCAGGAAGATTTGGCAGAGAAGGTCATGTTGGACATGGGTTAGAAAAGATAAGGGGAATTTTCCAGCTGGAGAAGTGTTAAAGTGCCAGGGTGCTGAGGAGTGGCACCCTGGGTGATGGGCACTGCTTGTGCCCAGGTAGGGTGGCGGGAACCAGTGCCCAGTGTTGGTAAAGTCCTTCACATGACTTTGTGAAGAGTGAGTGTGTGCTGGGTGAGTGTGTGCTGGGTATGTGTGTGACTGGACAACAGGTGAGTCTGAACAGTGAAGATGCTGGACTTGGCACAGTGGAAGGCAGTTGAGGCCGCAAGAGGTTGTTTTATTTTGTTTTGTTTTGTTTTGTTTTGTTTTGTTTTGTTTGAGAAAGTCTTGCTCTGTTGCCCAGGCTGGAGTGTAGTGGCGCAATCTCAGCTCACTGAAACCTCTGCCTCCTGGGTTCAAGCGATTCTTCTGCCTCAGCCTCCCGAGTAACTGGGACCACAGGTGTGTGCTACCATGCCTGGCTAATTTTTGTATTTTTAGTAGAAACGGGGTTTCACCATGTTGGCCAGGTTGGTCTCGAACTCCTGTCCTCAGATATCTGCCCACCTTGGCTTCCCAAAGTGCCAAGATTACAGGTGTGAGCCACTGAGCCCAGCCTAAGAGGTTTTTAAGTAAGGAGGGATCAGGCCTAATTTTTGCTTAAGAAAGAAAACTCCAGAAATGTTGGAAAGCAGTGCCTTGAGTCTTAAGATGAGGGAAGCCAGTTGAAAAGGGTAATCCATAAGGCTTAAAGAGCCTTGGCTTCCCCCAATATATCCCCCTAATATCAATTACTTGTTTAAAATTCAATTTGTTTAACGCACAGATAAGCTGAAGCCTCCGCAGTCTACAGGGTTCCTGCTGTTTGCTTGGTGCAGAGCACAATGGCTGTTGTTTAGCAGGTATTTAATGGGGATTGTTGAGCCATGAGATGAGGGCAGGTGAGAAAGAAGCAAGTGTGGAAGCCAGGCCAAGGTTTCTGCTTGGTGACACCATTAACTGACCTGGAAAATCCTGGAAGGGGATAGGTTTGAGAGAAATAATGAAAATAAAAGCTGCATTCATGGAGTGCAGATGAAAGCTGGACTTCCCCAACCTTTCCCAGTCCCCACAAACAACCCTATCCAGTGGGTGTTTCTATCCGACCCCCACTTTCACAAATGAGAAAAATGAGGCTCACTGGGTTGCCCAGGGCCGAGATGAGATGAGCAGCATGGCTGGAGAGTGCACTGAACCCCACTGCCATCAGGAGTTCCTCTTTGAGGGGAGGTGGGCCCCCCATTTTCAGTCCGTAGGGACAGAGGCAGGGCCTCAGAGGAGTCTGGAGGCATAGGTGTGGGTTTGCAACCTGGCACCGTGACTGTGGACTTGGAGCTGAGTCCACATCGGTGCAGGCAGAGTGGCACATCACATTCCCGGGCTGCTACAGCAAAGCTGAAAGTGACCAAGCCTGGGTTACTTAAGCAACAGAAATGTATTTGTCAACCTGGGCACAGTGGTGGCTCATGCCTGTAATCCCAGCTACTCAGGAGGCTGAGGTAGGAGATTGTTTGAGGCCAGGAGTTCTAGACAAGCCTGGGCAACATGGTGAGCCCCGTCTCTACCAAAGAAAGCAGGTATGGTGTCTTGTTCCTGTAATCCCAGTGCTTTGGGAGGGAGGCCAAGGTGGGAGGATTGTTTGAGGCCAGGAGTTTGAGACCAGCCAGGGCAATGCAGCAAGACCCCATCTCTACAAAAAATAAAAGAAAAAGAAATTTATTTTCTCACAGTTCTGGAGGCTAGAAGTCCAAGACCAGGGACACCAGTCCTACTGGATTAGAGTCCATCCTGTGACCTCATCTAACTTAATTTTCTCTTTAAAGGCCCTGTGTCCAAATAGACACATTCAGAGGTACTAAGGGTTAGAGTTTAAGCATATGAATTTTAGGGATCCACAACTCAGCCCATGACAAGCAGCCGGGAGATCATGAAGAGTCAAGGGATAAGGGAGGAGAAGGAGAGAGAGGGCCTGGGGAAGCAGGGGGAGGACTGCAGGGCAAGGGTGGAGTGGAGGCTCCAGCTGGCCTGGGTGAGAGGGGCAGAGTGAGGAGAGCCACATTCCTGAACCCAGACCCCCGAGATAGGAGGATGCTCAGGAGAAGAATGAGGCTGCATGGCAAATGCACCCGTCAGGCTAGACCTACTTCAGACAAAGGTCAGTGTGGCTATGGAGGCCCCGCTGGTCATCCCCAGCCAGGGCTGTGATGCCTTCATCATGGAGAGTAAAGCCCACTCCCCAGAGCTGTGGCGTGTGGTGCTCAGGCCGCACTGACCCCTTCCTTGCTGGGCTGAGCAGCTGGAAATCCAGGCTGCAGGGAAGCAGCTTTCTCAGGGAGCCCTCCCACTCCTCACACAGGGTCTGCTTCAGGCCCAGGCCACACCGGGGACAAAGGCAGTCACGACATCCCTGAACCCCTGGCCATAGGACCCAGAGCCCCAGTCAATCCCCACTGCGAGCCACCGTGAGCACTCCTCATCTTGCCTGCCTCTGAAGGGGCCAGTTTTGTTCTTTTCCTTCTCCTTGCTGCCTGTCTGGAATCGGCCTTTGACAGCTCCCATCTGGTGGTCAAAGGACCTTGGGCTGTAAGATAGGAAAAGGCTGAGCTCTGTTGTTGGACACATTCTGGGGTCCTCCAGGTACCAAGCAGGAGGATCAAACCTTCCCGGGGACCAGCATCTTTCATTAACAAAATCCAAAACCATGTCTCAGGACCCTCAGGAGCCTACTCCGTGGGCATGGGGCAGCCACAGAACCAGCCTTGGCCTCGGTGTGCCCTCGGTCAGCTCGTGGTCTGGGAAGGGATCATACACACTAGCACAGTCACAACCTCACACTTACACATGGACACACCCACACATACTCCCACAGGCGCGCGCACACACACACATGCACGCACACACACACCAAAGGATGCTTCTGTTTTGACACCAGACTAGCACATCTTGGAATCTTCTTATGGAAACACCAACAGTACACATGGAAAGTAGAAATAAAACACACACCCAGGATGATTCCTAATTAGCGGAAACAGCCCTAGTCTAGATTCAGAGACCCTGGAGGGACAGGAACGTGGTGCGGGTCAAATCCCCCATTGTCCAGTGAGGGTCACGGGCTGCCCAAGGCCACACAGCTCACTGCCCTGTGCCGTGTCCAATCCCCTTGCAGGCTCCCTCAGCTCATGCTCAAGTCACACAGGCCAGCCCGGGCCTGCTCTGTCAACGCTGACCCACAAAGAGGCTCACGTAATTCTCTTTCCCAGGGGCACAGCAGCCTCAGCTTTGCTCTGAGGTGGGGCCTTTGTGGCCTGAAAGGCGACGTGGCCAACCTTCAGCCTGTCCCCCGTATCACCATCTGCTTTTGGAGATCCAGGGCAGGAAGCTGAAGCCTTATGTAGGAAAATAAGGGCTGTTCCCACAGCAGCCCTGGGGACCAGCTCTCTCCTTCACTTTAGGTATTATTTCATTTTTAATCACAGAATCAAGGTAGCAGAGCCTCTCAGGCTGAGCCAGAAAATAATCAACTTTTTAATTTGATTTTTTGTTCTCCCAAAGGAGAGCAAGGGACTCCAGGGGCTCCATGAGGCCTGGACCTTGGAGATGTGGTTGGATCCTCCAACCTATAGATGCTTGACTCCAGCCTGGCTTACCATCTACAGTGGGGTGACCTCCACAGGCCCCAGTTTCCCTCTCTGTGAAATGAGCGGTTGGACCAAAGCTTCCTCTCACGTCCCTTCCAGCACCAAACCTCTCTGAGCTCTGAGCAGTCCTCACCGCAGATGCATGGCTTTGCAGGTTCTCCGGCCTCTCTTCCATTTCTGAGCTTTCATCTTTTTCTGTAACAGTATAAAAATATCCTCCTTACCTCCCTGTCCCTGATTCTAGCACCAGTCTGTGGCTGTCCAGGGATGGGGTGGGGAGGGTCTCTTCCTGCCTCTCTCAGTTCTTTTCTGTCCCAATTGGTTTTCCCCTTCTTTCCCCAAACCTCTAGCCACTAGTTATTTCCCAGAGTTTTTCCTCTGTGGCCACCCACCAGTATCATCTCTGCTCTTGTCCCTCCGTAGCTGTGCCTGGCCATCTCCTCTCCCTGCTCTCTTACCTCCTACCAAAGACCCCACATCTGACTGTCTGCAGAGTCCTGGATGTGGCCCCTGGACTTCCCATTGGCTCCTCAGACTGTCCCTGTCCAATCTTCTTTCCACTCCCCACTCCCTCACCTGCCTGTCCTCCTCCCTTCCCTACCTCAATGAATGGTGCCCCTCCTCCCCCACCTGGTCTATGCCATGGGTCCAGGCAAGTGCAAGGTGTGGCCCTGGGACCAGAAGGATGGGCCTTGACTCGGGATGAGGAAGGAAGCTCTTCCTAGCTTCCCCCAAGTAGCTTGATTCACCTCCCTTCTCAGTTACACTGTTCAGTTTTCTTGCTCCAAAAGGTTGGAGACAGTTACTTACTTTTGAAATTGTAGGATCTCTGTTCCTCAGACCCAAGGTGCAGAATGTCTTGGTTATGAGTTGGTGACAGAGCCCTGCCAAATCCAGGTCTCCAGACTCCACTCCAGGGGTCTTCCTGGTCTGACACTGCAAGCCGCGGTCCTCGCCAACTTCCTAACATCTGGACTCACTGGGAGCTCCCTGGAGCTGGAAGCATGGGCTGGTTTCAGCAAGGACCTCCTGTCACCGGGCTCAGGAGTCCAGGCCACTGGTGCTGCTCCTCACAGGAAGGTCCATGAACAATGCACTAGGTACCTTCCTGTCAGGAGATGCTCTGGGAATTCCTGGATGGCCAGAGCCCTCCACCCTGGGTGTAGGGAAACCAACACTTAAACTAAAAGCTAGCCAGGCACAGTGGCTCACGCCTGTAATCCTAGCACTTTACAGGGCTGAGGCGGGTGGATCACTTGAGGCCAGGAGTTCAAGACCAGCCTGGCCAACATGGTGAAACCCCGTCTCTACTAAAAATACGAAATTTAGCCTGGCATGGTGGTGGGCGCTCGTAGTCCCGGCTACTCAGGAGGCTAAGGTAGGAGAATCCCTTGAACACAGGAGGTAGAGGTTGCAGTGAGCCCAGATTGCACCACTGTATTCCAGCCTGGGCAACAGAGCAAGTCTCCATCTCTAAATAAATAAATAAATAAATAAATAAATAAATAAATAAATGCTTATTTCCAGAGAAGGAGATGGAGTGGAGCCCACTTATTAAGACCCAGCCGGCAGATGCTGGTCAGCCCAGGAGGGGAGAACCAAATGGTGTGCTGTATGGACTCTGAATCCTGTTCCTTGCCAGAACTCAGCCTTGGAAGGCACAGAAACTTCCCAGTCCACACCAAGATTGCTGATTGAGAAACAATCCGGCCTGCAGGCATGGGTCTGGAGCTCAGAGGGCTCTGGACAGCTGACTTCTGGTTGGGAAACTGATTACCCTTCTCAGTCCTGGGAGACCTTCCTTGGCAGAGGCCTGGCAGCATTTAGCACCAATGAGGGTTTATCCAGAGAGATGTCCCAAGCACCCCTTTTCTCTCTCCTAGTGATTTAGAGCTGAAAGGAATCATCTCGTCTATCTACCTCATTTTACAAAAAAATTGAAATCCAGAGAAGTTCACCAAGCTTCCACAGTGAGAATGCACATCTTTCAATTCATTCAACAAACATTGACAAAGTATCTACCGTAATACCTCATTGTGCTGGTCATTGTTCTAGGCACAGGGACATAGCAGAAAACAGGTTAGACAAATTTTCTGAGCTCCTGGAAGCAACTCTCCAGCAGGGAGGCAGTCAATACACGGTTAAAGAGGTGGAGAAGAAAATTTTAGATAGTACTAAGTACTATGAGGAAGATAAACCAGAATGATAAAGAGAGATAGTAATTGGTAGAGGCAGGAAGGAACATGCAGATATGTATGCACGGATAAGAGAGGCCTTTCTGAGGAGGTGACATCCAATCCTGAATGATAAGAACGAGTTAATCTGCAAAGGTCTGGGCAGAGACCCTTGCAAGTAGAGAGAACAGCTTGTGCAAAGGCCCTGAAGTGCAACTGGCATGTCACGTTTGGGGAGAGTAAAGAGGCCTGTGTGGATTGTTCTCAGGGAGCAAGTGAGGAGAGGAGGAGAGGTAGGACCTGAGGTAGAGCAGGTGAACCTGGCCCAGGTCAGTTGGGCTTTAAGGACATGGGAAGAAATTTGAAACATGTAATAGGCCGGGCACGGTGGCTCAAGCCTTTAATCCCAGCACTTTGGGAGGCCGAGACGGGCGGATCACTAGGTCAAGAGATCGAGACCATCCTGGCTAATATGGTGAA
>NW_016808678.1:512729-543998 GCF_001698545.2 Rhinopithecus bieti | reverse complement strand
TTTTTTTTTCTAATAGACTTTATTTTTTAGAGCAGTCTTAGATTCACAGCAAAATTGAGAGGAAAGCACAAAAAATTCCTATATACTCTCTCCCCCTACATGTATAAACTCCCCGACTATCAATGTCCCCACCAGCCTGGTACAGTTGTTAAATTTGATGAAACTACACAGACACATCATTTTGTTTGTTTGTTTGTTTTTTGAGACAGAGTCTTGCTCTGTCACCAGGCTGGAGTGTAGTGGCGCAACCTTGGCTCACTGTAACCTCTGTGCCCCCCAGGGTTCAAGTGATTCTCCTGCCTTAGCCTCCCAAGTAGTTGGGATTACAGGTGCCCACCGCCACACCCAGCTAATTTTGTATTTTAGTAGAGATGGGGTTTCACTATGTTGGCCAGGCTGGTCTCGAACTCCTGACCTCAGGTGATCCACCTGCCTTGGCCTTCCAAAGTGCTGGGATTACAGGCGTGAGCCACCGCGCCCGGCCACAGACACATCTTTATAACCCACAGTTCAGAGTTTACCTTGGGGTTTGCTCTTGGTGGCGCACATTTGATGATTTGAACCAATGTATAAAGGCATGTGTCTACCAGTACAGTAACACACAAAGTAGTTTCACTGCCCTAAAAATTCTCTGTGCTCTGCTGGTTCGTCCTTTCCTCCTCTCTAGCCTGTAGCAACCACACATCTTTTTACTGTCTCCATAGTTTTGTCTTTTCCAGAATATCATATAGTTGCAATCATATATATGGCCTTTTCAGATTGACTTGTTTCACTTAGTAGTATGCACTTAAGATTCCTTCATGTCTTTTCATGGCTTGACAGCTCATTTCTTTTTAGCATTGAATAATATTTTATTGTTTGGATGTATCACAGTTTATTTTTCCATTCACCCAATGAAGGACATCTTCCAAGTTTTGGCAATTATGAATAAAGCTACTATCAACATCTGTGTGCAGGTTCTTGTGTGGACATAAGTTTCCAGCTCATTTGGGTAAGTACCAAGGAGCGTGATTGCTGGATCATTTGATAAAAGTATGGTTAGTTTTGTAAGAAACTGCCAAACTATCTTCCAAAGTGGCTGTGCCATTTTGCATTCCCACCAGCATGAGTGAGAGTTTCTGTTGCTCTGCCTGTTGCTTCATCAATGTTTGGTGTTGTCAATGTTTTGGATTTTGGCCATTCTAATAGTTATGTAGTGATAGTTCATTGTTGTTCCCCACTGACATATTCCTTAATGACATATGATGGTTAGCATCTTTTTTTTTTCTATCTGTCACCCAGGCTGGAGTACAATGGTGTGATCTTAGCTCACTGCAACCTCCACCTCCCGGGTTCACACCATTCTCCTGCCTCAGCCTCCTGAGTAGCTGGGACTACAGGCACCTGCCACTACACCTGGCTAATTCTTTTGTCTTTTTAGTAGAGACGGGATTTCACCGTGTTAGCCAGGATGGTCTCGATCTCCTGACCTCGTGATCCACCCGCCTTGGCCTCCCAAAGTGCTGGGATTACAGGCTTGAGCCACCGCGCCCAGCCAATGGTTAGCATCTTTTTTTGGTTTTGTTTTCTGTTTTGTTTTTTTGAGACGGATTTTCGCTCTTGTCGCCCAGGCTGGAGTGCAATGGCGTGATCTCGGCTCACTACAGCCTCTGCTTCCTGGGTTCAAGCCATTCTCCTGCCTCAGCCTCCCAAGTAGCTGGGATTATAGGCACCCACCACCGCACCTGGCTAATTTTTTGTATTTTTAGTAGAGAGGGGTTTGGGCCTGTTGGCCAGGCTGCTCTCAAACTCCTGGCCTCAGGTGATCCACCCGCCTTGGCCTCCCAAAGTGCTGGGATTACAGGCGTGAGTCATCGCACCTGGCTGGTTAGCATCTTTTTATATGCTTTCTTGCCATCTGTATATCTTCTTTGGTGAGGTATCTGTTCAGGTCTTTTGCCCATTTTTTAATTGGGTGGTTAGTTTTCTTATTGTTGGACTTTATGCGTTCTTCAGGCCAGGCACGGTGACTCACACCTGTAATCCCAGTACTTTGGGAGGCCAAAGCAGGAGGATAACCTGAGGCAGGAGTTCAAGATGCGCCTGAAACCCACCTACAAAAAATACAAAAATTAGCTGGGCACAATGGTGCACCCCTGTAATCCCAAGACTTTGGGGGGCTGAGGTAGGAGGATCACTTGAGCTCAGGTGGTTGAGGCTATAGTGAGCCATGGTTGTGCCACTGCACTCCAGCCTGGGCAACAGAGTGAGACCCTGTAAGACCCTACTTCAAAATTCAAAAAAAAAAAAAAAAAAAAAAAAAAAAAAAAAAAAAAGTTATTTGTATATTTTAAAAAAAAGTTCCCTATCACCTATGTCTTTTCCAAATATTTTCTCCCCATCTGTGGCTTTTCTCATTCTCTTGACAGTGTCTTTTCTTTTCTTCTTGAAAGGTATGACTGAGGGAATGACAGTGTCTTTTGCAGAGCAGAGGTTAATTTTAATGAAGTCCAACTTTATATCAATTATTCCTTTCATGGGTCAAAAAATGTCATTGCCAAACTCAAGATGATCTATGTTTTCTACTATGTTCTCTTTTTGGAATTTTATAGTTTTGTGTTTTATATGTAGGTATATGATCCATTTTGAGTTAATTTTTGGAGAGTTTTGATTAATGGAATATGTTTTCTGATTAAAGTTTGTCACAGACCACTGTTGAATCTGAGGATGGAGAATGGGAGCAGGAGGAGGCAGTTGCAGTTGCTCTGGCAGGTGATGGAGAGTCATGAATGGGTATAAAATGTGTTTTGGAAGTGAGACCAAGATACCTGCTGGGGACTGACTCTGAGGGATGTGGGATAGGAAGGAATTAAGAATGTGCCCTGGCCGGGCACAGTGGCTCATGTCTATAATCCCAGCACTTTGGGAGGCCGAGGTGGGCAGATCACCTGAGGTCAGGAGTCCGAGACCAGCCTGGCCAACATGGTGAAACCCTGTCTCTACTAAAAATACAAAAATTAGCTGGGTGTTGTGGCATGCGCCTGTAATCCCAGCTACTCAGGAGGTTGAGGCAGGAGAATCGCTTGAACCTGGGAGGTGGAGGTTGCAGTGAGCCAATATCTCACCATTGCACTCCAGCCTGGGCAACAGAGCAAGACTCTGTCTCAAATAATAATAATAATAATAATAGTAATAGCAACAACAATAAGCCCCAGGGCCGGGCGCCGTGGCTCATGCCTGTAATCTCAACACTTTGGGAGACCGAGGTGGATAGATCACCTGAAGTCAGGAGTTTGAGACCAGCCAGACCAACATGGTGAAACCCCACCTCCACTAAAAATAAATTAGCCAGGTGTGGTGGCACATGACTGTGATCCCAGTTACTTGAGAGGCTAAGGCAGGAGACTTGCTTGAACTTGGGAGATGGAGGTTGCAGTGAGCTGAGATCATGCCATTGCACTCTAGCCTGGGCAACAAGAGCAAAACTCTGTCTCAAAAATAAAACAAAAACAGAAACAAAAAACAACAGAATGAGCCCCAGGTCTGGAGGCCTGGCTGGGTGTACTGAGATGGGAACAGGTGGCAGTGGAAGGGCATTTGGGTAGATGGTTCTGGTGCCCAATGGAGAGGCCAGGCTGGCGGTGGGAGCCTGGGAAACAGCTGTGAATGGCTGGCCTGTAAAGTGGCACTTGGTATAGAGGAGAAGAGAGAAGCAGGCTCTTTCTATGACCTCTGGCTGTTTGCAACACGCAGTTCACACCCTGGGAACCTTCTGGCCAGGGGTTGGAAAGAGAGTGAGACACTATTAATTAATTCACGGTACTGACTGGGTGTGGACCAGGGGAAGGGGGATCAGTAGGGGCAGACTGAGGGCAAAGCCCTCAGACCTATTATCCCTTTGCAAACACAGACCTCTTTCCTGAATGTAGATTTCCAATGGGTTCAAGAATTTTGCTGGGGAAATAAAATAATTGGGCAATCAGCCAGAAGAAAGCGTATGTGGATTGGGAGACTGTTTACAATGTACTGTTGCCACCTCAGGAGGGAGGGCAGCCCCGTCCTTTGTCATGCAGAGGAAGGAGCCTGGCCTCCTAGGCCTGTGGGTGGGTGGGGGTGGGGGATCTGGCTGGTCTGCAGGATGTGATAGGGCCCAAAAGGCCAGGAATTGTGAAGTCATCCTGAAGCCAGATCTGCTGTCCTGTTGGGCAAAGGGGCAGGGAATGGGAGAGCGAGAGGAAGCTCACCATCCTGACGGAGGGCCCAGCCCTGGGACTGAACTTGAGGACATGATGCAGGGAGGAGGCAGATGAGTAGTGGGACCTTGTGCCCTCGGGCACCATCCTGCCCCTGATAGGCCAGGATGTGACCCCAACCAGAGGCCAGGTTGCCAGGGGAGGGCCATGGGAAAACATGGGGGTCAGAGGTCATCCTGGGGCCTCCATGGGTGGGGCGAGCTGGACTCAGGCCTGGGCTCTGAGGTCAGCAAAGCTATGAGTCCAAGAGTGGAGTGGCTTCTAAGTC
Source organism: Rhinopithecus bieti (assembly GCF_001698545.2). Classification (NCBI taxonomy): domain Eukaryota; kingdom Metazoa; phylum Chordata; class Mammalia; order Primates; family Cercopithecidae; genus Rhinopithecus; species Rhinopithecus bieti. Next base: position 539,498 of record NW_016808678.1, on the reverse strand, counting down.
AGAGCCCAGCATCTGGGGTCTCCAGGGTGGCTTTTGTCCCCTCCCTGGGCAGGGGCAGACACTACTGAGAGTGCTCAGGAAATGCCAAAGGCCAGCCCAGGTGTCTTGGGCTGCTCCAACCCACACCGTCCACCTCCCTGACCCCAGGCCTGGGGGCCCATGTGGTTTCCAGACATGCCCTGTATGGGCCTTCACTGTTGTCCTTGAGTAGCTCAGACTCCCATGAGGACAGTGGTGAACAAGGCAGGAATAAAGACCCATGTTTCAGGTCATCCAGCCCCTTCCTGGCAAGAGTGAGAGTTCTGAGTTCAGTCTCCAGTGTGCCACTCACTAGCTGTGTGGCCCTGGACAAGTCGCTGACCCTCCCTCTGATAGGCCGTCCACAAGTCAGTTGGTGAAGCCGGGAGAGGCTGGATTCCGAAAGAGCTGGACCTTGTTGCCCAAGATGGCTCCGTGTGGTTGGCTGGCATGCAGGTAATCTTCACTACGCGCTCGGGGCATAGATAGAATTGATGCCCCCATCTCATAGATAAGGAAGCTGGCACTGGCAGATGATGAATTCGTCCAAGATCACCCAGCTAGGATTACTCCTCCCCTGCCCCCCATAGTGCTCTCGTTAACAATCTGCAACCTTGGGCAAGGATCTTAGATGCTCTGGGCCTCCTTTATGAAATGTCAACAATGCCTTCCTCTCAGGGCATGGGGGACAGTGAAGGAGAAAAGTGAAGCGAGGGGAGAAACCAGGCTTCCTGAAGGTGACTGCGGAACCAGCCACTGCAAGGGCAGCTCGGGCACCTGCGGGTTCCGGAACTCGCCTTTGAGGAGTGCCTGCCTGTCCCAGGTCCCTGAAATGCACCTGTACTTCCTGTTGTTGAGGTTGCCCCTGTCTCCTCAGGTTCATTCAGGATACTGAAAAGGGGCAAAATCATCAACAAATATTTGCTTAAGTAATTGAAGAGAAGGGGAGGCCGGAAGAGGAGTTTATGGAGATGGAAGGCTTCTAGAAGTTCCTTCTTCAAGGCAAGATTTGAGGACAGGGACTGGTTTATGTGAGTGTTTTTTTTTTTTTTTTGAGACAAGTTCTCCCTCTATTGACCAAGTTGGAGTGTAGTGATGCGATCTTGGCTCATTGCAATCTCTGCCTCCCGGGTTCAAGCGATTCTCGTGCCTCAGCCTCCCAAGTAAGCTGGAATTACAGGCACCTGCCATCACACCTGGCTGATTTTTTGTATTTTTAGTAGAGACAGGGTTTTACCATGTTGCCCAGGCTGGTCTCGAACTCCTGACCTCAGGTGATCTGCTCACTTTGGCCTTCCAAAGTGCTGGGATTACAGGTGTGAGCCACTGCACCTGGCCTTCTTTGTCATTTATCAATCCTGGAAAGTCTTTTCTTTAAAAGGGAAAGGAGATGTTTTTGGATGGAGCCACTGGGAAGCAGCAGCTTTCAGGAGGTGTGGAAGGAGGGAAAGTCGAGGCCAAAGTGTCAGATGTGGAGAGAGTGGCAGGAGCAGCCATCAATCATGAAATCACTTTTACTCTGGCACAAGGTAGTGTGTAGCTGCCACAGAGATGTGGTGGAATCAAAACACCATCTAGGTGTTTTCCCCAGCAGGAAGTGGTTCACTGATAGGCAGAGCTGAGGTATGACTTAAGCCACAAAGAGAACAAACAAACCAAGCCTAACTGCATGAGCCTGGGCAGATGGGGGCAGCTCCCCACACAAAGGGCAGGCCTGGATCTAGGGAGATCGGGAAGCCAGTGGCACCCACTTCATCTGCTAGGGGACAACTTGCTTCTGTTGCTGCTGGGTGGTGTTGAAACGCTGGGCTGGACTGTGGTCGCTCAGGCAGGAGATAGATGTCCCATTGAGGCCCTGGGGCTAGGAGGGCAGAGTGTTGGTGGGATAGGTCCCTAAATAAAGGGGACATAGGTCCTCTTATAATTTCCACCTCCAGCTCTCTGCATGCCTGAGGGTATTTCCTGAAAAGTTTGTATACAATGACTGCAAATAATCAAAATGAGTAACTGTAGAAGAAAATCAGAGGTGTAAATATTAGAAACGAGGAGTAGAGTTATCACTACTAATTAGCAAATGACTTTTTTTCCTTCCCACGAAAGCAAACAAATCCATCTCTACACACTCTACTTCTGCATGGTTTTGAATTTTAAATAAATGGAATCATATTCATCTTTCATGTCTGGCTTCTGTTCAATGTTCTGTTTGTGACATTTGCCAATGTTGTAGACAGTTTTGGTTCATTTTCTTTGCCACAAAGTATTCCATAAGACTACACTACATTTTATTTGTGCTTTACAGTGTTGATGGATATTTTTGGTGAGTTGCTTCAGTTTGGACTCATAAACAATGCTGCTGTATCATCAATCTTATGCATGCATTTCCAACTGAATGAAATGACTGTGCCTTTTTTCTTTCTTTCTTTTTTTTTTTGAAATGGAATCTCACTCTCTTGCTCAGGCTGGAAGTGCAGTGGCATGATCTCGGCTCACTGCAACCTCTGTGCCGCCCCCCCGGGGGTTCAAGCGATTCTTTTGCCTCAGCCTCCTGAGTAGCTGGGATTACAGGCACCCGCCACCAGGCCAGCTAATTTTTGTAATTTTAATAGAGATGGGCTTTCACCATGTTGGCCATGCTGGTCATGAACTCCTGACCTCAGGTGATTCGCCTGCCTCGGCCTCCCAAAGTGCTGGGATTAGAGGCGTGAGCCACTGTGCCCTGCCCCTTTTTGTTTTTAAGAGATAGGCTCTTGCTCTGTTGCCCAGGCTGCTATATTGCAGTGGTGCAATTATGGCTCACTGTAGCCTAGAACTCCTGGGCTCAAGCAATCCTCCCACCTCAGCCTCCCGAGTAGCTGGGAGTACTACAGGTGTGTTCTACCACACCTGGCTGATTTTTTTTTATAATAGACATGAGGTCTTGCTCTGTTGCTGAGGCTGGTCTTGAACTCCTGGCCTCAAGCCATCCTTACACCTCAGCATCCCAAAGTGTTGGGATTATAGACATGAGCCGTGTTGCCTGGCCACTGGGTCTTAAGTTTACGTGGTATCGTGAACTGTAGTAAATACTGCCGAGTTCTCTGTGTGGTGTAGCACTTTACGCTCTCACCAGTGATATTTGAGAGTTCTCACTGCTCCAGATATTCATCAAATTGGTTTTATTCAACATCCATTATTATTATTATTATTATTATTAATTATTATTATTATTTAGAAACAGGGTCTCACTCTGTCACCCAGGCTGGAGTGCCGTGGCACAATCATAGCTAACTGCAGCCTTAAACTCCTGAGTTCAAGTGATCCTCCTGTCTTAGCCTCCTGAGTAGCCAGGTGCACACCACCACACCTGACTAATTTAAAAAAATTTTTGTAGAGATGGGGGTCTTGCTATGTTGCCCAGGCTGGTCTTGAACTCTTGGCTTCAAGCAATCCTTCTGCCTTGGACTCTCAAAGTGCTGGAATTTAAGTCATGAGCCACCATGCCTGGCCCGTTCTCAATTTTTTTTTTTTTTTTTTGTCACCCAGACTGGAATGCAATGGTGTGATCTCGGCTCACTGCAACCTCTGCCTCTTGGGTTCAAGCGATTCTCCTGCCCCAGCCTCCCAAATAGCTGGGATTACAGGCGCACGCCACTACGCCCAGCTAATTTTTGTATTTTTAGTAGAGACGGGGTTTCACTATGTTGGTCAGGCTGGTCTCGAACTCTTGACCTCGTGATCTGTCCGCCTCAGCCTCCCAAAGTGCTGGGATTACAGGCGTGAGCCACCATGCCCAGCCCAAAACCTTCACATTGCAACTTCCATCTAGCAACCTCTACTTAGCAGCCTCCACCTACCTCAAAACAATGGACCTCTGTTCCTTGTACAGACTGTGTTTCAAGTAACGGGCCAGGGGCCTGATGTTCTTCATAGTTAAACGGAATGAAACATCCAGGTTGGCCGTTCCCAGGGTCCATAGCTTGGAACACTGAACAAACATCACCAAGAGACAGAAGGTCCTTGCCAGGCCATGCTTGAGTTGTTGGTGTCTCGCAAGATGTGCCCACCATACAAAGGCGCTGGATGAACTAAAATGAGTCCCTATTCCTGGTTTGTTTCCCACCCTCCTCAGCCCAGATGGAGCCCCAGGGAAGGCCCCCCATGATGCCAGAGTCTGAGCTACTCTGGGAGAAGAGGAAGGGCCCACACAGGGGGTGCCTGGAACCACCAAGGAGCCACATGGGCCCCCAGGCCTGGGGTCAGGGAGGTTGATGGTGTGGGTTGGGGCAGCCCAGGACACCTGGACTGGCCTTGGGGCATTTCCTGAGCACTCTCAGAAGTATCTGCCCCTTCCCAGGAAGGGGGCAAAAGCCACCCTGGAGACCCAAGATGCTGGGCTCTGACTTAGAAACCACTCCACTCCTGGACTGTTAGCTTCGCTGACCTCAGAGCTCAGGCCTGAGTCCAGCTCGTCCCCGTCCATGAGGCCCCAGGATGACCTCTGACCCCTACATTTTCCCATGGCCCTCACTTGGCAACCTGGCCTCTGGTTGGGGGTCACATCCTGGACCACCAGGGGCAGGAGTGTGGTCGAGGGCACAGGGCCACACTCCTCATCCACCTTCCTACCTGGGCCCCCTCCCCCTCTCCCCAGCATGGCCAGCCCACTGCCCTCCAGTGTCCTTAGTTCTGGGCCCAGGGCCAGGTCCAAATGTGCTCTGAGTCAGGGTAGGGATCACTCATTCCCTTGCCCCGCTCTCCTCCCATAGAAGATCTGGTTCTGGGTCCACTTTACCATCTCAAGCCCAATCTGGGCAGACTCAGGTGGGGATGGTTGGGGAAGCCAGGCTCCTTCTTCTGCATGACAAAGGGTGGGGCTGCCCTCCCTCCTGGAAACACTTCAGACCATTGTAAACAGTCTCCCAATCCACATTCGCTTTCTTTTTCTGACCTCTGGCTAGCGTTGCCAGATGTGAAAAATAAGGGCGAGGTGGCTCAAGTCTATAATCCTAACACTTTGGGAGGCCGAGATGGGCGGATCACAAGGTCATGAGATCGAGACCATCCTGGCTCTACTTTTAAGTGAAACCTCGTCTCTACTTAAAAAAAAAAAAAAAAAAAAAAAAACTAGCCGGGCGAGGGGGCGGGCGCCTGTAGTCCCAGCTACTCGGGAGGCTGAGGCAGGAGAATGGCGTAAACCCGGGAGTCGGAGCTTGCAGTGAGCCGAGATCCAGCCACTGCACTCCAGCCTGGGCGCTAGAGTGAGACTCCATCTCAAAAAAAGAAAAAAGAAATAAAAATATAGGACTCTGGTGAAATTTGAATGTCAGGTAGACAATGAAGAATTTTTTAGTATAATTATGTCCCAAATAGTGTCTTGTATTTTGTCTGGTAGCCCTACCCCTGGCTGATCACCCAATTGTTTTATTTCCCCAGCAAAACTCTTTAACCAGATCACAAATCCACATTCAAGATAGAGGTCCTCTGTCTTGGGGATTGTCCCCTGCCCCAGCCTAGACCTGATCACCTGGATTGAGACCACCTGACTCCCTTTAGGGCATAGGTCAAAACTAGGCTGTAAATAATTTGAGTGTGCCAAGAACTTTGTGAATTGCAAGACCTGACTTTATATGGACATTGATCATTAACTTTGTGAGCTTCAGGAAGTTGACACGTCTCTGAGCCTCAGTTTTTTTTTCAGCTCAAAAATTGGGAGAGGTTGCCGTGAGCCAAGACTGCGCCATTGCACTCCAGCCTGGGCAACAAGAATGAAACTCTGTCTCAAAAGAAAAAAAAATTGGGGGAGAAGGTAGCCTGGATATTCCTTTCAACTCTAAACTTTAATTCTGTGAACAGCAGGGATGAGGGAGAGGATGAGGCTCCTTCCTTATTGGACAAAACCCCATTGGTACTAAATGCTCCCAGGCTCCCTTGCCTAGGAAGGTCTCCCCAGAACAGTGGGAAGTCTGGTTTCACAGCTGGGGACCACCAGCTCAGGATCTCATGAGGCCCCAGGACCCTCTGAGCAGGGGCCCAGATGCTCATCCCTGCAGGCCGGATTGGCTCTTACATTGCCCAAGTCGTTCTAGTTCCTGTCGATTGGTTGGTTGCAGCAAGGAACAAGACTCTAGGTCCACTTACCAGCAACTGGGGGAACTGAGCCTCTTGCAGAGAATGAGAGCCCCATGTCTACTCTAGGAAATGAGCTTTTTAATTTAACTGGTCAGGCCTCAACCCACATTAGGGGTTCACGACCATTGTACAGACAGCCATACCCAGCTGTTCACAGCCCAGACAGACTTGTCCTATCTAGACAGCCCCTCCTCCCAGCTCCGGGACCTGTCTGGCTGTGAGCTCCTAGGAGGTCCCAGGGGTGTGACTTCCCTCCCTCCCTCCCTCCCCACTCCCTACCTCCTCCCTCCACCCCAGGCTATAAAGCTGCCCAGGCTTGGCTCTCAGCACATCCAGCTGCCTGACACCCTCCTTCAGCCATCTCAAGGGACATTCCCATTCTGCCCACTGCTCCTTCCAGACAGTGCCATGCGACCCTTGTGGCTCTGCTGCGCACTCTGGGTGCTGCCCCTGGCCGGCCCCGGGGCGGCCCTGACCGGGGAGCAGCTCCTGGGCAGCCTGCTGCGGCAGCTGCAGCTCAGCGAGGCACCCGTACTGGACAGGGCTGACATGGAGGAGCTGGTCATGCCCGCCCACGTGAGGGCCCAATACGTGACCCTGCTGCAGCGCAGCCACGGGGACCGCTCCCGCGGCAAGAGATTCAGCCAGAGCTTCCGAGGTGAGGCCCTCCCTCCCTGCTGCCCCTGGTCCCGTGGGGCAGGTCAGATGTGCCCACTCCGGTGGCGTCAAAGGGCTCCTGGCCTTGCAGAGGTCTGTGGGAGGCTGGGTGAGGGCCATGGTCTAAAGGGCAGTGAGGTGGGGCCGGGCCTGTGAGGATGGCAGGGCCTCAGCATGCAGTGGTGGACGCAGTCAGGACTCCCGGGGTCTGTTTTCATACTGCCACTCTGGTCTGAGCTCTACTTGGAGTATATTGCTTTAAAATCATCTCACAACCATTCGCTCATGTGGAACTGGGGTATGGCTATGTCTTGCCCATCTTCCAGCATTGTGAACATCAAAATAAGTCATTGTAAATAGAAGCGTGTTTGGGTAACTGGAAAATACTGCACTTAATTTAAGTAGACTACCTGGGTTATACTTGGCTGTCAGGGGTGCAGCTGGGCCTGAATCCTCCCGCAGCCTCTCACCTCCCTAGCTCCTCAGTGCGCAGAGCTAGACCCAAGGCCAGGCTAGGATTCTGCTCCCAGCATCTCAGCTGAGGCAAACTTGCTAGCCCAGGGTCCCACAGGTGCCCCTGCATGCTGGATTGAGATGATTACTAAACAAGGTCCAGATCCAAGGGAGATTTTTAAACTGGGTTTGCCCCAGAGATAGAACAGGGGCCGGTGTCTCCTGGCCTGGCTGCCAGCTCAGTGGCCCTGCCATCCTCAGAGCTCCCCTGGAGTCCAGGGAGGCTCCGCTGACCCTGCTCTTGTCCCCAGAGGTGGCCGGCAGGTTCCTGGCGTCGGAGGCCAGCACGCACTTGCTGGTGTTCGGCATGGAGCAGCGGCTGCCGCCCAACAGCGAGCTGGTGCAGGCCATACTGCGGCTCTTCCAGGAGCCGGTCCCCAAGGCCGCGCTGCACAGGCACGGGCGGCTGTCCCCGCGCAGCGCCTGGGCCCGGGTGACTGTCGAGTGGCTTCGCGTCCGCGACGACGGCTCCAACCGCACTTCTCTCATCGACTCCAGGTGGGGGTCGCGCGGGCGCGCAGGGCAGGGGGAGGGGGCTGCTCGGCCTGGCTTGGGGGCGGGGACGCGGGGGACGGGGCGGGGCCCTCGGGGCCCGTCCCAGTCCCCGCCCTCACGCGGCGCTGGGTGTCTGTCGTGTCTCAGGCTGGTGTCCGCCCACGAGAGCGGCTGGAAGGTCTTCGACGTGACCGAGGCCGTGAACTTCTGGCAGCAGCTGAGCCGGCCCCGGCAGCCGCTGCTGCTACAGGTGTCGGTGCAGACGGAGCATCCGGGCCCGCTAGCGTCCGGCGCCCACAAGCTGGTCCGCTTTGCCTCGCAGAGGGCGCCGGCCGGGCTTGGGGAGCCCCAGCTGGAGCTGCACACCCTGGACCTCGGAGACTACGGGTAGGTGCTGAGGGTTAAACTGGTGAGCCGGAATAAAGAGACAGAGAGGCAATTAAATTTGTTTTGAAATGGACAACTTTTCAGAGTGCTCTGGGAATGAATGAGACAATGTATACAATTCTTCCTCTGACTCTTAGGAGGTCCTCAGTAAATATCAGTTATTAATTTTCAAGTTATTTGTAGCTGTCTATCCTATATCACAAACATCCAGCTTTTTGAAGTTGAGAGATGGATCATAAATCTCCATCCCAGATGACTGCTGACCCTGCTCTCTTTGCCCACACAGAGCTCAGGGCGACTGTGACCCTGAAGCACCAGTGACCGAGGGCACCCGTTGCTGCCGCCAGGAGATGTACATTGACCTGCAGGGGATGAAGTGGGCCGAGAACTGGGTGCTGGAGCCCCCGGGCTTCCTGGCTTATGAGTGTGTGGGCACCTGCCAGCAGCCGCCGGAGGCCCTGGCCTTCAAGTGGCCGTTTCTGGGGCCACGACAGTGCATCGCCTCAGAGACTGCCTCGCTGCCCATGATCGTCAGCATCAAGGAGGGAGGCAGGACCAGGCCCCAGGTGGTCAGCCTGCCCAACATGAGGGTGCAGAAGTGCAGCTGTGCCTCGGATGGGGCGCTCGTGCCAAGGGGACTCCAGCCGTAGGCGCCTGGTGTAGCCACCGAGGGACTTGACTTGTGTGTGTTTCTGAAGTGTTCTAGGGTACCAGAAGAGCTGGCGATGACTGAACTGCTGAAGAACAAATGCTCTGTGCTCTCTAGTGAGCCCTGAATTTGCTTCCCTTGACAAGTTACCTCACCTAGTTTGTGCTTCTCAGGAATGAGAATCCTTGGCCACTGGGGAGCCCTTGCTCAGTTTTCTCTATTCTTATTATTCGCTGCACTATATTCTAAGCACTTACATGTGGAGATACTGTAACCTGAGGGCAGAAACCCCAATGTGTCATTGTTTACTTGTCCTGTCACTGGATCTGGGCTAAACTCCTCCACCACTATGGACCTAAGACCTGGGGTTAAGTGTGGGTTGTGCAACCCCAATCCAGATAATAAAGACTTTGTAAAACATGAATAAAACACATTTTTTTCTGTAATTTTGTAATTTTCTATTTTATTTTAATTAATTATTTTTGAGACGGAGTCTTGCTCTGTCACCCAGGCTGGAGAGCAGTGGCCGAATCTCAACTCACTGCAGCCTCCACCTTCCAGGTTCAAGCGATTCTCATGCCTCAGCATCTTGAGTAACTGGGATTACAGGCATGTGCCACCATGCCAGGCTAATTTTTTGTATTTTTAGTAGAGATGGGGTTTTGCCATGTTGCCCACACTTGTCTGGAACTCCTGACCTCAAGTCATTCGGCAGCCTCAGCCTCCCAAAGTGCTCGGATTACAGGCATGAGCCACTGGGCCCGGCTGTAATTTTCCATTTTAATCAAAGCTCTGCAAATTGAGGAAGGAGCAGAAAGTTCTACAGAGATTAGGTCAACCTAATTGTAAAACTAAGGAAAGAGCTTGAGTTGGCCATGACTTGGTAGAGATCTTGGTTAAGTAATACGGGAAACTAGGATTAAAATGCTTTCAGGGCCAGCACCATGGCTCACTCCTGTAATCGCAGCACTTTGGGAGGCTGAGGTGGGCAGATCACTTGAGGCCAGGAGTTCAAGACCAGCCTGGCCAACATGGCGAGACTGCGTTTCTACTAAAAATACAAAAATTAGCTGGGCATTGTGGTGTGCGCTTGTAATTCCAGCTGCTCGGGAGGTTGAGGCATGAGAATCGCTTAAACCCGGGAGGCAGAAGTTGCAGTGAGCTGAGATCACACCACTGTATTCCAGCCTGGGCAACAGAGCAAGATTCTGTCTCAAAAACAAAATGAAATAAAATAAAAATAAAATGTATTCTGATTCTAGTATCTGTGGTGCCTGTCCTCTCAGAATTGATACAGAAATCTTTCTGTTCTTGACACTTTGACTTTCCTGGGCATAGTGATTGGGCTTTATTTCAATCCTACTTGCATCATAATAAAACCTGTGATCAAAATAATCATCTATACTTAGAGAAGAAAATAAAGCTCCAGAGGATCTGGAATTTATAGCTATAAGAGCTGTGCAACTGGGCGCGGTGGCTCACGTTTGTAATCCTGAGGCTTACCTGAGGTTGAGAGTTTGAGACCAGCCTGACCAACATGGAGAATCCCTGTCTCTACTAAAAGTACAAAATTAGCCAGGTGTGGTGGCACATGCCTGTAATCCCAGCTACTCGGGAGGCTGAGGCAGGAGAATCACTTGAAGCCAGGAGGTGGAGGTTACAGTGAGCTGAGATCACACCACTGCACTACAGCCTGAGCGACAGAGCGAGACTCTGTCTCAATAAGTAAATTAATTAATTAATTAAAAATTAAAAAATAAAATAGTGATTTTACAAACACTTCACACAACTGACATAACAAAGGTTGTGGCTATCTCAACTCACATTCCGATCCATCAAGGCCTTCTCTTGATTTTGAAATAACCTTAACCTACTCAAGAACAAATTTAGAAATCCTTTCTTTCTCTGAAATCTTTGTCAGTGGCTCCAGCATTCTAATTACCAAGACCGGAACCTTGCACTTGCCTAGACCCTGCCCCAATGAATGGTGCCCCCACAGATCAGACGTGGGGGCACCATTCATTGAGGCAGGGAAGGGAGGAGGACAGGCAGGTGTGGGAGTGGGGAGTGGAAAGAAGATTGGACAGGGACAGTCTCAGGAGCCAACGGGGAGTCCAGGGGCCACACCCAGGACTCTGCAGATGGTCAGATGTGGAGGTAAGAGAGCAGGGAGGGGGGATGGCCAGGCCTAGCTTTGGAGGGACAAGGGCAGAGATTATACTGGGTGGGGGTGGGCACAGAGGAAAAACCCTGGGAAATAACTAGTGGATAGAGGTTTGGGGAGAGAAGGGGAAGCCAGATGGGACAGAAAAGAACTGAGAGAGGCAGGAAGAGACCCTCCCCACCCGACCCCTGGACAGCCACAGCCTGGCGCTAGAATCAGGGACAGGGAGGTAAGGAGGATTTTTTTTTTTTTTTTTGGAGACAGAGTTTTACTCCTGTTGCCCAGGCTGGAGTTCAATGGCGCGATCTCGGGTCACTGTACCTCTGCCTCCCAGGTTCAAGCGATTCTCCTGCCTCAGCCTCCCTAGTAGCTGGGATTACAGGCATGTGCCAACACACCTGGCTAATTTTGTATTTTTAGTAGAGACGGGGTTTCTCCACGCTGGTCAGGCTGGTCTCAAACTCCCGACCTCAGGTGATCCGCCCGCCTCGGCCTCCCAAAGTGCTGGTATTACAGTCATGAGCCATGGCGCCCGGCCATAAGAAGGATATTTTTATACAGTTACAGAAAAAGATGAAAGCTCAGAAATGGAAGAGAGGTCGGAGAACCCGCAAAGCCGTGCATGTGGGGAGAGGACTGCTCAGAACTCAGAGTGGTTTGGTGCTAGAAAGGACCTGAGAGGGAAGCTTTGGTCCAACCACTCGTTTCATAGATAGGGAAACAGGGGCCTGCGGATGGGGTGGTTTGCTCCTTGATTCCCAGGGCTCGCGGTCCTCCCCGAACCCAGCCCCGCTTCCTGCGCAGCGCCCAGCAGTCCCTGGCGCGGCGGACTTGCGAGCTTGCGGTCCAGTTGTAGAGGCCACCGGCTTCCGGGAAACATCTGGCTCCGGGCCGCGAGGCATGCCGCGCTCTCGTAGCTGGGCTGGAGTAGGTGCCCTTGGCGGCCCTGGCTCGGGCAGTAAGGGACTTGGCCCTAAGGAGCGTTGGAAATGCTGCGACCCGCCCCCACATTTTTGCCCGAACGAAGACCCTCCGGGCTTTCACGGTCCGGCCTTCTACAGCGGCGGGGGAGCCGCGGCCTCTCGCAGGGCGCTCCGCGCGGTCCCTGACTGCCCGGAGCCGAGGTGCAGGCTGAATCCTGTTGAGCTCCCCATGCTACCACCCCGCCACCTCCACTCTCCTGGGGCGGGTCTAAGAGCTCTTCGCGGAAATTCAAAGCACCACCACCAACGTTTGCAGATGCTCTCTCTGCGCTGCGACCACCCTGTGCTTGGCCCAGGTCTCCCGGAGGCGTCCAGAGACTGGGCTCGTGCAGGGGGGACGGAAGAGGGTGCGCCCCAACGGATCCCTTCTCAGCCTCTGGACTTGAGCTGGCCGGTCCGGGGCTTGCAGACCTCCGGGAGGACCTGCGGGGCTAAGCAACGATCAGGAGGCCAGGCCAGGGCAGAGGACCGCCGAGGGCCACCGCGGAAGGCGCAGTCGGCTGCGTCCAGGCTGGCGCCGGCGCGGGCAAAGGCTCCAAATTGGGCAAGCTGTGGACGCAGCTCTGCGCATGTGCAGGAGGCGCTGGAGTTTCACTTTGTAACTTTTAAGTGGTCGGAACACGCCCCGCCTGGCTGGGTCCCGCCAGACACGCCGCCGCCGCAGGTACAGGGGACAGGGGGCGTGAAGGGGGGAAACGCGCCCTTCGCCTTTCCCGGGACGTGCGGGGCGGGGTCCACGTCGGGGTGCGCGCCAAGTGTCCGGTTCCGGAACGGCTCCCAGCCTCCGCAGACACCAAAGCCCCCGACCCCAAGCAGGGGTTGACGACGCCGGATTGGGTGGGAGGAGAGGGTCAGGGCAGGGGTCGCCGCGCCCTCATTCCAGCCCTGCGTTCCTCGGGACTTTCTGGCGGCTTTTCAGGACTTCCCTCTCCGAGGCTCCGACTTTTCGCTTTCAGGACTGGTACCACCTTCACCATCCCTCTCTTTGGGATTTGTCGGCGGAATCCGACCTCTCACCTAACTAGGAGCGCAGCTCTGGGATCCTCCGACCCTAGAGGAGGCCGGGCCGGGAAAGGGCCAGGCGTCCGAGTCTCCTGACGCCAGGAAGGCAGAGGCCACCCTCGGGCTGTCCCAGGGTGACCACTTCCTGCAGCCTTGGCGGAGTCCTGAGGACGAAGGCTGGGGACTCGGGAACTGGGGGGAAGGGCGGGGGCGGGACAGGTGAGGTGAGCTCTGCTAAGAAACCAAATCCGCAAAGGTTCCAGCACCTGATAAGAATAGCTGCCTGAGGCCCTGGAGGGGCCTTGGTCATTCAGCCCCAGGCAGGTGGTGTCCTCTTCAAGGGCAGGGGTGGACAGCGTGGTGGACCCCTTGACCCTCCCCTGACACCTGTCAGGTCATCCTCAAGTCTGCTGTGCCTTCAGGGGGATATGAACGGAAGCCGGAAGCCGAGGCTCCTTTTCTCTTCACACACCCCCTTCCTTTGTTTAGTATGGGGGCAAAGGTCTCTCCTAGCTGTTCATTGGGCTCTAACCGAGAAGACGTCAGGTGGGGTCCTGCCCTTGTGTTTCCCATTAGCTGGAGGGGTGACTTAAAATAAAGGCAAACAGCTTCTAATTGCTTGCTAGGGCCGGTCCTGGACTAAGTGCTTTACAGGTGTTTGGGGTCTGTGCCTCCCAACAGCCCCGTGAGAGAAAGTGATCACTCGCATTTCCAGGCCAAGGAAGCCAAGGCATGGAGTGGTTAGGCTGCTTGTCTGAACTGCGTGGTGCTGAGACCCTAACTCCAGAGCCTGCTCACATAATCCCTGAGCCACACTGCCTCTCATTTCAGCCAGGGGCTGTGTCATTTCTTTTGTGCTCCAGGGTAGAGGTAAACAGTTGTCTGGGTTACTGGGTCCTGTTTGGTGTTGCCATAACGTTTACTCTGCAACCTTATTCTGCATCTGAAAGACCAGAGTTAGCTCCTGAGGCAGAAGGCCTGGAGCAGCTTGTAGTTTTGCTATGGTCATCACAGGATTGAAAGATTTGGTGATGATAAAATTACCCTGAATTTGTACGGGCCTTCTTGCAAGAACCAACAATATCCATATACTTCCTGCAGCATTGTGCTGGCATTTCTAGAGCTTGTCAAGTTGGTCACCAGGCCAGTCTTTGCTGCCAATGGAGACTGGGCAGTGGGTTAGCATAGGTGGTTTACTTTGGCAAGTTCAGACAGCTGTTGGATTTAGCCATCTCCCACTGGCCACAGTCAGATGCTTGCATGCACATGGGTTGAACTTTGGGTTGGGAGCGTGAAGTCACCTGCTGCCCACTCTGGCTTTTGGGCCTCAGCAGTAATTCTTGGCTTTCCTACCCTCAGCATATTAAGTGGGAATAAGGGGATGAATGGAGAATTTCTGGAAGGCACAGATAAGTGCTAGGCGTTCACATACATCTAGGATGACTGAATATTCCCTGGGGTTCTCAGCCAGGCGGTGCCACTGCAACCACAGTGCCTAGCTGCTGGTTTGGCCTCCTCCACATAGCTGCCAACTGGGTGCTCCCCTCCCCCTGCCTTCTCCTCAGTCTGGCAGCGCTGCTTCATGGTGTCTGTGTTCTCAGCTGCCCGTGCACAACATGCCTGTTTGTGAAGATGCAGAGGAGCTGTCCTGTTGAGAGCCAGAGGGATGGAGCTGTTTCAGTGGGATCTGGACTTTACATGTCTAATGGGCAGGCACAGGCTGGGACTGAGCTGAAGGGTCTAAGAGAGACTGTGGATCCCCAGAGCTGTGCCCTAACCTGGGTGCTCATCGGAGAGGGCAGACAGGACTGGCCACCTGAACTTACCTCCATCTCAGGCTCATAGTATTTGCTAGCCACCTCCCTGAGTTCTTATCAGACTTTGTCAAACCACCCTGGGAAGCCTATTTGGCAAGAGACAAGTGACTTAGAGGCATAACTGGGGCTGGAGGGGGAAGAGGAGGCACAGGTATTTCCCTTCGCGGAGGCCTCTCTCCTTCTCTGCAGTCCTGGTGAGGGTTTGCCACTCCCAGCACCACCACAGCACCCTCCCCTTTCCAGGGACAATGCTCCCTCTGTGAGCATTTTATGGGATGTTTTTTCTTTCCACTTCACTTCTCAAGCCTTCCTTGTTCATGCTGCTGTGTTCCTTTTTCCTAATTCTAGCTCTTGGGGAACCTTGGGGAGCCTCCCCAGTAGCACTAGCCCTTGGGGCCCAGGTGAAGTCCTTTGCTTGGGGTCCTACCATGAGCCCACAGCCTCCAGGGCTTCTGTGGGAGAGGGCTGCTCCCCTAGCCCCAGCAGGTCCTTGAGTTATTGGTGAAGAGGAGAGAGGCTGGGTCCGCAGGTGGTGCTGGCTGAGGAAGGAGGAGTAGGGTCACACAGAGGAGCACTGACGGATGGAGAGCCAGTTCTGGGAGTTTGGGGAGAGATCCAGGCAGGAGGGAGCCCACTGGGCAGAACGTAAAGCTCCATATGGGCAGCATGCATACACGGGTGTGTGCTGGAGGGTTTCCATCCAGACCCCTACACTGGAAAAGGGTGGCTCCCATGTGATGCTGGGTGTCTGTGATCCTTCAGGAAAGTCTACAGGCTGGTACCCCAGGACTTCCTGGTCAGGAAAGCCCTGCAGGAAATGAGTGTTAGTTCTGAGGCCTGGCCCTTCGCCGCTTAGGAGGTACTGGGGCTGCTTTTGCCTTTGCCAGAGACAGCTCCAACTGAGGACCTCCCCAACGGGTCCATCCACAGTCCTTCCTTCCCCTAGCATCTGGTAAGTGTGGGGACAGGAAGAAGGAGGGGTAGGTGGTGGCCTCAAAGTGTTGGGCTGGGGTGTTCCATTGGGCGGTACCACTGGGTGGGGTTTAAAGGGAAGCCAAGAACATCTGTGTTCCAGAGGTCACTCTTGTGACTGTGTTCAGAGCCAGCAGCCCCATGACTCTGGCATCACAACCCCTACTACCTCCAGCCATTGCCAAGTCTCTTAGAAGGTTGAAAAAGTGACTTGGCTCTCTGGGGGATGCTCCCATGCTCTTGGACTTTCCACTTATTCACCCTTCCTATACTTCCTGTCGTGTGTGTATGTGTGTGTGTGTGTGTGTAGGTGTCCATGTGTGATTGTCCCCAGCACTGCAGGCCTAGGGGTTACCCAACATACCCCACCAGCACTACTGGTATCCAAACATCTGTTTGGGTTCTCTATATCTTTTCTTCTTGTTCTCAAGATCTTTGTCCCTATAACAGCTAGAAGCACCAGACTTAGCAGAAATCCCCTGGGAATTCTAGATTTACCAGATTTGGGCAGATGGGATCTTAAGCAAGTCCAGGTTGAACATGTGTTCTGGCCCTTCAGCCACAGCGTGAGAACTTGGACACTAACTCCCGGGCCTCAGGTGTCAGGGGACAGACACTGGAGATTTCTGTTAGCTTCACCAGGGGCACCAGGAGCCTCAGGAAGGAAAAGTCAACAACCCAGCCTGGAGCAGTGTTTGCTTTGGAAATGCTGGGCCTTGCAGTTAGACTGATGGTACCCAGGAGGGGTATGTATGTGTGAAAGGGCAGAGCTGGCAGACCCAGAGGTCCCTGAGAAGGCCTTGGAACTCCTGACTCCCTCCGCCTCCCTACCCTAGACCACCCCCTTTGCTTTCTCCTCTGTGGCAAAGTAAAAAGAGAACTGGCATCTGAGAGTCAGGACACTGGGTTTGGGATTCAATTCTGCCCTGACCAGCTCCTTAACCTTAACCTTGGGGCAAGTTATTAAACCTCTGAGGCTTAGTTTCCAAGTATAGCAGATGGACCCATCTCTGAGGTCCCAGCTCTGACATTCTGTGAGCAGTGGGAGTGAGGTGTTGTCTGTGGTTCGTGGATGGACCATCGTGAATACTTGGATGTTCCCTTCTTCCCTGTTTATCCCTGTATTTTCCTCTTGCCTTTGTGTGCCTTTCTCCCTCTCCCCTGCCTGTACTGCAGATCTGCCAGTGGCTTCTGCAGGAGTGACTTTCCCAACATGAGTCCTTGAGGCTAGAGGAGCTTTAGGACTTCTTAAGTCAGCAGCTGCAGCAACTCTGTCCCTCCCTTACTCCATGTCACCCCCTCTGGGGATCTGCCCACTGTGTCCTGGATGAGCCATCCACTCTGACCATCTGATCCCCCGAGATTGTCCCATAATGGAGCCATTCTCTGTGGACACCGCCAGGCACTCAGAGGTCCAATGTCTGGCTCTCCTGGACTCCTTGCTGCTGGCTCCCTGTGCCCGACCAGTCCCTGGGGAAATGCCCACCTTTGGTTCTGCCAGCACTGGTGGGAATCTGCAAGAAATTTGAGCGCTGAACATCTGTCTGCCTTGTTCTGTTGTCCTGTGCTCCAGGGAAGACAGGCATGATGGCGGACTCCCCATTCCTGGAGCTGTGGCAGTCCAAGGCGGTGTCCATCAGGGAGCAGCTGGGCCTCGGGGACCAGCCCAATGACTCCTATTGCTACAACTCGGCTAAAAACAGCACCGTGCTCCAGGGAGTCACCTTTGGTGGCATCCCCACTGTCCTGCTCATAGACGTCAGCTGCTTCCTGGTGAGAGCCCTCACAAGTCGTGTCCTACTGCCTCAGTTATTTGTTTAAATCCCCCGCCCAGGGCCTTCTGGGAAACTTAGATGAGAAGTCAGACGTAGCTGGGTTTAAATCCCTACTCTGCTGCTTACCAGCTCTGTGACTTGGACGTGTTACATAGCTTCTGTGCACCTCCCCTTTCTGCTCCGGAAATGGAGATCATAATTCCTGCCTCAGAGGATTTTGGAGATTGGATAAGGCCAAAATACTCACATAGCTATGCCTGTGATTATTACCATGATTGCAGAACTCTCTGCCTGTCATGTCTTTAAGGCCCTTGGGAAGGGTCATCTCAAGGGGTTGAGAAATGTGAATGGAGAGTACGGACTAGAATAGAGCAGCTGCAATTCCCAAGTGTCACCTCCTGTTCCCCTCTGGCATCCCTGGGGTTTTTAAAGAATCGGAAGCTGGGCTGGGTATGGTGGCTCATGCCTGTAATCCCAGCACTTTGGGAGGCTAAGGCGAGTAGATCACCTGAGGTCAGGAGTTCGAGACCAGCCTGGCTAACATGGTGAAACCCTGTGTCTACTAAAAATACAAAAAATTAGCTGAGTGTGGTGGCGCATGCCTGTAATCCCAGCTACTCTGGAGGCCGAGGCAGGAGAATTTCTTGAACCCGGGAGGCGGAGTTGCAATGAGCCAAGATCATGCCACTGCACTCCAGCCTGGGCAACAACAGCGAGACGCTGTCTCAAAAAAAAAAAAAAAAAAAAAGAATCAAAAGCTGATTCTCAGAGCGTGCCTTCAGCAGGTGGCCTTTCTTTAACGTAGATCTCCTTGTTCACAAGGATGCCTCCAATTTGAAACATGTCATTGTTCTTCCTTATGCAGACTCAACGTTAGCTGGCTGAGATTTATTGGGGTTAAAGTGCCCCTTCTTTTCACAAATGCCATGGGCTGGCCAGTGTCTCTTGATGCTGTCTCCTAACATGTAGCAGAGACCATCTGAATGAAGGGGGCAGATGGCTCTGATGGAGTAAACACCCTTGGACTGCTTGGAGCTGGAGACTAGGCTTGGGTGGGGAACGTGGGGAGGGTGGCTTAGGGTAGCAGGGAGGAGTAGACAGTGGTGTTGGGGTGGATTTCAGAGTTGGTGGGATTAGAGGAGGGTGGCCCTGGGTCTTCAGGGTGGGGAGAGTTTGGCCAAGGTAAGGAGTAAAGAGAGGGGGGCCTGGGCAGGGACCCTAGGTGGGCTGGGTGGGTATTGTTACAACAGTGTTGGTTGAGAAGAGAGTCACCCTCTACTGGAGTGTGCTGCTGAAGGTTAATTTTTTTTTTTTTTTTTTGAGACAAGGTCTCACTCTGTCACCCAGGCTGAAGTACAGTGGCATAATCACAGTTCACTGCGACTTCCTCCTCCTGGGCTCAAGCAATCCTCCCACCTCAGCCTCCTGCATAGCTCGGACTACAAGCACATGCCACCATGTCTGGCTAATTTTTGCATTTTTGGTAGAGATGGGGTTTCACACCCTGTTGCCTAGGCTGGTCTCAAACTCCTGAGCTCAAGTGATTCACCAGCCTTGGCCTCCCAAAGTGCTGGGATTACAGGAGTAAGCCACAGGGCCTGGCCAGGGGTGGGTTTTTATTGCAGTAAGTTTTGGGGTGGGGGAGCAGGGACACATAAGAGCCAGAGGGCCCTGGAGAGCATGGGTTTGTGGGAAACGTCTGCACTGCACAGGCCAGGGTGGCAGCTGCTGTGGACAGGAAGGGCAGGCACCTGCTGAGCAGGTTTCGTGGTTTTCCTACAACACAACTCACCTGCCTTTGAAAATATGTCACCAACTTCCTGATTCACCTGAAGAAAATTCCACAAGAACTCAGTGCCTCTGGGGTTCAGGTCTTCTGGATTTCCTTTAGGAAAACAAAGCCCACCTTCAAAACCCCTGTTTCTGATCAGAGCAGGCAGGGATGTGCTTACTAAGATTTATTTCTCTACCTCCCTGAACCTCAAAGAGAGGGACCCTGTCTAGGGAGGGAAGAGAGGCAGGAACATGGCAGGGAGCCTGCCAAGGTGGACTGTGGGGAGTGAGGACAGTCTAGAGTCTACAGATGTCTAGAGCTAACCGGCTTAGTCCAGCCCTGAGGTTGCCGTTGGACACAAGCTTGCTGAGGTGTCCCAGCTTATGAAGGCTGAGCCAGCCTGAGCACAGGTTCTCGTGGGGCCTTGCTGCCTGCATGCATGCTCTGTGCCTGCGGGGCCTGCCTTCAGGGGAACCAAACTCACAGGAAAAATCTGACCGTTTCTGGCTTAGCCTGAGAAGGCTGTGCTACCTTGGTTCTGTAATTTAAAATGAAATTTCTGGCCAGCGTGGTGGCTCACGCCTGTAATCCCAGCCCTTTGGGAGGCTGAGGCAGGGGGATCACCTGAGGTCAGGAGTTCGAGACCAGCCTGACCAATATGGTGAAACCCTGTCTCTACTAAAATACAAAAATTAGCTGGGCATGGTGGCAGGCATCTGTATTCCCAGCTACTCTGGAGGCTGAGGCATGAGAATTGCTTGAACCAGGGAGGCAGAGGTTGCAGTGAGCTGAGATCATGACATTGCACTCCAGCCTGGGTGACAGAGCGAGACTCCATCTCAAAAAAAGAAAAAAGAAATTTTCTGTAAAGTGAAGAAGGATACTGATTCCTGGGACTGCTGTGAGGCCAGACCTTACCCTCCTGCTTAGGGGCCACTGAAGGCAGATCAGGGCCTGAGGCTGGGTCCTTGTGGTATCACTGCTGCCTTGAGAGCAAGAGACAGGGCTGACGTGCATAACTAGGCAGGCTCCAGGCAAGCTTGGCATCAGCGCTGGCAGCCTTGGTGGCGTGGGCACAGGTGACAGGAGCTGGTGAAAGGGTGAGCAAAGCATCTAGGCTACTGAGCTGTGTGGCCTTGGGCAGCTCAGCGCCCTCTCTGAGCCTGTGTGTTTTCCTTCTAGCCCTGCTGAGTGCAGGCAGGTGGGTTTTACCCCTGAGACCACTGTGTCTTCTAATGAGAAGCCATCCAATATGCTTTTACTTGGTTTATTTTCTATTTTTAGTTCTTAATCTTGGTGTTTTCCATTATAAGAAGAAGATTCTGGGACTATGGCCGCATTGCTCTGGTGTCAGAAGCAGACAGGTAAAGATATATCACCTAGGCTATGAGCATGCATGTGCGTACGTGTATATGAGTGTGTGTGTACATATATGTGTGTATAGTGTGGGTGTGTCCCTGGAATGGGCTGGGGGCTTATGAAGCCCTCCGTGTGGGCAGGACCCACACATGACACTGCTATTAGATTGTGTTCACTGAGTGTATCTACCTGGCCTGTACCAATAGCTATTCTCTTTGCTCTTCACCACAGACCCATGAGGTCAGTCTCACTACCCTCATTGTGCTCACAAAACCAAAACCAAAACCAAAACAAAAACCCAGGCTTAGATGCTCAGCTCCCTCAGGGCTTCTGTTGGGCCAAGGCTGTGAACCTTATTGGCCTCGAACAGGTTGCTTTAGATACTGAGGGCTTTCATCATCCTCTGAAGAGGATGCCCATTTTCTTTCTCACCTTGAGTGTTTTAAGTGATTATCTTTGAAATTAATTAGCTTGGGGCCAGGGCTGGGTGAGGATCAAGAAGGGCAGCAGAGCCGTCAGGGAACTGCCCCACCCTCCTGCCAGGTCAGTGCCGGCTTTGGATAAGTCTGTTACAAAGCACAGGCTCCCTCGGCTGGGCCTCGGGTCCTTCTAGTTCTGCGTGAGGCTCTAGGATTCTCTGTTCATATCGCCTGAAGGGTGACAGTGAATTCTGGATTTGCACAACCTGACATTCCAGCTCCAGCTGGCTGTTTGCACCCAGGATCTTGTGTCAGATGTGGCAATAGGAAGTGAGTGATGAAAACTCAGGCACTGGCCCCAGCTGCCACCCAGAGCCTCCCCTGGGGCTCTTCAGGCAGACCCTCCACTCTCGGGCCCCTCCTGACATGTGGCCTGAGTGGCAGGATCCTTTGAACTGGGAAGAGGAGAGGTGTACCTGAAAATGCACCATCCTTTCCCATGATCTCTGCTCTGGGATTTGCTAAAGCCTGAGGTGATGACCTTGGGCTGTTGGGGAGAAACTTTTGGGACATCTGATGCCTTTACGGCACATTCAGCTAGAAGTGGGGGCCATGTACTCTGGTTGAAAAGACCACCTGGGGATCAGAGGGCCCTGCTGCATCCCTGGCTGTGCAACCTTGGTCAAGGCCCCAAACTTATTAGGGTCGGTCTCCTTCTGTCGTCTCTTCCCCATGAGGTCACCTTGAAGGTCAAAAGGGACAGTGTCTCTGCAAAGGCTTTTAAAGTTAAGTCTCGTCATGTGTTTTCTCTTTAGCAGGGGAACAGTAGAACCAGGAATAGGAGACTAGAGAAAAGGAGTCCAGCGGGCGCGGTGCTCAGCCTGTAATCCCAGCACTTTGGAGAGGCTGAGGCGGGCGGATCACGAGGTCAGAGATCGAGCACCCTCCTGCTACACGGTTGAAACCCCATCTCTACTAAAAATACAAAAAAAAAAAAAATAGCCGGGCACTGGGCGGCGCCTGTAGTCCCAGTACTCGAGGAGCTGAGGCCGGATGAGAATGGCGGAAACCGGAGGCGAGAGCTTGCAGTGAGCCGAGATCGCGCCACTGCATCAGCCTGGGTGCGACAGAGCGAGTGACTCCGTCTCAAAAAAAAAAAAGAAAAAGAAAAAAAAAAAAGAAAGAACATAAGAAGATATGAGAAATATGGGCGCGGCGCGGGGGGAAAGCAAAATGGAGTCACAGCCAGGCATGTTGGCTCACAGCTATGAATCCTAGCAGCTGTTGGAGGCTTGGAGGCGGGTGTGATCATGAGGTCAGGAGTTCAAGACAGGGCCTCTGGCAAGATATGAAACCCTGTCTCTATTAAAAATAAAAAAATTAGCTGGGCATGGTGGCGGGCGCCTGTAAGCCCAATTACTCAGGAGGCTGAGGCAGAGAATTGCTTGAACCTGGGAGGCAGAGGTTGCAACGAGCCAAGATTGTACCATTGCACTTCCAGCCTGGGTGACAGAGCCATCTCAAAAAAAAAAAAAAAAAAAGGCCGGGGCGGGGCTCAAGCCTGTAATCCCAGCACTTTGGGAGACTGAGACGGGCGGATCACGAGGTCAGGAGATCGAGACCATCCTGGCTAACACGGTGAAACCCCGTCTCTACTAAAAATACAAAAAACTAGCCGGGCGAGGTGGCGGGCGCCTGTAGTCCCAGCTACTCGGGAGGCTGAGGCAGAAGAATGGCGTAAACCCAGGAGGCGGAGCTTGCAGTGAGCTGAGATCCGGCCACTGCACTCCAGCCTGGGCGGCAGAGCGAGACTCCGTCTCAAAAAAAAAAAAAAAAAAGAAAAGCAGTCACATATTGCAAACACCTCAGATTTATAGCACATGGGGTATTTTTATGGGAGTACTCGCAAGAAAGGAT
The DNA here is from genome assembly GCF_001698545.2 of Rhinopithecus bieti. Taxonomy (NCBI): domain Eukaryota; kingdom Metazoa; phylum Chordata; class Mammalia; order Primates; family Cercopithecidae; genus Rhinopithecus; species Rhinopithecus bieti. The sequence goes on along the minus strand of NW_016808678.1, from coordinate 516,489 downwards.
TTGATTACAATGCCACAATATAAAGTGCCATCATTTGTCCACTCTAAAACATATGTTTTGACATTTTCTCATCTCCGAAATTGGGAGGCATCTTGTTATTGGTGGGTGGTCATAGGTTATTTGGCAGCATTTTTTCTTTAGCAGTTCATAAAATAATTATGCAAATTACAACCAGTGGTATCTTAGATTTGATAAAATATAGTATTTATTCCAAGTTTTATTTGATAATATTGGGAAATATGCTATAAATTGGCAACCCTTTGAAGTCACTTTAGCTAGACCAGTCACAATGGTATGGTTTCTGAGTGTTGACCCCTTGCTGTTCATCCCATATAACATAGAGTTTTATACCATGCCTGGGAATGGTCATTGTCCTTGTCTCTGTCTTTCACAGAGTGAGTTATATTTTGTCTCAGCCATTGAGGGCTGGTAGCTTTGCTTCTGAGCTCCAAGAGTCAGCAAAATACTGGACATGATCTTTTTGACTCTTTGACTTTTTTTTTTTTTTAAGGAATTATCTGTCATTGTTTTTCTTCTTTGTGTCTCTAGCGAGTCCAGATTTCAGAGATTGTCATCAACTTCCTCCTCAGGGCAACAAGACTTTGAAAATGAGCTGGTTGGTATCTAAGGAACAGTTGTGGTCATGGCCAGGTGGTGGGGACTGGCAGTCATGGTTTTGGGGAGGGAGTAGGGTGGATCTTGAGTGCCAAGTGCTGGAGAAAGTGTTTTCTGCATCCACGAAGGCACCTGAACTTGCGAAGTACCACAGGAGAGATGGCAGCTGGATGACCGGGGATCTTGAGACTGGATGAACTTGCAGGCGGGAAGGGCTATGGAATCCCTTGGGCTTCTCCAGCACTTCTCTCTCTTACATGTATGGCTTTGTGTGACAGTTAATTATGGACTTGCCGGCTGGATTATGAGCCAGATGTGGGCAAGAGCCCTGCCTTCTCCAGCCCTGTTCCCCAGCGCCTGATGCCTAGTAGGTGCTTAGTCATTGCTGAATGAATTATTGAACAAATATTTGTCTTTCCTAGCTGGATAACAGCCCAGCTTTAGGGGTATTAAGTTTAAGAGATGTGAAGGACAATAAAACCTACAGACACCCTTTCCCCCTAACAGCCACTCCAGCAGACCATCCAATCCATTAGGCTTGTTTCCTCTCTTTTGCCTCACCTCTTGGTCAGTGATTGTAAACAATCAAACAGCAGCCCACATCACTTTCCCCAGAGCTGCCCTGAGCTTTCATCCGATTTGATCTAAGTTTTGTGATTTGACCACGAGGTTGTCAAGAGATTTTAGCAGGAATTCCAGGCATGTGGTGTATATTGTGAAGTATTGGGCGCATGCTTGCTGAATATGGGATAAAAGCACTGTTTTTTGTACAACAGGAGGTTAAATGGTTATTTAATGTCAAAGACAATAGTTACATCTGCCTCCCAAAGACACAGATGTTGGAAGCTAATCCCTGTTCTCTCCGTTTCCAGGGATGCTGTCCCTGGCTGACTGCCATCTTCCGTCTGCAGTAAGTACACTATGGGGCAGCTGCTGGGGGGCCTTTGGGCTGGTTTTTTTGGGTGTTTGGCCAGTCAAGAGGCAAGAGCCAAGACACTTGATCTTAAGATGGGGTCTCTTAGATACTTTTCAGTTAATGTCCAAAGCAGTATGTGAGGGGTGAGAATCAAGGTGGCCAGGCAGCCCCTGGGGTCAGGGGCAGAGGAAGGAGGCCTGTAGGATTGGAGCCTCCATGCTGGAGGGCACACAGTCCCTGCTGGAGCCTGGAGCTTCCCAAATTGAGGTGGATCCCAAAAGTTCTTGAAGGTAGAGATGAACTTTATTTATTTCAACATATTCAGTGGAAATCATATGTTCATCTCTCATAATACTGCACAAACTAAAGCTATTTTTTTGCTTTAATTATTCAACTTAATATTTAGTTGAATAAATTAGATGTCAATGGAAGCTCTCCTAGGCAGGTTTGCCTGTCTTTGAATTAGTGAAAAGTGAAGAAATATAATACATTCAATTCATTTGGTTACAAGTTTTCTTTTTTCAATGAGGCCCATGGAGAGAAATCTAAAAGATTATTAAAGGTGATTAAGAGCCAGTTAGTTACCTCTCATGTGGTGGAGGGAGCCAGGAGGCGGGGACTGATGTGAGTCTTGGTTCTCACCTGCTGTCATATTCCATCGAATCTAAGAAGTCATTGTTGTAAGATGCATGTTATTTTATATAGCACTAAGAACAAGAAAATGTTGCCAGCTAAGCTACCATCAACTATCACGATAGGATACACCTCATTTCAGAGGAGTTGAAATATGCGCGGCTGCAGTGGCTCACGCCTGTAATCCCAGCCCTTTGGGAGGCTGAGGCAGGCAGATCACGAGGTCAGGAGTTCGAGACTAGCCTGGCCAACATGGTGAAACCCCATCTCTACTAAAAATACAAAAATTAGCCGGGCTTGGTGATGGGTGCCTGTAATCCCAGCTACTCGGGAGGCTGAGGCAGGAGAATCACTTGAAACCGGAAGGCAGAGGTTGCAGTGAGCCACGATCACCCCCACTGCCCTCCAGCCTGCACGAAAGAGCAAAACCCCGTCTCAAAAAAGAAAAAAAAAGAAAAAAAAAGAAATATGAAAATGACATCTTAGAATTGATGAAATGTGGTGGTTATAGGATGTTGAGTAAGTCCCTCTTTCTGGACTTCAGTTTCCCCAACTGTAAAAGGAGGCTGAGGATAACATGTGCTCAGGCTAATTCAAAGGAATGAACACATGCGAGAGCATGTTGTAAATAGTCGATTTGGTAGGAGTTGTTCCCAGGGGAACTGGTAGGAGACAGAGCCCTGTGGCAGACAGTCAACTCTGGTCTGGAACAGGAGGAAGCAGGAGGTGAGTTAGTTTATTTAGAAATGAGAACAATGTAGTTCATTGCAAAGCTTTGTCTTCTAGATAAATAGTAATCATGACTCATATGAACAGGCATATTTCTGAGCATCTGCTGATACCACGTACAGCACTAGGTGTTTGATGCTTATTATCTCTCATGAGCCCCTGTTAAGCCAATGAGGTAGGCAGTGGGCAGTTTCCTTGCTTGAGGTCAGAGGCAGGTAAGCCACGTGACCTGCTTACCTTTCAGGTGGAGGCAACTGCGCTGAATTGCATTGTGGTCTGACTGTAAAGCCCACGCTGACATCTTTCAGATCTGCCTTTCTATGATGCAGCCCTTGCCTCCCTGAGCTCTTCCCAAAGCACTGCTTTCCCAGCCTAGAAGCAGTGCCTTCAGGGAGTGGGAAAGAGCAGAGTGCCCTGCCCCTTCTCCCTCTGTAGCACAGAAGTCCAGCTTGTGTGAACCTGGAATTTTCTGAGTCCCCAGTGGACCCAGAGCCTCCAAGTGTAGCACTGCAAGGGTGGGAAAGGGTGGAGCAAGTCACCTCCCCATATCTGGGGACACAGGGAGGAGGCCAGGGTGGTAGGATAGACTGGGACTCTTGGCTCTACCTCAGGTCTCCACTTGAGGGGGAGATAGGAAACAGGGTGGGGGCCTGGGCATATTCCCAACTTTATTCTTTTTTTTTTTTTTTTTTTTCTTTTTTGAGATGGAATCTCACTCTGTCACCCAGGCTGGAGTGCAGTAGTGGGATCTCAGCTCACTGCAACCTCCACCTCCCAGGTTCAAGCAATTCTCCTGCCTCAGCCTCCTGAGTTGCTGGGATTATAGGTGTGCACCACCACACTTGGCTAATTATTATTATTATTATT
>NW_016808678.1:498266-509264 GCF_001698545.2 Rhinopithecus bieti | reverse complement strand
CCCAGGCTGGAGTGCAGTAGTGGGATCTCAGCTCACTGCAACCTCCACCTCCCAGGTTCAAGAAATTCTCCTGCCTCAGCCTCCTGAGTTGCTGGGATTATAGGTGTGCACCACCACACTTGGCTAATTATTATTATTATTATTATTATTATTATTTTGTATTTTAGTAGAGACAGAGTTTCACCATGTTGGCCAGGCTGGTCTTGAACTCCTGACCTCAGGTGATCCACCTGCCTCAGCAAAGTGCTGGGATTACAGGCGTGAGCCACGGCACCCAGCCCTAACTTTATTCTGAATGTGATTCCTTAGAAGCAGGACAAGGCTGTGAGCTGACTGTATTTATGTACCTTTCCCACACATGTAACTTGGGCACAAATGTTTCTAGCAACATCAGATGGAGTGCTGGTGTTCCTTTACCTCAGGTATGGTCCAGGGGCTAAGATGGTGGGCTCTGGAATTTATATCATGTGAGATCCTGAAAGTTATGCAAATTTCCTGTGCCTTTATTTCCTCATATGTGAACAAAAATGTGGGGATAACAATCAAACCATCTCATAAGATTGTGGTGAGGATGATATGAGATGCTTCATGCAGAGCAGTGAGGCCTCTTCCCGCTGCTCATTAAGATTCCACATGTCTCGGCCAGTGATGACCAGATCCTGGAATGGTGTGGGGAGGACGCCATCCACTACCTGTCCTTCCAGAGGCACATCATCTTCCTGCTGGTGGTGGTCAGCTTTTTGTCCCTGTGTGTCATCCTGCCCGTCAACCTCTCAGGCGACTTGCTGGGTAATGACCCTCGTCACCCTTGTCTATGTTGTAATGGGGCAGAGTGGCAGTCCTAGGGAAAGGGCTCACTGTGGTAGACCAGAACCCCAGGAATCCTGCTCCAGTTCAGATGTAAGATGGTCTCTGGGTGACTCTCTGAACATTTCCATCTGATTAAAGATCTGGAGAATGATCTACCACAAACCTAGGCTAAAACTAGGGCCCCAATATCAATGTCTGGTTCTATTTAAATAGGGGAAAAAGCCTCCCAAGATTTACAGAATCAGGGGCTGTTAGAGAGTCTTTTATACTTTCCTGCCCTCACGCAAATTAGGAGGTCATAATTAATGGACCCAGAAGATATCCATGATACTTAATTAAACTCAGGGTGTGGCATTATAGCTAAGGGCAACTGCAAGAATCCACCTTACAAAATGCTACCATGAATCCACTTAGGATATACCCAGTGGTTCCCAACGTTGGTTTTGTAACAACGTAGGATGTTTGTAGTTTTCTCAAAACAAAATGAATTCACATTTTGCCTTTACCTGCAATGGAAGGTTGAGAAGTTATCAGGGAACATGTTGGTGTCAAGCAGAGGCCTTGATGGTGTAGCTCTGGAAAGACCAGTCAGGCGTTGTCTTCCTGCTGGTCCAGACATGCTCCTCCTCCCTAGAGCTCCACAAACCCAGGCTGATTGGTTACGCCCCCTTCTGCTTCCCCACATGACTCTGGAACTAAGTATCTGTGCTTCTCTGCAGACAAAGACCCGTACAGTTTTGGGAGGACGACAATAGCAAACCTGCAGACTGAGTGAGTATGGAGCCTGTGGGGATAGGTGTCGATGGGTGAGACCAAGGAGAAGGCAGGTCAGGAGCCCAGGGCAGGCCAAAGGTACTCCAAAGGGAGCCAGCTGGTTCTGAAGGCCCCTTGCAGCTAGTGTGTTGTTGAGCTGTGGGCATGAACACGCTACAGGCAGGCACTGTTTTGCCAGGGTTTTAAGAAACATGGAGGGTCCTGTGGATCTGGAGTTCATTTGTCAGAACAGGAACAGGGACCCCTCTGAAGTGTTCACTGTGGGCTGAGGGACATTGGCCACACAGCCTCTGTGGGAGGCATCTCTTGCAATGAAGCTGTTGGTCCTCAGTTCAGTGCCCACTGAGGGTAACCAGGCCCCAGCTCTGCACCCCCAGCTCCCTGCCTGGGATCCCAGCTCTGATGGCAGGCGGTTTCCCCCTCAGCAATGACCTACTTTGGCTGCATACCATCTTTGCCGTCATTTACCTCTTCCTCACCGTGGGCTTCATGCGGCACCACACTCAGTCCATTAAGTACAAAGAGGAGAACCTGGTGAGTGAGGTGGGGCTTGGGGACATGTGCTGGGAGAGACTCAGGTGGGAGCTGGAGTGGTGGGGCCTCCCAGGCTCTGCTGCAGGCCCTGACCACAATGAGCTCTGGGAAGGCCTCAGGAGCCTGGCTTGCTTATTCTTGCTCACACTTGGCATCATCTTTAAAAAAACAATTTCCTGGTGGATTGTTTCAAGATTTGGACAGTTACTGGTGCTAAGTAAAGAAGTTTGGGTTGAGAGCAGCCCTTTCTCTTTACCACCCACAGCTTCACAGGGGAGGGGCGCTTCTGTGGCTTGGTTCCAGGCCTGGGTCCTCCTCTGATCTGCTGTGTGACCACATTTGAGTCACTTCACCTCTTTCTCAGTCTCCTGCCATGTAAAGAAGGCTCATAGAGTTGCTTTGGAAGTGGATTCTTTGTACAGCCTGGAAGAAGATGATGTGTAAATGACATGCTTTGGGGCTCCCCCGGCCACAGAAGGAGAAAACTGGAGCCTTCTAATTTCCTGTTGTTTACTTTCCAGAGGCTGGAGTGGGGTAGGAAACCTAAGCATACCTGCACACTGGCTTGTGGGTGACTTCTATCCCTACTGTGTTTCCTGGACAGGTGAGGCGGACCCTATTCATCACAGGACTCCCCAGAGATGCCAGGAAGGAGACTGTGGAGAGCCACTTCCGGTAAGCAGGCGGGGTGGGAGGAGAGCTGAGCCCCCTCCATGTAGGACCAGCACAGCCCCACCCACAGGGCAAGCACCTTAGGTGAGCGCCTGCTGTCTCTCGCTTGGGTATCCAGATGAGATCTGAGAAGGACCTGGCCCTGCCCCAGTGTATGGAGCGGCTCCAGTGTGCCAGCCCTGCTGGTGCTGTGCAATGCACGGTACCGTGGTGGCCTATCCTCTTCAAGCAGCCTGTGCACAGTGTCCAGAGCACAGAACAGGATGTAGGTGCAAATAAACGTCTTGAGAGCATACAGGGGAAAAAAAGTGTTCACCCCGGGGTTCTTAGCATCACCTTTGCAGAATAAGAGACGTGAGCTGAGCATTTGTACAGACCCACAGGGCTAGGGTCTCACAGGTGGAAGGACCTCAGGGCCATCTTGCGTTTGCTGGTTTGTCCACCCACGCAGTGGGTGTCTGTTGAGTGAGCACTGTGTCTGAGTCCAGGCTCTCCCTGGTAGAATCACCTTTCCAGCGGCTCCCTTTGAGGATCTGCAGCACCAATTCCTGCAGATGGAGGCTGGAGGAAAGGCTTTCCTGTGAGGAGATTACGTGCGCAGCCAGGGATGCGGGAGAAGGCCCAGAGCATCAGGAAAGGTGGAGGTGGGGTGCGGGGGCAGGGTAAGCAGGCCGGGAAGGCTCCCAGGACCCCATGCTGGAGGACCTGAAGGCTGGGCTTAGGAGCTGACATTTTATTCTTTCTTCATTCCTTTTTTTATTATCTTATTTTTTTAGAGACAGGGTCATGCTCTGTTGCCCAGGCTAGAGTGCAGTAGTGCAGTCATAGCTTATTGCAACCTCAAATCCTGGACTCAAGGGATCTTCCTGCTTCAGCCTCCCAAGTAGCTGGGACTGCAGACACATGCCACCACACACAGCTAATTTTTAAATTTTTAGTGGAGATAGAGTCTTGCTATGTTGCCCAGGCTCGTCTTGAATTGCAGGGCTCAAGTGATCCTCCTGCCTTGCCCTCCCAAAGTGCTGGGATTACAGGCGTGAGCCACCATGTCCGGCCTCTCTTCATTCCTTATCATTCAGCAGCCACTAATTTGTTGCATGGACTAGGAGCTGGCTACACTTTAACTTTGCACTATTTATGAAGAAAGCACTTGCTAAGGAAATTACTAGACAGAATTGTAAATTGAATGTTTAAAATTAGAACAACTTCTTTAGAAACTCTAAGTATTTTAGAAATATTTACTAATATGTAAATACTCCATACCAGAATCATTTTTCTCCATTTCTTTGAAGCAACTCCTCAAAGTTGCCTGCTAGGCAACACCTGGAAACAGTAATTCCACTTAATGTATAACTTTAAAGAGAAAAAAAAAAGTCCCCTCATTCTCATACAAACATTGCATGACTCATGCTTTCCTCTATTTTAGGAGGCCTTTTTAGTGAATGCTGTTGCAATCCGTGGGGATTGATGTATGAATTTGCCTTTCAAGCAGGGATGCTTAAATTGCAGTTTTCTTCCTCACAGCTGTTATTGAGACCAGAAATTGTCCTACTGTTTAATTTCATGATTGACATACCTATGGGCTCTCTCTCTCACTAAAATGTAAGCACATCCAGGCCCTGTTACCAGCACCTAGAACAGTGCCTGGCAGGTGGTAGGTGGGGATTTACATGGTTCTGGAATCCCCTGGAATTGTATGTATAATTTTGCGTGTACGGTGAGGGGGTATTGCATGGTGGCCACGAGCATTGACCTTGGAGCCAGGTTGCCTGTATTCACCTCCTGGCTCAGACACTTACTAGCTGTGTGATCTTGGGCGCAAGCCACTTACCTCTGTGGGGCTCAGTTTACTCATCTGTAAAATGGGGACAAAACCTCACAGGTTATAATGAGGATTAAATAAATCAATATATGTAACAATACCTGGTCAATAGTGAGTATGTATTTTGCTGGTTCTTTTTTTTTTTAGAGACAGTCTCACTCTGTCGCCTAGGCTGGAGTGGGGCAGTCTTGCTCACTGCAACCTCTGCCTCCCAGGTTCAAGCAATTCTCGTGCCCCAGCCTCCCAAGTAGCTGGATTACAGGTGTGCACCACCACACCTGGCTAATTTTTGTATTTTTAGTAGAGGTGGGGTTTCACCACATTGGCCAGACTGGTCTTGAACTCCTGACCTCAAGTGATCCACCTATCTCAGCCTCCCAAAGTGCTGGGATTACAGGCATGAGCCACCGCACCCGGCCTTGCTGGTTAATATGTGTGTAGACATTTTTTGGTCTGAGGGTCCTTTGCTTTCATTAGACTGAAAGGTGTGTGACCTTAAAAAAGCTTACCTGAATAGGATTTCGGTGAGGGCTCAAGGTAGATACTGACCTAGCACAAACAATAAATCTATTCCTTTGGGTCTTCAGAGGGGATAGTGATATGTTCATTTTTCCCTGGGAGAAGTGCCAGCTGATTGCAAGCCAAGTGGGTATAAACTTGTCAGTTCCAGGCAGTTAGCTGAAACTACTAAAAAAGGCTAGTGGGGTGCGGTGACTCATGCTTATAATCCTAGCACTTTAGGAGGGTGAGACAGGAGGAGTGCTTGAGGCCAGGAGTTCAAAATCAGCCTGGGCAACACAGCAAGACCCCGTCTCTACAAAAAATAAAAACCAGCCTGGTGGCATGTGCCTGTAGTCTGAGCTACTCGGGAGGCTGAGGTGGGACGACTGATTGAGCCCAGAAGGTTGAGGCTTCAGTGAGCCTTGATTGCGCCACTGTACTGCAGCCTGGGTGACAGAGTGAGACCCTGTCTCTAAACAAAACAAAACAAAAGCCCTCTTTGTATTAAATTTCAAAATTTCCCCCTTTTGGAGGATAAAAGACAGAAGAGAGGTCTCTGCTGGCACAGAAACCAGCAGCGAGATCACTCTGCCATCCTTTCCCTTGGATCTGTGGGCATGTCTCCTGCTTAGGGTGTTTTCTTATCCAATGGCATCTTTTGCCTCCTTCTCTCCCTGGCCACAGGGATGCGTACCCCACGTGTGAAGTGGTTGATGTCCAGCTGTGCTACAACGTGGCCAAACTGATCTACCTGTGCAAGGAGAGGTGAGTGGCGGGCGGGCTTTGCGAGATGCCCACTCCTTCCTTGCTGGCCTTGCATCCCCCAGCTAGGAGGGGAGGAGGGAAGCCCTGGACTCCTTCTTCTCCCCTAGCGACCGATGGTTGAACTGTAGGTGTGGGGGTCTCTGCCACAGGATTCTGAATCTGAAGTTTGTGCCCCTGCTCCCACCCCTACAGAAGGAAGACTGAGAAGAGCCTGACTTATTATACGAACCTGCAGGTGAAGACAGGCCAGCGGACCCTCATCAACCCCAAGCCCTGTGGCCACTTTTGCTGCTGCGAAGTGCTGGGCTGTGAGTGGGTAAGGGCCCTGCTCCCTGGCTGGGAGCGCAGGCATTGGCTTGGGGGTGCCCCAGACACCTGCATGGGGCCACATCCTCCCCATGGGATGTGTCTTCTGGCAGGAAGACGCCATCTCTTACTATACGCGGATGAAGGACAGGCTGCTGGAGAGGATCACAGAGGAAGAATGCCACGTCCAGGACCAGCCCCTGGGAATGGCCTTTGTCACCTTCCAGGAGAAGTCCATGGCCACCTAGTGAGTGTGGGCACATTCCAGACCCCTTCTTGGATGACTCCCTGTTCCCCTCCAGATAACTCACTGTCCCTCTTGGGCAGAGATGGTACTGCTGACCCACCATCCCTGGGATTTATCTGTGGTGTTTCCTTCTCCTCCCTCAGCCACCCACACTCACTTTCGGCCAGCCCAGCCCATGTTTGTGTGACAGGTGGTGGGGTTGTGGGCAGCAGCCATGGAGTGGGTGATTCTGGCCCACCCCCTCAAGCTGATGTGGCTTGGTCCCACTGCCGGGTTCTTCCCTGCTGCCCTGGACCCATCCTGTTGGCTTCATGTGCCAGCCTTCCCCCATGGGAGATGGAGGCACCCTCCTTTCAGACATCTGCTCTGGACCACAGATCCTTCTGTCTGTGGCTCCCCACCTTCCCACAAATACAAAGCTGTGGGGAAGACCCCTGGGGCACGCTGTGGCGCTCACTGCAGTCAGAAGCTCGACCCTGGGGAGTGGCTTTTCACAGTGGCCCTTTGCATGGGACTCTAGGCACTCATGCCTGTGGTCTCAGTGTCATCTCGCCTTAGGAGCAGCAGGAGGTGGGTTGGAAGAGGGGTGCCGAAAGGAGGTGTCCAGCCACTGCCCCTCCCCCTGCCTTCTCTGCCCCGGGCATTGTGACACTGGGAATGGACTCACACAGGACTTCCTGCCTCTCTGTAGACACTGGGGCAGGAGGAAAGGGGAAGGCATCTGAGGCAGGAGTAGAGGGGCTGCTGGGCTCCTTATGGGAGGTTAAAGGAGGAAAAGCTGTGACCTGTTGAGATGGTGAGGGTCGAGGTGGGAGCCTTGAGGAGGGAAGCTTGGAAACAGGCGGTGTGTAACGTGGTCTATTGCTACCCTTGGGCCTGGGGAAAAAGTGACAGAATGAAAAGGTGAGCCACTGGCTTGACGGTAGCATTGATCAGAGCTCCAGCTTAACAGGCAGGGTGGAGGGGGATGGCCCTATGGAAGAGCAGTGTGTTGGGATGTGTTGCCCTCAGTTTCCTTATCTGTAAAATGGGAATAGTACTCCCTTTCTTGCTGGTGGTTGCGAGGATTAAACAAAATTCTCCACACAGTGTGCTAGCATGGCGCCTCTTACATAGCATTACTCATAATACACTAATCACAGCAAAGCAAAGGTCCTGTGTCACTGCCTGCCACTCCTACTCAGTCCTCACTTGCCACGGCAACCTGAGTAGCCTGGGCCTGGCTGTTTCTACATTTCCTTGCAGCATCCTGAAAGATTTCAATGCCTGCAAGTGTCAGAGCCTTCAGTGCAAAGGTGAGCCCCAGCCGTCCTCCCATAGCAGAGAGCTCTGTACCTCCAAGTGGACAGTCACCTTTGCCGCTGACCCTGAGGACATCTGCTGGTGAGCTCCAAACCAGCGAGAGGTGGGAGAGAGGCCTGGGTTCCTGGTGGGAGCTGCCCATCACCTGGAGCACAGGTGTGACCTGGCAGTCAATGGAGATCTCCACACATCTGTAACTCTCTGGGCCGTGATGCTGTGATGTGCTCACTGTGGCCCAACTGGGGTATCTGCCCAGCCCTTCCCTCCAGTGTTCCTCCCTAGCATTCAAGTGCTACCCAGCAGAAATATAATGCCAGCTCTGAACGTAATTTTACATTTCCTAATAGCCATGCTAAAAAAGTAAAAAGAAACAGTTGAAATTAATTTTAATAATTTATCTCACCCAATATATTCAAACTGTTATTTCAACATGCAATCAATTTTTGAAAAATGTGAGATGTTTTACATTCTCTTTTTCACACTTAGTCTTCAAAATCTGGTGTGTATTTTACACTTCTAGCACCTCTCAATTCATACCAGCCACATTTCAAATGCTCAGTAGCCACATGCAGCTTGTGTAGTCTTACTTAGGTCCAGTGTCAGCCTGGAGCTGTGCTGGTGAGCTGAGCTGTGTCCGTGGGGCCATGGTGAGCCTCCAGTGCTGTGCTGAGGGTAAGGGCACCCAGCGCAAGACCCAGCGCAGCTGCCTGTCCAGCTCTGCCTCAGCTCCTTGCACAGAATGAGCTTGAGTTGCTCCTCTCTGCTCGGTTCTAGTTCTGCCTTCGACAGTTTTGCTCTTTGGTTCATAGGGCTTCCTAAACCCAGGATTGCTTTGTGGGTCTGTTCTTTGGGATGAGAGACCAGGGCAGGTGCAAGCTATGCCTTTGCTCCTTTGTCCCTGCCTCCCTTGTCCCTGCACCCCAGCCATAGCCCCCTTGGGAAGAATGAGTCATTAGTCACAAAGCATTGTAGATGTGTCTAAGAAATGCCATGCTGGGGCTGGGCATGGTGGCTCCCACCTGTAATCCTAGCACTTTGAGAGGCTGAGGTGGGGACTGCCTGAGCTTAGGAGTTCAAGACCACTCTGGGTAACATAGTGAAACCCTGTCTTTACTAAAAATACAAAAAAATTAGCTGGGTGTGGTGGTACATGCCTGTAGTCCCAGCTACATGGGAGACTGAGCAGGAGAATTGCTTGAACCTGGGAGGCAGAGGTTGCAGTGAGCCGAGATCACACCACTGCACTCTAGCCTGGAGACTCTGTCTCTAGAAAAAAAAAAAAAAAAAAAAGAAGGCCTTGTTTGGCCTGCTTGGGTGCTCATGCCATCTCTTTGGGTAGATTCTGGCCCCCACACTCTAGCTGGGGAGCCACATCTGAGGGAATAACCTTTGTTCCCTCTGAGCTCTCGGGGACCTAAGACTTGGCCTTCCTGTAGTTCAAGGTCAGTGCGGAGAACTTGCCCCCAGGCTAGTCTCTTGGTCTGCCTAAATCTGACCTTCTGACCCACCTAAGCCACGAGCACTGGGAGACAAGCCTGGAGACCTGTGTCCCCTCTCCCCTCTGCAGGAAGAACCTCTCTATCCAGGGCCTCCGCTGGTGGCTACAGTGGCTGGGCATCAACTTCACCCTCTTCCTGGGGCTGTTTTTCCTGACCACACCCTCCATCATCCTGTCCACCATGGACAAGTTTAATGTCACCAAACCCATCCATGCGCTGAATGTGAGTAATTGTTCTGCAAAGCCCCTCCCAGGAGAGCTGGTGAGAAGAGGGCTTGGTGGGTGGGGAAGGAATGGGGACGGGAGTGGGGTGTATGCGAGGAACTAAACCAGGGGGTCATGTCGCTCAGCTCACATCCTTGCTTTTAAGCCCTGAGCAGGCATGGCCATGTTTATTTCAATGTCTTTATAGTAATGCCATACACACACACACACACACACATTATATGTATATATATACACACACATGCATACATATATGTTTTAATAGACTGTATCTAAATACTCAATGATGGGGATCCATTTGAGTTGAATGAGGTCTATTCAGTTTGGTAGAATATTAAGCATCCATTAAAAATTGTGTAGATTTTGTGGCACCCATGCAGGGCTCCTGACAGAAGCAGGGATGTACTAGTGAGGCATGTCTATCATGGACACTACCAGGAGGGGCCAGGAAGGAAGGAAAAGAGCTTTGTTGATTGGAGGTGGCAGGATCACAAATTATTTCTTTTACATTTTAGTTGCTAATGACCTTGTTATAAAACTATTCTGGGGCCGGGCGTGGTAGCTCACACCTGTAATCCCAGCACTTTGGGAAGCCAAGGCGGGCGGATCACCTGAGGTCAGGAGTTCAAGACTAGCCTGGCCAACATGGCAAAACCCCGTCTCTACTAAAAAATACAAAAATTAGCCAGGTGTGTTGGTGGGCGCCTGTAATCCCAGATACTCAGGAGGCTGAGGCGGAGAATTGCTTGAACCGGGAGGTGGAGGTTGCAGTGAGCCGAGATTACACCACTGCACAAGAGCGAAACTCCATCTCAAAAAAACAAAACAAAACAAAACAAACCAACAAAACTATTTATTCTGTATAGGTAATGAATGATTTTCAAAAATCTTAGATGAGTCAATGAGATAACAGCCAAACACTCAACTGGCATTTACTCCAAAAGCTATTGGTTTCTCATGATTAACTTTGCCAAGCCATCTCCCTAATTTTTTTTTTTCTTTTTAAATTTCACTTTGCATTTGGTTACTCATTCTCTGGGAAAGCATACTGGGCAAGAGGGCCTCCTTGTCCTCACTTTGCCATTCCCCCCATCTGATGAATTCTGAACCTCAGTTTTTCATCCAAGAACTGGAGTTAAAACACCTGCCCTATTATACAGGGCGCGAGGCTGTTGTCATGATAATCAATGAGCTGATGTGTGGTTGAAGCTCTTATCTGACTCCATAAATAGTTTAAAACTACCTAAGTATAAATTCAGCAGTTTTGTTTAAGATTTCAAGCAGATATTATAAACATGCATTCCTTTGCCAATCTTTATTTAATAGAGGGACAGGCCTATTCTTTTGAGGATGGATCTGCTGTTAAGAGCTCCCCTTTGTCTATTTTACATCAACCACTCCTCATTTCATTGTTTTGTGATTCCAGTGTTGCCTTCTTTAAAGTAAAGGAAGAATTTAGATATTTGCAGAGCCATTCTGAATATAGAAACTTCCTAGATCGCATATCCCTTGATCTTTTTTTTTTTTTTTTTTTTTTTTTTT
>NW_016808678.1:475818-498206 GCF_001698545.2 Rhinopithecus bieti | reverse complement strand
GCTCACTGCAAGCTCCGCCTCCCGGGTTCACGCCATTCTCCTGCCTCAGCCTCCCGAGTAGCTGGGACTACAGGCGCCCGCCACCTCGCCCGGCTAGTTTTTTGTATTTTTTAGTAGAGATGGGGTTTCACCGTGTTAGCCAGGATGGTCTCGATCTCCTGACCTCGTGATCCGCCCGTCTCGGCCTCCCAAAGTGCTGGGATTACAGGCTTGAGCCACCGTGCCCGGCCATCCCTTGATCTTTTATCATTAATGTACTCTCATCTAATTAACAGTGGTTTTTTTTTTTGTTTTTTTTTTTTTAGAAATTGACTTTTATCAAGTCTTTCCAAAGTATCCAACTTAGTTTTCAAAGAAAATTTCTATTTTTATGTTCATCTAATAAGTGACAGTAATAAGTCAATCAGCTCATGTAATCACAGTAACAAACAGCAGGATTGTGGATACACACAGTAGAGTCCTGATATGCTGCAGCTGGACAAGTGGAAGCTGAGCAGGCAGGGCACCCCCTGCCTGCCCCACGCCCCCAGCCAGGACTCCAGGCCTTCAATGTTCAGTCTTCCCATGGCACCAGTCATTTGTTTTGTATAGGGAGCAGAGAAGGTTATTTAATCTGTTTAGTCAGATAAGTGGCGTTTGCTTGTATGTGAAATTGCTTTCTTTGCTGTGCCGTGAAGAGGTATACAAATATAAGGTGCTGTTACTGATTATTCAGCCAACATTTATGGACTACCAACTCTGTACCTGGCACAGTGTTGGTTCTGGTGGTCAGAGATGACAAACTCCTACCCCGGGAGTCCACTGAGCGACCGTGCCAATAGGTCATGGCCTCAGAGCCGTGTGGCCCACGGCCCCTGTGACTCTCTCTGCTGTGGACCTTTCTCCTAGAACCCGATCATCAGCCAGTTCTTCCCCACCCTCCTGCTCTGGTCCTTCTCGGCTCTGCTCCCCTCCATTGTCTACTACTCTACACTGCTGGAGTCTCACTGGACCAAGTGAGTACCCGGGAGTCCTGAGGCCCTGCCCCTAAGACGTATGTGTCTGACCGCTCCCTTGTCCACACCCTGTCCCCCAACTGCTCAGCCAATGGGCACGTGGCAGGGGCCTCACTGGGGGCACCTGGAGCATCTGGGGGACTATGAGTACTCACCTTTGACTTCCTGCAGGTCGGGGGAAAACCAGATCATGATGACCAAAGTCTACATATTCTTGATCTTCATGGTGCTGATCCTGCCCTCCCTGGGTCTCACCAGGTATATGCCACCACCTCCTGCTATAAATTCAGAATAAGAGTCATATCAGGAGAGCACTATCCCCAGGAGAATGCAAATGGTTTGGTAGCAGAAGCAAACCTCTAACAATATCTAAGTGTGTCACAACCTGTTGGCGTGCAGTAGGGCTGGGTCATTGATTCTTCTGGCAATATGATTGTTCTTCTTTAAAAAAGAAAATAACACCATATTGGTCAGGCTGGTCTTGAGCTCCTGACTCAGGTGATCCACCCGCCTTGGCCTCCCAAAGTGCTGGGATTACAGGCGTGACACTCCGTCTAAAAAAAACCAAAAAACAAAAAAGAAAGAAAAGAAAAGAAAAAACAGCTTGAAAATTTTGTGGCCAGGCACGGTGGCTTGTGCCTGTAATCCTAGCATTTTAGGAGGCCGAGGTGGGCAGATCGCTTGAGTCCAGGGGTTCCAGCCTGGGCAATATGGCGAAACCCCATCTCTACAAAAGAAAAAAGAAAAAGAAATTTACCAAGGACCTTCCACTGAGGGAGGGCCTCATTATGGCTTTGTTTATCTCAAGGAAGGAAGTTTCTGTTAAAGCAGACTGTGACAGGTCATGCTGTAGTAATGCATCGTTGAGAACAAAAGTCGATCTCGAGCTTTGGCCTGTTTTTAGAGCAAAAGAAAATGAAAGCATATGTAGTGACAATATAGAATGCTGGAAATAAACTCTTAGGGGTTCCTTTGTTTTCAGTCTAGATTTTTTCTTCCGGTGGCTCTTTGACAAAACTTCCTCGAAGGCTTCCATCAGGTTGGAGTGAGTATTGCCAAGTTGAGTTTTGGAGCCATGGCTGTGGGTGAGAGTCCCACAGGGGCTGGGGCTGCAGTAGGGTGGGTAGGGGTGCTCGTAGCCTATGCTTCCGAACAGGCATCTTTCTCCCCAGACAGCAGGGCTTGGGGCCTCACCTCCACCCAGCCAGGTTCCTGGGAGCTGACCCACTTTGTGCTATGCTTGCAGAAATGTGGTTAATTTTTTAGGCCGGAACTCAATTAGCAGCTGTCTCATTCATTCTTTGAAACTTACTGAGCACAGAGTCACATGGGGAGAAGGAATTGCTGGGTCTCAGTGGTGCCAGGGAGTGGGGAAAGGAGAATAATAATTAAACATGGCAACCGGGATGCCTCTGGGCTCTGGGGATTATTTTTGCCATCACAGAATTAAACTTACTGCCGATGTATCCTTGTTAGTATTTTAAACTTACACCATGCCACTTAATAGTAATAGCTATTGTTTAAGAAGACACTACGCTAAATGCTTTATGCATCTTTTGCTCACTGAATCTTTACAATGAGCTATGAGGAAGATACTATTATCCTCTCCATTTTACAGATGAAGAGACTGAGGTTCGGGGATGTTGAATAACTTGCCCAAGTCTACCCAGCCAGTTAAGGAACAGAGCTGGGATTCAACCCCAGCCCCTACAGACTATACGTTAGGTCTTAATATAGGCCCAGAGGCTTGGCATTGACTTTCCTAAAAGAATGTGCTTACCTGTAAGGATGGGGTGAGTTATTTTAAATGAGTTCTTGCTGAGTAAGCTGATGAGTTGGGAACTGGCAGCTATGACAGACACACATACATACAACCAGCAATAGTCTAGGTTGACAGTGACTTTCAGATTGACAAATCCAGTGAACAACTCAATTCTCATCTTATGATCTATCAGCGACATCTGACGTATTTATCCGAGCCTTCCTTCTCGAAGCTCTGCCTTGGCTCGCTCATCTCATCTTGGCATCCTCTTGTCACCCTCCTTGGTGGGTTCTTTACCATCTCCCCAACTCTAGATTTTGGCTGCCTGAAGGCTCAGCTCCCAGTTCTGGGTCCACACTGCCTCTCTAGGTGACTTCAGCTGAACCCATGGCTTCCATGCCATGAGACTGCTCCTGAATTAACTTATGCGGACAACATCCACATTTATGCCTCTAGCCTGCACCTCCAGGCTGATAACCCAACTGCCCACCTCAAATTCCAGCTGGAGTTTTACTGGGTACCACGGATGTTACCTGCCCAAAACCAGACTCCTGACTTTTACCCTCAAATCTGCTACTCTATAACTTTCCCCATTCCATATTGTTTTTCTAACTGTTTTGGCAAAAAACCTCAAAGTTCACCTTGTTTCCTTTCTATCCCTCCCATGCCATACCCAGCCTATCAGCAAATCCTGACAGCTCTCTCTCTAAAGTAGATCCAGAATCCCTCCATATCTCACCAACTCCAACACAACTGCCCTCGCCCCACATGGGGATCACACAGCGGCCATCTGCGTAGTCTTCCTGACCCCATCGGAACAGATCCCTTCCTTGCCCTGGGTCTGCCCCCAGCCCCTTTCAGTCTTGTCTTCTGCCTTCCCCCAGCCCACTGCTGTCCAGCCCCACCTGCCCTTTTGTTCTTCCTGGATGTGCAGCAGATGAGAGCATCCTCAGGCATCTTATATGTTGTTCCCTTTCCCTGGAATCCTGTCTTCCCAGGTTTTGGGATGACTTGCTCCTTCACTTCTTCACATCTCTGCACGAATATCACCTTGTTAGAAAGGCTCCTTCAACCCTTGTATAACATAGGAACCCTCCCTGCTTTATTTTCCTCTAGGACTCACCACCCCCGGCATATGGAATATTTGTTTGTTTGCTTCTTTGTGCCCCCAGCTAGAATGTGAATTTCAAGAGAGTGGGGGCAGGGGCTTTGTTCTGTTCTTAATGTCTGGAAAGGTACTTGGCACACGGATGTGTTCTCCAAGTATGTGCTGAATGAAGGGAAGACTATACAGCCCTCCCAGGGGCTTTCTGCTCCTGCCCAGCCTAGGAGCCCCTGCTCTCCCTCCAAGAGCGGCTCTCAGCTCACAGACCTGGGTCCCGGTTTCCCCAGGTGTGTCTTCCTGCCTGACCAGGGTGCCTTCTTTGTGAACTACGTCATCGCCTCGGCCTTCATCGGCAATGGCATGGAGCTGCTGCGGCTGCCAGGCCTCATCCTCTACACCTTCCGCATGATCATGGCCAAGACGGCTGCCGACCGCAGGAATATCAAGCAGGTGCCATCCCCTGGGCCCAGGGCTGTGCCTCTGACTCCCCCTCCCATGTCCCCCTTCACTGACCCGAGGGCCTCTCACCCCCACTACCCCCGCTAATGGGTAGCATTTACCCGACTACCCACTAATGCAGGCACTGGGCTAAGTGCTTCTCAAACCCGGGCCCAGGCAGGCGTGGTCTCCTCCAGCCTCCTCTCTAGCTCACAGGCTGGAGGAGAGAGTTTGGGACTCTGGCATTTGAAACAGTTTGATCACACACATACATACCTACAACTCAGACCAACCGACTCTTTTTCCGTGGGTGCCCATTTGCATAAATTCTTAGCCAAACCCCAGATGTCAAAGGCATTTTTGGCTTATGGCATTTATTCCAGGATTCCCTGAACCGGAGGGTGTGGGATTCTCTTTTCTTCTCCTCTGCCATGGCGGGCACTGCGTGAGGAAAGTGGGAGAAGTGCTGCATTCCTTCATTTCATTCTCAGCCCCTTATGAGCTGGGCACTGCTAGTATCCCGATTTCACAAAGGCACGAACTAAGCTGGCCCAGGATCCCCTGCTAGAAGGGCTGGAGTCATGAGGAGTCACTCTACACCTCTTCCCCGACCACCTCTTCTCTCCAGGGGCTCACATGCCTGTTGGGTGGACAGGATTGGAATGAAGGGAGCACTAGCAAACATGCATCACCGTGCCTCAGGAGGGCTGGGTGCGCTGAGTGAAGCAGGGCAGGCTGGGAGGGATGGGAAGGACCTTGGGAGGCGGGGAGCCACGCATCTCCTATTTCCAAAGTCCTCTACCCCGCTCTCCCCTCACCACTTGGAGAGCACAAAAGGGTGTTTGAGGTGGAACAAGTCCATAAGCTCCTCACCACCTCCTTCTCCCAGAACCAGGCCTTCCAGTACGAGTTTGGAGCCATGTATGCATGGATGCTGTGTGTCTTCACTGTCATCATGGCCTACAGCATCACCTGTCCCATCATTGCGCCATTTGGTGAGTGGCCCTGGAGCCTCTCCCAGGGTATGTGGATGGCTGATTGCACCAAGCCTCTCGGGGACAGCTATCACCAGGTTGTGCCCAGGTTGGAGTTCCCAAAACCACAGCCACAAGAGCCATAAGCTGCCAAAGACCCACTTGACACCAAATTTCACTCATTTCTTTCTTTTTTTGTTTTGAGACAGGGTCTCATGCTGATGCCCAGGCTGGAGTGGCATGATCTTGGCTCACTGCAACCCCCGCCTCCTGGGCTCAAGCCATCCTCCCACCTCAGCCTCCTGAGTAGCTGGGATTACAGGTGCCCACCACCACGCCTGCCTAATTTTTTGTATTTTTAGCAGAGACGGGGTTTCACCATGTTGGCCAGGGTGATCTTGAACTCCTGACCTCAGGCGATCCACCTGCCTCAGCCACCCAAAGTGCTGGGATTATAGATATGAGCCACTGTGCCTGGCCTCATTCATTTTTAAATGAATTCCTCCCACTGGCCCTCAGCTAGGACCTCTCTCAGTACTTCTGGTCTGAGGTTCTCTGCCCAGTGACCACGTCGTTCATGGTTGATTTCTTTAGCAGCAAGTAAAAGAGTCACAATCACAGCTCTCGTGCTGCTTTCACTTCGGCAGATGCCTGCCTCCAGAATCGTCTTGGAAAGAGGCTGTTTCACACTTGGATGTCTGGCCTCCGTTCCTCCCCAGCCCTTCCCGTGCAGAGCCCCCGTATGGCATGCTCCCACACCTTATCCTACAAGGCAGGTCTTGTTTCTATTCCCCCTTCACAGATAAAGAACTTCATATGTTGTTAGTAAGCAGGAGAACCAGGATTTGAACTCAGGACTGTTTAAAGACCAAGGTCCTGGCCACTGAAATAAAACATCTGGAGCTGGCAGACGAATGAAAGGCTCTAGAAGGAAACAAGACCCAAGAGACTGCTGGCAGCGATAGCTGAGGTTTAGGGGGAGAAGTTGTTTTAGTTTTCACTGTATACTCTCTTGTGTAGTTTTAAAAATTTACAGTATTTACACTTTCAAAACAAAATTTATTTTTTAAAAAAGAACCTGGGACCAGGCACGATGGCTCACTCCTGTAATCCCGGCATTTTGGGAGGCCTAGGCAGTGGATCATCTGAGGTCAAGAGTTCGAGAACAACCTGGCCAACATGGTGAAACCCTGTCTCTACTAAAAATACAAAAATTAACTGGGCATGGTGGCAGGCGCCTATAATCCCAGCTACTCGGGAGGCTGAGGCAGGAGAATCACTTGAACCCAGGAGGCAGAGGTTGCAGTGAGCCAAGACTGCACCACTGCACTCCAGCCTGAGCAAAAAGAGCGAGACTCCGACTCAAAAAGAACCTGGCATAATAGAAAAGGCAGCACCCACTTTCTGTTGGTCCCCCATGTGTGCTCTTGTGCCACCCCTGGGGTAAGATCCTCGGGCCTCATTCTGTGTTGACTGATGAGGGCGGGGATCAGCTGGGTGGGAGAAGGCCAGGGGTGTGGGAGCACTGACATACGGGGGCTCAGCATGGGAAGGGCTGGGGAGGAATTGAGGCTAGACATCCAAGTGTGAAACAGCCTCTTTCCAAGATGATTCTGGAATGTTAGTGTTCTGTGGGGACAGGATCACAGACATGTGACTCCCTTGGTCACATGTCCACTCCCTTGGTGTGGGGTCCATCCCACAGACCCTGAATGAAAGACATACACTGACAGATATTTTGCCTGTCAGTGCGACTAAGGGGCTCTGCTGCCTGAGTCTGCACCCGTGGATGATCAAAGGTTGGTCTCAGGACCACATAAGTAAACAAGCTATTTGGATAAACTCCCCCACATTCCTATGTATCTACGCCCTAAGCTTTTGAGAGAATTCAGCTGCCTTCAGCCAAACCCTTTACTGAAGTTATGCAAACCTCTCGGCCTTCCAAGGTTTGTGTCTATTTCCTATAAATTTATCTTAATTTTCTCCCACCACCCTGACCGATCCCCTACACCTTGGGGTCACAGAGAAGTGAGGAAGCGGGTAGGAGGCAGAAAGAGAAAAAAAACTAGCAGCCAGAGGTGCAGGATGCCTCATTTTGTGTTCAAGCAGTAGAGCAGCAGCCCCAGTCCTGGCTCCTTGCCAAAACAGCTGCCCCTGAGAGGAAGAGGGCAGAGGCGTGTGTGTGGCCCTGCAAGGTCTCCAGCTCACAGCCCCATCCCCTGCAGGCCTCATCTACATCCTGCTCAAGCACATGGTGGACCGGCACAACCTCTACTTCGTCTACCTCCCAGCCAAGCTGGAGAAGGGGATCCACTTTGCTGCTGTGAACCAGGCCTTGGCAGCCCCCATCCTATGCCTCTTCTGGCTCTACTTCTTTTCCTTCCTGCGCCTGGGTGAGCGGCCCTTCCAACCTGGGGCCAGTCCTTGGCTTCCCATCCCTGCATCCCCACCAGCCAGTCAGATCCCCCATTGCTTTCACAGCATCAGCTTGGCATCCAGTCAGAATGTGGTGCCCAGCGTGAGGGCTGGTTAGGTGTCCAATCAGAATGTGATACCCAGAATGAGGGTTGGTTACATGTCCAATCAGAATGTGTGCCCAGAGTGAGGACTGTGGTTAGGTGTCCAATCAAAACAGGATACCCAGGGTGAAGGCTGGTTGGGTGTGGTGTTGACAGCTGAGCTCCTAAGCTAGCCCCAGGGCAGGTGTAACCCTTGTGAAGGGTGGGTCAATTGTCCCATATGTCCCTGGAGAGAAGACAGTGCTATTATCAGCTGTGCAAGGACTGAACCAGAGGAAATGGGGAAGCTGATCCAGATTGCCCTTTGAGGGTGGTGGTTGGGCCCGGCTCCTTGTATCTCCTGGCATGGAAGAGGTGGGGACATGGAGGAAAGAAAACTGACACTCCTGGGGGAAAGACATGTCTGCCCTGGTCAGACTGGGGGTGTGGGAGGGTTCATCCTACCTAGCCCAGGGCACTGGAGACTGGAGGGAACGGACCCAGCAAGGAGGCTGGTGAATTGCCATTGACTTGGCATCCCAGTGCCTGAAATCCAACCAGGGATGATGCCAGCCATTCAGTGGGTCCCTCTGTGTGCTCCTGGCTGTGAAGGCACCATCCTTGCTGCTGGAGTTGAGGGCTAGGGGTGGGGGTTAGGCCTTACCTTTGTTTTCTGCCTGAGGGAGAAGTCACGGGCAGTTTCCACACCAGGTGTGGCCCCTTCCTCAGCAGGGTGAGGATAGGTGGCAGCCCCTCCCTGCCCACCCCAAGGCTAGCCACCCTCTGTCCCCAGGTATGAAGGCCCCTGCCACTCTGTTCACCTTCCTGGTGCTGCTGCTCACCATCCTGGTCTGCCTGGCTCACACCTGCTTTGGATGCTTCAAGCACCTCAGCCCTCTGAACTACAAAGTAAAGGTCCCTGACCCCACTGCCCCGTCAAGCCCTGGGAGGAACAGATGGTGGGACGGGCTCGCTCTCAACGCCTCCCACCCTTGTCTGCATCAACACAGCAGCAGCCTTCTCCAGATTCTGCTTCTCCATGGGAAAGGCGTGGGTGGTTGGGTGCCATGTGTAGCTTCCCTTGCTCCCCTCATCCCTGCACTCCCCCACCCCCATCTTCTCTCGGGCTGCTGCGGAGCTTGGTGCCAGCTGGTACTATTATTCTGGGTGTTAATAGTCTCTGTGTTTGGAGAGTGTTCATTCACAGAGATCAGTTTTGTTTATCATTGCAAGTTTTTGCTGTTATCTGCAGACAGAAGAGCCTGCAAGTGACAAAGGAAGTGAGGCAGAGGCCCACATGCCTCCACCGTTCACAGTAAGCTGTCTGTGCCCCTCAGCCTCCGAGCTTGTCGCCCTTTTTTGCTTTCGTTGTAACAGTCCCAACCAGATGGGCCCCAGCAAATGTGCTTTGATGATCTCTTGCTAAGATCACATGGCAGGCAGGTTTGTGAATTAATGGCAGAGAAGGAATCCCGGTCCCCCGGGTGTTTTAACCTGCATATTTGAAACTGTTGAGGAGATAATGAGTCTTGTCTCGGTTCATGGCCATCCCCCTTGGTTTCAGTTCCCTGCTCTGACACCTGGGAGGTGTCCTTCTCTGCATATTTAATGGCTGGTGAGTTTGGGGCTTTAGTGAAGGCACATGGTAAGGCGCTAGGGTTTGACAAAGGTTTGTCATCAGCAGTGCATCTGCCTATGCGAGGTCCTCCACTAGGTTCCACGAGGGTGTCAGACAGACTTCCCTTTGAATTCAAGAAATGAACATTGCACCTGCTTCAGAGGAAGACCCCATGGTCTTCCTCTGAAGGCTCCTTGTCTTCCTGGTTCTCCCTGCCTCCAGGGTCCTGCCCCCAGGGTGGGGCTGGTAAGCGAAAACAGAGCCCCAGGGTTCCAGAGCTGTGGCCACCGGCCTTCCTGACAGCCGGGGCCAGGACAGAGCCAACTTCATCTGCAGGGTTCTTTCTGGTGACTGCCTCCCAGGTGTCAGGCTCTCTTATCGGTGTCTGTCCTTGGATAAGTTCCAAAAGAGGGAGGGCCTCAGAAGGACTCATTATCCAGAGACACACCTGTGGCTTTGCTGGCCAGGCAGGGAACACGCAGGACAGGTGGATGATGTCAAGCCCTCACTCACAGTCAGGGTCTCGGGATGGGTGGGGCAGGGCTCTGCACCCGGGGTCAGTGGCTGGAGCCTGGGATTGGGAGGAAATGAGACTCACACAGATATGTTGAGCATCCCAGGGGTCCCAGGGCAGCGTTCTAAGCCCCCTACATAGGTAGACTTGTTTCTTCTACAAAGTGAGAAATCCTCCTAGGATCCAGGGCTGGGAAGTTTAGTTTCCTCTGAGAAACTGCTCTCCTGTACTTCCTTCTGTCATCATGAGAACTGTGTAATTGGGCTTTCTCTTTTGCCCTGGCTGCTAGGAAGTTCCACAGGTGGCATATTTTAGGTCCTAATGTCCTAAATTGATGTTGCTATTTCTTCATATGTCCTTTATGGCCACTGTCTGTGTCCTTCTGTTGGGAGGAGAAGGGCAGGAGGGGAGGGATGCAGTGTGGAGTCTCATGCCTGCCCCAAGCCAAGCACGAATCCATTTGCTGACAGCCCTACGTGCCTCGGATTCTGAACGGCTTGGCCTCGGAGAGGACAGCACTGTCTCCACAGCAGCAGCAGCAGCAGACCTATGGTGCCATCCACAACATCAGCGGGACTATCCCTGGACAGTGTTTGGCACAGAGCTCCATGGGCAATGTGGCTGCTGCCCCACAGGAGGCCTGAGGCCGGGTGAGCTGCCGGCTGGGTCAGGCTCAGGGGAGCCTGTGGGGTGAGAAAGGTGAAGCAGGGTGAGAAGACAGGTGAAGCAGGCTGACTCCCAAGTTCATGACTTCTTCCCATCTGTTTTAGGTCTCACTGCTCCGAAAAGACACAACCAGAATGGCCTGGGGCTCAGGCCCTTGGCTGAGCGGGAATGTGTTGGGACTGCCCAGCTGAGCCATCAGGTGCCCATCTTTTCTGGTCCCAGCAGTGGTGAGGGGAGCACATGCAGGCCTCACCCCTACCTTGCTCACCCAGTTCCCCCTCCGGCACAAGCTTGCGGCTCTGCAGCTGGGTGACATCCCCAGTGGTTTGTCGCCAAGACCATGTGGTGGACTTTTCGCCCCCCAAACTGATGAGTCTGGGAGAATATATGGAGAGAGAGATGTAACAAGGGGAAGGCCTCCTCCCTTCTGAGCACACACACAACCGATAACCAAAGAGATGCTGCAGTCCAGGTCTGAGATGAGCTGGCGTCCAGCTCCCCGCTCCATGGCCAGTCCCTCCCCAGCCCAGCACCCCCTCCAGGCTACACCCAGGAGTGAGCTATGAGGAGCAGGCTGGGAGGCGGCCAGTGCTCCTGCCAGCTGTGCACACACCTCTGTATCTCACTACAGTTCTGTGTTTTTGTATCATGTTGTCAGGGACACCCCATAACAGGCAGGGACAAGGACCACTCATAATGTGCCCACTGGACCACAGTTAAGATCCAGCCTCTCCCACCTCTTCAGGGCTGAGTGCATGAGTCTGCACCTCCAGGCAGGCTCTATGCAGTACTCACCCTCTGTCTGCTCCCTGCAAGGTGTGGGGGTGGGCAGTGCTCAGGGCCTCCTCGGAACCAAAGGACAGCGTGGTCGGCACAGAGGAGGGGGTGCCTGGGCTGGGTGCATCCCATTGCCCTTGAGCTGTGGCTCTGGCAGGAAGGAGGGGCTGTCCCTCTTCTCCCTCCTGGAGAGTCCAGGGGATGGGATGCAACTTAAGACTTCTGCCTGAGAAGCTTCCTCCCTGAGAAGCCTCCTCCCTGCTACCTCCAGGGGGCACCAAGGCACAAGCCTGTGCAGTGGGGGTGGGAGGGGGTGCGGAAGAGCAGGTCCAGGCTCCTTTCAGCCCAACTGGGCCAAGGCCTTGGCACCTCTGCAGGCCCTGCCTGTGCCTGTCCGCTGACCTGGTGGGCCTGGACTTTCTGACTCAGGGACCCTGTTGATGCTGACTTGCGCCTGCAGTGGCGGCCAATGCTGCCTCTGCCCCAAGCTGCCCCTGTGCTGGGAGGGGTGGGGGCGGTGCCATTGGTCTGGTGCAGCACAGCCCTGGCCAGTGGCCTCATCCCCAGTGGGCCTCCTGTGCCTCTGCCAGCAAGGAGGGGCCTGCCAGCTCTGCTTGGACAGGGGGGCACCATGTGGGGTCAGGGCATGCTTATGTCACTGGGTTCCAGCCACTGTTAGAAGTAAAGTCATTTATCATCAAGGCCATATTGCTTATCACACAGAGTTGGGGATTGGGGAGTGAGCTTGGAGGGGTGAGGGGGTAAGCGTGGGCTCCCAGCATGGGCAGGGGACGGAGGCAAACTCAGTCCTCAGAAAAGAGGTATCTTCCCAAAGAAAAGCCTGGAGGGCACTTGTGGAGGGAGGCAGGGGGCGGTGTGGGGTGGTCACTGCTGCTCCAGCACTGACAGGAACTTGCGGATGTCCTGGGCGAGCAGCTCCGGTTCCTCAAAGGCTGCAAAGTGGCCCCCACGAGCCATGTAGGAATAGGAGATGAGCTTCGGGTACTTGAACCTCACCCACTTTTCAGGCGTGTGCATTAGCTCAGAAGGGAAGGCAGAGAAGCCAGTGGGCACGTAGACCTTCATCCTGGAAGCGAAAGAGCCGATGGGAGTTGGGGGGGAGGCTGTGGCCCTGCGCCTCTCCGTCCTGCACAGCAGGGGGTTCAAGAGCCTGGGGGATGAGATCAGCTGGCCCACTCACAAGGAGCCATAAAGAAAAGGACAAATCCAGGGTCTCAAACACTCCTCTCACTATCCTCTCTTTTCTGAGAGGGCCACCCAGGCAGGGGCACGGGCCAGCCTCTAAATCCCCACCTTTGAGGGTCTCCATTTGAGACTTGGAAATCCCAGAACCATCAGTGCTACTCAGACCAGCATCCTGGACTGGGGAGCAGTACTGAAGGCCGCCCGGGAGCCAGGCACGTGGTCCCTCCATGAGGGCTTTCTCCAAACCCCTTGACCTTTAGTGTTCCCATCCAAGGGCCCTCTATAGCACCCCTGCAGGCAAGGCTATACTTATCCCACCACTGAGGGCCCTTACTGGAGCTCCAGACTGGCCATCCCCCTGCCTCCAGCCTCAGAGGCCCCTGTTCTCAGTCAGCCAGGCTCACCGCTCATGCTTCTGGGTCATCCAGCCCTGTCCCAGGTTCTCCTTGTAGAAGCGCTGGGAGGAGACGATGGTTGCTGTTGTCCAGTAGAGCATGACGTTGGTCAGCAGGTCATCCAGGGAGAACTTCCTGGGAACGCAGAACACAAAGCCCCACTCTCAGTGCTAGATGCAGTTGTGTGGCAAAGGGCAGCTGGACAGTCCTACAAATGCCAGGCCCTGACCATGCGACTTCCCTCCTCAGACCTCATGCAAGGTGTGTGGTATCCTCATGTCACAGGCAGGCTTTGCCCAGGACTCCAGACTGGAGTGCATGGATTTAATCGAAGTGTCTCTTATCACCCCAAGGTCCTCCCCCACACCCACCTTGACTCTACACATCCATCCCCTCTCTCCTGCCACTGACATCTCCTTCCTCCACTCCACCCCTGCACCATGAAACTGCTCAGGGCATCAGCTACTATGGTGACCACGTACCAGGCAGCATGTTCCAAGCTCCTTACCTTCATTTAATTCATGTTTTCCTCTCAGTAGCCTATGGGACATAGGTACTATTATCTCCATTTTACTTATTAAGTGGAGAATCCAAACCTGGGCAACTTGGGTCTAGGATGCACACTCCACAGCCCCCACCCCACCTTCCACTGTCCCCAGAGCAGGCGCTCCCAACCCCACCTTCCTCTCTCAAACCCTGGATCTCTAGCAACAGCAGCACGGAGCAGGGACAGAGATAAAGGGAACAGCCTTTTCAATGTGATTTTGGTGGCAAAATGAAAACATCAATGAAAACTAGTTCCAGTACACATGCCAACTCTGTGAGATGGATTTCTGCACGTCGGCCAAATGCTTCCATCTCCCTTTCGGCTCTGCCCGCCGCTTGAAAACTACCACCACCACCATTTCCACTCTTGTGTGTTCCGGTTCTTTCTGGAACACAGATCTGATCCTGTCTGCCTCCTGCTCAGGGCTTTGGTGCTCCCTGTAACCCGGGGCCAGAGCTGCAGGAGTGGCCTAGTGGGACAGTCTGGTGGGGCCTCGCGTCTGGTTCCAGGTATCCGTGTACAAGGAACAGGCCAGACCCCTTGCCAATGTGGTCCTGCAGGAGCTCCATCGACCCCTGGGTCCTGCTGAATGTAGGGCAGGGGAAGCAGATCCCAGAGGAAGGCCCTACTGAGGCTCTTGGAGGAGGTGAGGACCTGCCTGCAAGAATGAGTTTGCTTGCAATCTGGCCCCAGCGTACCTGCTTCAGCCTCTGGACAAGCCATCCTTTGCAAGCACCCTTTCCTTGCATTTTTTATGGCTTTTCTCTTTGCCTAAATTTCTCTCTGCCTAAATTTCTCTCCTCCATCCAGCAAACTCCTACTCATCCTCCAAGGCCCAAATCAGATACATTCTCCTGGTCATTTCCCCTCTCTGCCACTTAGACAAAGAGAATCCTCCTTACACTGAATTCTCACAGTCCTTTGTGCATTCATTCAACATCTAGGTACTGGGCTCCCACTGTTCACCCGGCACTGTTCTAGGTGATGGGGCTAGAGCATGGCCAAGACAGAGTCCCTACCCCTAACGCGGGATTCAGTCTCATTTTACTCTCTTTCCCATCCCCAGCACTATCTGGTCCTCTGTGTGTCACTGAAGGAATAAAGGGATGGGCCCTGGAAAGGGTGGGTCAGAGCTGACCTTGGTGAAGCCTGAGTCAGACCACAGAGCTGGGAGTCAGGCATGTAGAGGATACAGCCTTAAAGGCTCTGAGAGATGTAACAGCCTCCTGTCTTTCTGCGACCACCCTCCTGGAACACACAGTCATGTGACCCTGATGCCAGGTTCTCCAGGGAAGCAGGAGGAAGAGCCCAGATGCTCTTGGCAATA
The DNA here is from genome assembly GCF_001698545.2 of Rhinopithecus bieti. NCBI lineage: Eukaryota > Metazoa > Chordata > Mammalia > Primates > Cercopithecidae > Rhinopithecus > Rhinopithecus bieti. The sequence goes on along the minus strand of NW_016808678.1, from coordinate 483,384 downwards.
ACGTGGTGCCTGCTGCCCTCTGGGCTCCCTAATCCCCAGAGGGGCCTGTTCAGCAAAAGGAGCACAAGCAGGTGAGCCTGCATCCTAGTCCTGACCATGCACTGTGAGGCTGGGAGCAGCTCACCAGGCCACCTCACCCGAAAAATGCAGCTACGTTGGTCACGGGGTGAGGCTTTGTAAGAAAGTCAACAATAGAATTTGGTGAGCGCCCCATACAGAGCAACCAGACAAGGGGATGAAGAGGGTGAGGAGGTTGGCTGCTGGGCCAAGGGTCACGACTGCAGGGGCAAACCAGGGTCTCACCTTTCCAGGCCTCCATCCTCCAGGTATCGGAATTCCGTATTGGTCCAGGTGGAAAACTTCTCTAGAATATAGGCAGCCAGACCCACAGGAGAGTCATTCAGAGCAGAGCCTGGCGTGGGGGGGAGCAAGGGAGAGACTCAGGCCTGGGGACCAGGGAGCTGGAGCTTCACGTGTGACATGTGGCACTGGCCACAGAGGGCGGGGCTGTGGGCAGGAGGCCACGTTCGAGCACAGGTCTGCCCTAACTCCTGATGCTCACACGCTTCGCTTCCTTAACTCTCTGCCTCGGCATCCTCATCTGATAAACAGTTAGCTTCCTTCAAACGGAAGGGCCCATGCCTCTGCATTTGGTGGGGTCCCAGTGAGAAGTGCTGTTTTAAAAGGTGGGGTTTTCAGTCTATGTGTTCTGATTCATGAAAAATGAGAAGCCACCTAAAAAAGTCTAAAATAAGGGATCAGTTACAAATAAATATTGATATACTCATAAGCCAAAATACTGTACAGTCATTAAAAATGGCTGGGACAGGCTGGGGGCGTTGGCTCATGCCTGTAATCCCAGCACTTTGGGAGGCCGAGGAGGGTGGATCACTTGAGGTAAGGAGTTCAAGACTATCCTGGCTAACATGGTGAAATCCTGTCTCTACTAAAAATTAGCCAGGCATGATGGCAATGCCTGTAATCCCAGTTACTTGGGAGGCTGAGGCAGGAGAATTGCTTGAACCCGGGAGGCGGAGTGTTGCAGTGAGCAGAGATCGTGCCACTGCACTCCAGTCTGGGAGACAGAGCGAGACTCCGTCTCAAAAAAAAAAAAAAAAAAAAAAGTAGGCTGGGACAGGCTGGGTGTGGTGGCTCACACCTGTAATCCCAGCACTTAGGGAGGCCAAGGTGGGTGGATCACCTGAGGTCAGGAGTTCAAGACCAGCCTGGCCAACGTGGTAAAACCCCACCTCTACTAAAAATACAAAAAATTAGCCAGGCGTGGTGGTGGGTGCCTGTAATCCCAGCTACTTGGGAGGCTGAGGCAGGAGAATTGCTTGAACCTGGGAGGTGGAGGTTGCAGTGAGCTGAGATTGCGCCATTGCACTCTAGCCTGGGCAACAGAGCAAGACTTGGTCTAAAAAAAAAAAAAAGAAAATGGCTGTGACAACAGCATAGATGAATCTCACAAACATAATATTGAGCAAAAGAAGCCGGACTCAAGGGTACATACTCTGTGATTCTATTCACAGAAGGAGTTAAACAGGCACAACCAAAACCATCTCAGTCAGAAGTCAGAGCATGGTGCCTGGGAGAGAACCCTGAGGGGCATCTGGAGTGTTGGGGACGTGTTGGTGATATGGACATACTTGACTTGTAAAAATTAATCACCAAAATGTTCACAAGTTCTTTTGAGGGAGAGGAGATGTGGGGAGGGAGGAGAGGTTATACGAGATTGCCTTTAATGTTTTGTACTTTTTGCATTTTTAATCTTTTTGACAATGAACATGTATTTTATAATCAGAGAAAAATACTGATTTTATAAAGTGCCATTATTATGATTATGAGCTGCCTCGTGTGTGTGCGCATGGGACTGCCACGAAAACTATAAAGAACCTCAAAACGGGCAAGACAATTCCTGGGTGTCTTCTGAACACGATCTAGGGAGTTACCTAGCAGACCTTCCGGACTTACGTGATTCTATAGAGTTCCCATCTTTCCTTGTCATTGAGCTATTTTACAGTTCTGTGAATTGTAGAGAACCGAGGGTAATGCGAATGACTCGTTCATAGAGGCAAATGCATTTTGTCCCATGACGATTTAATTGATATTACTCTGTGGATGTTGACAAGTTTTGTGTCTGTCAGCAAATTAATTTCAGTGTTATTTGTCTTTGAATTGTTTCTTTTTAAAATTTTACTGGTTCCTTTATAAATTTATCTTTTTGAAAAAAGTTTTGTCCTGGACCCTGTTTAACAGGACCCTGGTGGCAGATGTGGTTGCTGGGCCCTCCCTCACTGCCTGGGAACCTCTTTCCCAAGGCCCCAGGGTACCCTCTCCCCTCTCCCCTGCAGCCCAGAGCTGCCCACCCCCAGGATTCCTCCTACCCCAACCCCTCCATCCCTCTGCTTTTCAGTGTAGGATATAGACTCAGGGGTGGGAGATCAGGGGTGAAGCCACTATGAGTCGGCTAAACAGAGTTGCTAAATTGGCCTGGGAATCTGCTGAGAGTCCATCCTCTTGATTTTATGGGAAAATGCAGTTTAAAGATCTAAAGGGCTGGGAGGTCCTTATAAGAGGCTTTCTCCTGTGGGCAGCATTGGGGTGGGGTGGTGAGGTTCCCCCGCGGGGTCTTGCCACCCCAGTGGAGCCAGCAGTGGGCAAGGCCCCCTGAGCATGCTCACCCACGGTGTCGGGCTTGGTGCACTGGATGTGCATGTAGCCGCTCTCCCTCATCAGGCTGTAGAAGACCTTCTCCTTGACGGGGTACAGCAGCTCCACATCCCTCTCAGTGTAGCCAAGAAACCTCCCGAAACGCCGTCCCAGGAGAAGGGTCAGGGTAGAGAAGTTGCTTAAAACCAAAGCCATGTTCAAGTGCAGGCCTTTCACGTGGCTGAGGGCAGAGAGAGGGGCCCAGGTGAGGCTGGGGTGGTGTCAAGGAGAGGGGGAGAGGAGAGATGGCGGAGGATGAACAGGCCTCAGGGTTGAGGATCGAGCACAGGGCCAGCCTCTTTCAGCACCAGCCCCACTGGGGAGGCCAGGGGAGTTGGAGGAGGGAGGTTGGGGAAAAATAGAGTTTCTGGGGAGTTCTGCTCAGGGCTGTCCCAGAGCTTGGTCCAGCAGAGGTCTAAAGCCTGACATTCGCCTCCTATCATAGGCCTTCTCTGCCTGGGAACCTGGCCCAGAGCCGCAACCCTGGGTTATAGACAGGAAAATCCAAGTCAACATGCCTCAGGCACTGCTGAGTGACAGGTCACACTCCCTCCTCTCCCCTGGGGGGACCTTGGCCCACCCTGCACAGAGGTCCATCTCTTAGAGGACACACACGCACAAACACACACCCACCACCCCGACAGTGACCTCACCTGGGCACCAGCTGGGCCATATTGGTGCAGATCAGGGCCCCCCAGTCCCCTCCTTGAATGTAGAATTCCTGGAAGCCCAGCCGCAGCATCAGCTTGTAAAAGATCCTGGCGGTGGCCACCGAGTTGAACCCTGGCGGTGATGGGGAAAGGCATGGAGTCACAGGCAGATTGCTCCATGGGCCCTCTGGGTGTTCTATGAAATTTCTCAGGCCCGCCTCCTCCCAGGTAGAGGTGAGAAAAGCTCACAGAGACAAGAAGGAATCCTGGAGCCCAAACGTAGGGGTGGCATCTCCAGCCCTGGAGGGTAGTGTGTCTGGGGCCAGCCTCTCTGGCCCCTCCTTTCCCAGCTTCCTAGGGCTAACTAACTCCCTGCTCACCCTCCCGGAAGGAGAGCCTGGTGGGAACATCTGGCCCACCCTTGGCAAGGACGGGGCAGTTATGGAGGCTCTAGCAGCCCCATACCCTTCTTGGAGGATGCCTCTGAAAAGCCATAGCCAGGGATGGAAGGGCAGATGACTTCAAAAACGTGCTCATCGCTCAGGCCATGGTTCTTGGGGTCAGTCAGGAGTGGGATGATCTTATAAAACTCGTAGAAAGAGCCAGGCCAGCCATGCACCATCAGCAAGGGCTTCGGGGTACGGCCTGCGGGCAGCTGGGGGGGCTTCACGTGGATGAAGTGGATGTCCAGCCCTGGGGGAGAGAGCACAGTCAGGGTGGAGGGAGAGAAGACCCTGTGTGGTCAGGCTCTGGCACCCCCCAGAACCTGGATATTGAGTACTGCCAGCCTTAGTTCCCCCATCCTCCGACAGTAATGGCTGACACTGGTTTCATATTCACACTGTGCTCCAGGTGCACAGACGTCCTCACTCGCCTTTACCACCTCCCTGCAAGGGAGCTACGATTATTGCCTCCCGGTTTCCTTAGAGGTGCCCCCTGATGGCAGGGCCAGGTCTGTACAGGCACTGCTGGGTTTCCAGGGCTCAGGACAGCTCCTGGCTCACAGCAGGCCTCCATAAATACTTGGTCTATAATTTAAAATCTGGAGGGTAGGGAGAAAGCCCCACATATCCAGCAATATGGGATTAATCAAGTATAGTCTGACAGTATACTGGAGTCCAATTCAGTCATCTAAATGGACAGGGTAGATGTATATTTATTTAACATAGAAAACAGATCAGTAGATATTACTGGGAGGTAAAAGCATATGATCAAGTCATATCCATTGTGTGACCCAGGTTTTGTAAAGTCATCTATGCGTATACTGTAGTTATACCATATATTGGTGAGTTTTTAAAATTTGGGAATGTAAAAAGCAGCTCTCTCCGAGCAGTAGATTCCAGTGCTTTTAATTTCTCTTTGAGTTTTATGTACTTTCCATTTTTTCTACAGTGAACAGGTATTAAATGCATAACGTTTTCATACACAGTGACAAAATGTTACCTTTTCTAATTACCAAATGACATTTTCTTTAAAGTGGAAGATTTTTGGGCCTGGTGTGATGGCTCATGCCTGTAATCCTAGCACTTTGGGAGGCTGAGATGGGCAGATCACCTAAGGTCAGGAGTTCGACACCAGCCTGGCCAACATGGTGAAACCCTGTCTCTATGAAAAATACAAAAAAATTACCCGGGCGTGGTGGCAGGCGCCTACAATTCCAGCTACTCGGGAGGCTGAGGCAAGAGAATCACTTGAACCTGGGAAGCAGAGGCTGCACTGAGCCGAGATCATACCACCACACTCTAGCCTGGGCAACAGAGCAAGACTCCATCTCAAACAATTAAAATAAAGTGGAAGTTTTTTTTTTTTTTTTTTTTAAAGGCAATGCTGGAAACATCATCATAGCCAAGGGCAGGTAAATGGATTCCGGTCTCCTTTGGACTGACTTGGGGCCTCTGTATATCAAAAGAAGGCAGCCCCTTCCCAGGCCAGTGCCCTGGACAGCAACTGGGCCCTTATGGCACTCATAGTGAGGGTGGCTACCATGCCTGGAACCCTCTGCCACCAGGGCTGGTGCAGTCAGCATGGTGTAGCTAATGTTCTGTTCTGTCGTTAATATATTATATAAATAATACATATTTACCGTAGAAAACTCAGAAAACACAGATAAGCCAAAGGGGGAAGACTCACAGGTAATCCCACTCTCAAAAGACAACATGGTGCTGTCTGTCTAAACTTTATTTTGGAACAGTTTTAGATTGCTGAAAAACTGCCAAGAGTCCAGAGAACTCCCATAGACCTCAAAGCCGCCGGATTTCCTCCATTATTATTTTATGTTAGCATGAAACATTTATTACAATTAACAAACCAGACTGAGATATTATTAACTATAAAGTCCATAGTCTGATTTCCTTAGTGTTTACACTTTTTATTATATGGCGAGAACACTTAATATGGGTCCTACCCTTTAACAGATTTGTAAATGCCCAACACCGACGGCGCTCTGCTGTACAGCACATCTCTAGGATGTCTTCGGTTGGCAGGACTCAAACTTTACACAGCAACGATCAGCAACACCGTTTCCCCATTCCCCAACCCCTGACAACCACCCTTCTACTCTCTGCTTCTGTTGAGTTTGACTATTTCAGATTCCTCCTATAGGTGGAATCATGCGGTATTTGTCCTTCTATCCCTGGTTTATTTCACTTAGCATTATTTACTCAGAGTTTATTCATGTTGTCACACATTGCAGGATTTCCTTTTTTTCTTCTTCTTCTTCTTTTAGAGATGAGGTCTCACTGTTGCCCAGGCTGAAGTGCAGTGGCACCATCATGGCTCACTGCAGCCTCAACCTACCGGGCTCAAGCGATCCTCCCACCTCAGCCTCCCAAGTAGCTGGGACTACAGGTAGGCAACACCATGTCTAGCTCCTTTTTGTTATTTTATTTTATTTTTTTGTAGAGATGGGGTCTCACTATGTTGCCCAGGCTGGTCTCAAACTCCTGAACTCAAGCCATCCTCCCACCTTAGCCTCTCAAAGTGTTGGGATTACTGGTGTGAACCACCACACCCGGCCAGGATTTTCTCCTTTTTAAAACCTGGATAATACTGGTAGCTACACACAACAAAATTTTAGCCAGAGTTCCTTAGTTTTTTCCCCTAATGTCCATTTTCTGTTCCAGGATCCCCACCAGGACCCACACTCCACTGAGCTGTCATGTCTCTTTAGACCCTTCTTGGCTGTGACAGTTCAAACTTTTTAAAAAGACTTAGAGAACATAACTTTTAACAAAAATAGAACTATACATACATTCTATTTTAGAACCTCTTTTTTCTTTTTTTTTTTACTTAACAATGTATCCTGGGTGTCCTTCTATGTTGCTAAATTTACTCCTATTCTAAAGTTTATTTTAGTAGGTGATCTTATCTCCCTTGGAACACACTGCATGATGTGAGATTCTTTTTAATTCAAATTCCACCACATTGTCATTGGAGTTTTAAATTAGAGAAAAAATACACATCCACGCTTGCGGATGCACAGGCTCTCCCAGGACGCACGAGTAAAACACAGCTGCCTCTGGCCGGCACAGGGGCAAGAGGGAGCTGCTTCTCACTATATTTCCTTCTGTGCTTTTCCATTTTAAATATTTGAATTTTTTTTTTTTTTTTGGGGGGGCGGAGTCTCACTCTGTCACCTAGGCTGGAGTGCAGTGGTGCGATCTTGGTTCACTGCAACCTCTGCCTCCCAGGTTCACGCCATTCTCCTGCCTCAGCCTCTGGAGTAGCTGGGACTACAGGCACCCACCACCATGCCCAGCTAATTTTTTGTATTTTTAGTAGAAACGGGGTTTCACCGTGTTAGCCAGAATGGTCTTGATCTCCTGACCTTGTGATCCACCCGCCTCTGCCTCCCAAAGTGCTGGGATTACAGGCGTGAGCCATAGCGCCCGGCCTTTTTTTTGTATTTTTTAGTAGAGACAGGGTTTCACCGTGTTAACCAGGATGGTCTCGATCTCCTGACCTCGTGATCCGCCTGCCCCTTGGCCTCCCAAAGTTCTGGGATGACAGGTGTGAGCCATGGTACCTGGCCTAAATATTTGAATTTTAAAAATTAAGACTTTTTAAAAATAGAGACAGAGTCTCGCTAAGTTGCCCAGGCTGGCCTCAAATTCCTGGCTTCCTCCTGCCTCAGCCTCCCAAAGTGTTGGGATTACAGGCGTGAGCCACCAAGCCTTGTCAAGACATTTTTTTTTTTTTTTTTTTT
>NW_016808678.1:427190-474042 GCF_001698545.2 Rhinopithecus bieti | reverse complement strand
TTTTTTTTTTTTTTAGTGTTCTTGCCTGAGCTCCAGGAAGGGCTGTAGTTCCAGGACACACATCACTGGGACTTAGCTTTTCTCTCAGTCTCCCTCAGGCCTGGCCCGCTTGCATCAGGAGAACAAGGATGTTTGCTGCCCAGGCAAGGATGTTTGCTGCCAAGTCAAGGTTTCCATCCATCCTTCCTTTCTCCCTTTTTTTCTGAGATAGGGTCTTGCTCTGTCACCAGGCTGGAGCGCAGTGGTGCGATCTCAGCTCACTGCAACCTCCGCCTCCCTGGTTCAAGCAATTCTCTTGCCTCAGCCTCCCGAGTAGCTGGGATTACAGGCACATGCCACCACACCCAGCTAATTTTTGTATTTTTAGTAGAGACGGGGTTTCACCATGTTGGCCAGGATGGTCTCGATCTCTTGACCTTGTGATCCACCCACCTCGGCCTCCCAAAGTGCTGGGATTACAGGCGTGAGCCACCGCGACTGGCTTGCTTTCTCTCTTTTTTTTTTAGATGGAGTCTCGATCTGTCGCCCAGGCTGGAGTACAGTGGCGTGATCTTGGCTCACTGCAACCTCCGCCTCCTGGGTTCACGCCATTCTCCTGCCTCAGCCTCACGAGTAGCTGGGACTACAGGCACCCGCCACCATGCCTGGCTAATTTGTTTTTATTTTTAGTAGAGACGGGGTTTCACCATGTGAGTCAGGATGGTCTCGATCTCCTGACCTCGTGATCTGCCTGCCTTGACCTCCCAAAGTGCTGGGATTACAGGCGTGCACCACCACGCCTGGCTGGTCTCTCTTTTTTTAAGAGATGGAGTCTTGATCTGTCACCTAGTGCAGTGATGTCCTCATAGCTCACTGCAGCCTTGAATTCCTGGGCTCAAGCGATCCTCCTGCCTCAGCCTCCTGAGTAGCTGGAACTACAGGTGCATGCCACCACACCCAGTTAACACTGTATAATTTCAATTTCTTTTTTTTAGGAACTTTAGTTTATCTGACTGACCAACACGTCTTTCATATACTTTAATTCCCAGAATTTTAACAAATTAAAATTTTAGCTGTTCCTTGAAAAGGCCAAATTATCTTAAACATTAAAAATAAGATTCCTAACATGTACAATTTCCTCAATATAAAAAATTAACAAGCTGGGCATAGTGGTGCTCGCCTATAGTACCAGCTATTCAAGAGGCCTGAGGCAAGAGGACTGCTTGAGCTCAGGAGTCTGAGGCTGTGGTGGGCCATGATCACACCTGTGAATAGCCACTGTACTCCAGCCTGAGCAACACAGCAAGACCTTGTCTTTTAAAAAGATTAATTGTAGCCAGGAGCGGTGGCTCACGCCTGTATTCTCAGCACTTCGGGAGGCCAAGGTGGGGAGATCACGAGGTCAGGAGATTGAGACCATCCTGGCTAACATGGCGAAACTCCGTCTCTACTGAAAAAAAAATACAAAAAATTAGCCAGGCGTGGTGGCGGGGGCCTATAGTCCCAGCTACTCGGGAGGCTGCGGCAGGAGAATGGCGTGAATCCGGGAGGCAGAGCTTGCAGTGAGCTGAGATCGTGCCACTGCACTCCAGCCTGGGCGACAGAGTGAGACTCTGTCTAAAAAAAAAAAAAAAAAGATTCATTGTATGGCAACCCACAGAGTGGGTGAAAACATTTACAAATATCATATAAGAGATTTTACTCAGAATATATAGAGAACTCCTAAACCCTAACAAAAAGCCCAAAAATGGACAGAAGACATGTACAGACATTTCTTCAGAGAAATTACAAAGAATCCAATAAGTACCGCATAAAAAAATGCTCAACATCGGTAATCATTAGGAGAATGTAACTCAAAACCACAATATGATACCATTTCATACCCATTAGGATGACCATTACCGAAAAAAAGAAAGGAAAAAAAACATATTGGCAAGGATTTGGAGAAATTGGGATTCCGAGGTATTGTTCGATGGGAAAGTAAAATGGTACAGCTGCTGCAGAACACAGTATGGCGGTTCCTAAGAAAATTAAACACAGAATTACCTGATCCAGCAAGTCCACTTCTGGGTATAGATCCAAAAGACCTGAAAGCAGAGTCTTTTTTTTTTGAGATGGAGCCCAGGCTGGAGTGCAGTGGTGCCACCTGAGCTCACTGCAACCTCTCCTCCCAGGTTCAAGATTCTCGTGCCTCAGCCTCCCGAGTAGCTGGGATTACAGGCGTGAGCCATCACGCCCAGCTGATTTTTGTATTTTTAGTAGAGACAGGGTTTTACCATGTTGGCCAGGCTGGTCTTGAGCTCCTGACCTCAGGTGATCCACCTGCCTCGACCTCCCAAAGTGCTGGGATTACAGGCATGAGCCACCGCGCCCAGCCCATATTTAATTCTAAATCTTTTTGGGGTTAAAAAAATGCTTTTTCACTAAGCAAACTGTTACTTCATCCCAATGATCCTGGGGTTACCTTCCCAAGAAAATTCTGAAAGATACCTTCCCTTCTTGGTGACATTGTGTGACAACCTGTGATATAGTTGGGACATGAGGCCTAGAGATGCAGACAGATAGGACAGTGTTTCATAGGATCTTGACTGACAGGCTGAGCATCTTTGAACAGTCATGGTATCATGGACTCCAAAACTTCAAGAATGGGTTGAGCTGACCAAGGCCCTGCCCAGGTCTAAATTTTTTTTTTGTTTTTGAGACAGATTCTTGCTCTGTTGCCCAGGCTGGGGCGCAGTGGCGCAATCTCGGCTCACTGCAACCTCTGCCTCCTGGCTTCAAGCAATTCTCCTTCAGCCTCCAGAGTCGCTGGGATTACAGGTGCCTGCCACCACACCTGGCTAATTTTTGTATTTCTAGTAGAGATGGGGTTTCACCATCTTGGCCAGGCTGGTCTCGAACTCTTGACCTCGTGATACACCTGCCTCGTCCTCCCAAAGTGCTGGGATTACAGGTGTGAGCCACCCCACCTGGCCTGGGTCTAAATCTCATCTCCATCCTTCCTCTCAAAGACTGCCACATCATTGGACTGGATGGTGCATTTCTTTGGTTTTTAAATTGCATGTATGTGTTCCTGCCTAGCTCTAAAGATGGACAGATTTGCTGTGACTGCAATATTTTTGCATTTAGTAAGGTTACAACTTATAAGTACATCTCAGTGACCTAAAATTGGGTTCTGAATCTCTCCAACTTTATCTGACTCTAAGTTACATTGTGCAAGAAGGCGTTCTTATGACACACATCCCTCTCTGGCTGGTGTTTTGCAAACATACCTTCAATCTTAGTCTTGAAGTGAGGGTATCTATTGAGAATCTCCACCTGCTTCTTCCAGTCAAATTCATTCCGCCAGTAGGAGATGACTTTCTTCAGGTAGTTGGAGTTGAAGCCATAGTGGAAGCAGCTGTCCTCCAAAGGTGGGGTGAAACGGAACTTATCGATCCTCTGGTGTAAGTCCTGGAGCAAAATGCAGGACCCCAAGTTGAGAGGGATGCGTAGGGTAGGGCACAAGAGCAAAGTTTGTTTCCAGAAAACACAGCAAACCCTGCAGCCACAAGACACTGCACTCTGGTAGTGGCAAGGCAGTTTCCCACATCACTGTCTGCTCCCAAAGTGGATGTGTTCTTCACTTCTTCCTTCTTCACTGTAGACTTCACATTTCTTTTTTTTTTTTTTTTTTTTTTTTTTTTTTTGACAGGGTCTCACTCTGTTGTCCAGGCTGGATGCAGTGGCGTGATCTCGGCCCACTGCAACCCCCACCTCCCAGGTTCAAGCGAGTCGTGCCTCAGCTCCCAGAGTAGCTGGGATTACAGGTGTGAGCCACCAAAGCATTTTTAGTAGAGATGGGGTTTTGCCATGTTGGCCAGGCTGGTCTTGAACTCCTGGCTTCAAGTGATCTGTCTGCCTTGGCCTCCCAAAACAGTGGGATTACAGGTGTAAGCCACTGCGCCCAGCCCATCTTTTACTCTTTAAGTGTATAAACAATACACATCTTTAATTTACCCAGGCTTCCCTATAGCAGGAGTTGGCAAACTTTTTCTGTAAAGGGCCAGATAGTAATATTCTAGGCTTTGCAGGCTGCAGTGACTCCACTCTGTCTTCCTAGTGTGAAGGCAGCCACAGGCAATGCACAGATGAATGGGGGTGGCTGTGTTCCAATAAAACTTTATTTATGGACACTGAAATCTGAGTGCTATATAATTTTCACATGTCACAAACTATTATTCTTCTTTTGATTTTTTTCCCCCTAACTATTTAAAGAGGTAAACACTATTTTTGGCATAGGGGTCATGCTAAAACAGGTAGCAGGCTACATTTGGTCTATGGGCCATGGTTTCCTGACCCCTGATATACAACACTGAATGATACATTATAACTCAGTTGGGATAAAAATTACAGATCAGGCCCAGCACAGTGGTTCACGCCTGTAATCCCAGTGCTTTGGGAGGCTGAGGTGGATGGATCACCTGAGGTCAGGAGTTCGAGACCAGCCTGGCCAACATGGTGAAACCCCATCTCTACTAAAAATACAAAAATTAGCCAGGCATGGTGGAAGGCGCCTGTAATCCCAGCTACTCGGGAGGCTGAGGCAGAAGAATCGCTTGAACCCGGGAGGTGGAGGTTGCAGTGAGCTGAGATCACACCACTGCACTCCAGCCTGGTGACAGAGCCAGACCCTGTCTCCAAAAAATAAAAAAATTACAGACCAGGAGAGAGGGTACAAGCCTCATGGGCATGTATTAGGCTAAAAGGCCAGCCCCAGTAGGAGGAAGTTCATGTCAGCTTAGGGAGCCTCTCAAGTGTCACCATTCTTAGGCTTCTTCTCAAGTGTTTCAGTCACCCCCGAACAGATTTTGGAAATCTCAGACTCCCTTATGAGTCTAATTCCCTAAAGGAGTTTTCCTCAGGACTCAGCTTTGGCCCTAAATAGCAAGGTTGCAGCAAGCAAGTCCTACCCAGGGAGCCTCAGCCTGGTTGTTCTTGGGTTTAGCCCAGCTTCTGCTTTTAAATCCCTTCTTCCTTGGAACTCTCATGACTTTTTATCCATGCTTTTTATGACATTTATCCTTATCCATCTTTTTTTTTTTGAGATGGCGTTTCACTCGTTTCCCAGGCTGAAGTGCAGTGGTGCGATCTTGGCTCACTGCAGCCTCTGCCTTCTGGGTTCAAGGGATTCTCCTGCCTCAGCTTCCCGAGTAGCTGGGATTATTATAGGTGCCCGCCACCATGCCCGGCTAATTTTTTGTATTTTTAGTAGAGACGGGATTTCACCATGTTGGCCAGGCTGGTCTTGAACTCCTGACCTCAGGTGATCCACCCACCCCGGCCTTCTAAAGTGTTGGGATTACGGGCGTGAGCCACCGCACCCAGCCGATCCTTATTTATTTTTTAGTCTACTTTTCTTTGTGCACATTCCTTTTCTCATTCACTGGACTGTATGCTGTTGGACGGAAGGGGCTCTCCCTTCTCCCAAGCACTCACTGGGCCTGCACACAGTGGGTGCTCAAAACCCACAGAATGAAAGAAAGGATTGGCAGGGCCATGCCAGGCCTGCCTACCGTCCTGTCCCCCACTTGAGCCTTGCTCCTCCCTGAGGTTGCATTCTCAGGTCACCCCACCTGCCCAGTCACCTCCTTCCTGACTCTATCACTGTGCAGAGGAGGGGCAGTGGCTTCAGGGTTAGACCTGACTTCAAATCCTTCTGCTTGTTAGCTAGGCCGCCTTGAACAAGTTGTTTTATGCCTCTGAGCTTCAGCTTCTGCATCTGCAGGATGGGAACAACAGTCCTCACCCCGCGGGATCACCACAGGGATTGAATGTGACCAGGAATGGCTGACACACAGCCGGTGCCTAACCAGCAGCATCCCTGCCTTCTCAGTGCTTCCTGGGTCTCTGATGGTGGAAACCTGCTCACTTTCTCCCACAACCTCACTCCCAAGGCTTCAGGCAGGGCATAGAGGAGGTGATGACAGCTGCTTTCTGTGACCTTTGATGCAGGTAACTGACTCTGCTGGCACCCCATCTCCTGCCTGAGCACTGCTGGGCCTCGGATAGGGAAAAGAGAAGAGACAAAGTGGGAGGGCTGGGTATCCCTCTCCAAAGCAACCTGCACCTGCCCAGCAGGAGAAAAGCAGACTGAAACATACTCCCAAGTAGGACGGACCATTCCCAAGCCTCCATCCCCTCCCGCATCTGGCCTAAGACCCAACCCCTGTCTCCGAGACACCACCCTCTCCACTGCCCAGTCCGGCCTGGCCCAAGGTGCCTTACGTGGATCTCCTCATCTGACGTTTCCACCTTGAAAGGGTGGATGCTCTCGTCCTCCCTGCCTGCGGGCCTCGTGCCTGGGCCCCACCACCCATCTTCAAGTGGCAAAGTTTCCTCTTTGTCCCGGGAGATGAACCAGTAGATGGCAAAGCCCAGCACTGAAGTCAGGAGGATTTCTAGCCACATGGCTCCTGCAAAATGGGGGGATGTCATCAGTAACGGAGTCCACCCAGCCCAGCCCTGACAGCCCAGAGACTCCGATTCGCAGCAGGCTCTTTCCTGCTGCACTCCAACCCTGTCCCTGATTTTATTTACATTTGACCATATATATATTATGTGTATAATAATATATTATATATGTATAACATATAGTACATATAATGTATGTGATATATATATGTGATATAACATATACATGTTTTATTATATATTATATGTTATATTATTATATATTATATATGTTATATTTTATATTATATTATAGATTGTTATACGTAATATACATTATAATATATACACACTATATACCTACTATATATAGTATATGTAATATATATGAGAGATATAGAAAAATGGAAAAACAACAGACAATGAGACAAAATCACCCACAATCCTATTAAGCTTTGAAAATTGTTCATCATCCTGGAAAAACAGGAACCTAGATTGGCTTCTGCACAGTCCTGGGTAGCGGGTTGTGGGAGCTGCATTTCTGAGGCTTAATTTTTTTTTTTTTTTTGAGATGGAGTCTCGCTCTGTCGCCCAGGATGGAGTGCAGTGGCACAATCTCGGCTCACTGCAACCTCTGCGTCCCGGGTTCAAGCAATTCTCCTGCCTTAGCCTCCTGAGTAGCTGGGACTACAGGCACATGCCACCATGCCCAGCTAATTTTTGTATTTTTAGTAGAGATGGGGTTTCACCACGTTGGCCAGGATGGTCTCGATCTCTTGACCTTGTAATTCGCCCGCCTTGGCCTCCAGGTTTACAGGCGTGAGCCACCGTGCCTGGCGGCCTCATGTTTTTTGCATGTCTGAGAAGGCTTCTGTCAACGCCCTCTGGGTTCCCTCCCCCAGGGGAGAGGAGCACCTTTCCTGAGTGGTGGCTCACAGCCCCTGCTCTGTCCCTCTTGTAGAGGGGCTCATCCTCAGGGCAGACAGGGGGTAATGGGGAGGCCCAAGTGCTGGGAGATTAAGTTCAATTTAGGGTTGGGGGACACTGCTAGGAAGCCCAGCCATGGCCACACATCTTAGCTGTGTGTGTAAGAGCTTTACTGAAACATAATTCATATACCATACAATTTGCCCATTTAAAGTGAACACTCCAATGTTTTTGAGGATATTCAGACATGTGCAACCATACCCACAGTCAACTGTAGAACATTTTCATCAGCACAGAGAAACTCCATACCCTTCAGCTGTCGCTCCGCTACTGCCCCCCCCCCCGCCCACGTTAGGTCCTAAGCAGCCTCTAATCTACTTTCTGTGTCCATAGAGTTGCCTATTACATTTCACATCAACTCAGTTGTGTTTTAATCCCCATTTGTCTGACTCCTGTGTCTTTTTTGCTCAGAAAGGGAAGAAACCTTAGTCTCGGCAAAGCACTATCAGGCAAATACCAGCCCAGCATTGTTATCTAGCTCCTCATCTTCCTCATTCCTAGGCAAGTAACCCACAGACTGTTCTTGTTCAGAGTAACCTGCATGAATATGCAGACCGTCCTTATACCTGAGTCAGAGGAGGTTCTCTGGACGCAGTGCAGTTAGGACCCAGGCAGAGGAGAAAGCATTGAGTTTTGACAAGGTCCCTGCAGACCACCCCCTGGCAGCACCCCTGACTCTGTCTTGGAAACCCAAGGCAGGAGGTGGTCCTTGCTGGGAACCCCACCACTTGTATGCTCCATTGGCTGCTACATGTCAGATGTCTGGGACTTTGCTGGGGGGTTGCAGAAGCCCTGGAGTTTGCTCCAGTCAAGAGCTGCCCCTCTAAACCTAGAATTGGGCCACTGGGGGTCGTTCTAAGAAATACTTGTCCACAGTGGTCCAGAGATAGAGCTCCAAACAAATCCACCCAGGGCGATGGCTCTCATCTTATTCCTGCAGTTCTGTAGGAAATCTAATCAGGAAAATCAGCTTGGCACCCCCCACCTCCCTGTTTCTATTAGTGATCCCAGTGAACTCCCAGCTTCCCACCCTCAGGCCCTAGAGTCATCCGATTCTTCCCCCACAGCCTATCACCAAGTCCTGATGCCATCAGATTCAGCCCCCTGCATGCCTTGCCCTCTCCCCTGGACCAGAGCCCTTATCACCCCACATGTGATTATTGAGACACCTTTCAAGAGAGGAAACCCACAACCCCATCTCTCATAGTCACCAGCACACTTCTTAGAACCCACTGCAGCCTTCTTCCTGGGAACCATGCCCAGGTGTCCACCCTTGAACTTCCAATACATCTCCCTCTCTGGATTGTGAAACTCTGAAGTGCCTCAAGGTCTCACTGATTGATGTTTACTCAGTCTACCATGTGCCAGGGAGCAGGCCTTCACTATCCCTGCCAGAGACATGTGGGACACTTTGATGCATGTTCCATCTCCAGCCACACCAGGCCATTGCTTTTTTTTTTAATTATTATTTTATTTTTATTTTATTTTATTTTATTTTTGAGACAAGAGTCTCAGAGTGCAGTGATGCAATCTCGGCTCACTGCAACTTCTGCCCCTGGGTTCAAGAGATTCTCGTGCTTCAGACTCCTGAGTAGCTGTGATTACAGGTGCATACACCACCTCCTGCTAATTTTTATATTTTTAGTAGAGACAGAGTTTCACCATGTTGGCCAGGCTGGTCTCAAACTCCTGACCTCAAGTGATCTGCCCGCCTCGGCTTCCCAGAGTGCTGGGATTACAGGCACGAGCTGCCATGCCTGGTCCTATGGCTTTCATCTTTCAATCCCAAGCAGCAACAGTGCCTGGGCCCCAAAGACCCTATGTCAGCTGATCAGATGGGCAGCTGGGAGCACACTTCCACAATAAAAACAAGGCAGGGAACAGCTGGAAATGAGTTCCTCTTATTTTAAGGAATTCAGAAAAGAAAAAACATGCATCAGCTTCTTTTACTTCCAGAAAGACGTTATGTCTCTGCCAGGAAATCCTGCCCTTTAAGAAGATGGAGAAATGTCAGCTACAAGCTCCTGTGGTATTGAAAACAGGACTAGGTGTTACGGACTGGGAGACACATGGGAGCGTGTGGGAGGCAGCCAAAGGCAGAGAGCAGAGCTTCCTCCAGCAACAGGAGCAGCTGAAGACACTTCACCGGGCAGGCAGATCCCACCACAATAAACCATAGCTTGGGAAGGCAGAGTTGTGCCCGTCCTGGGTACTGCCTTGACCCCCAGTGCCCAGCACTGGTCATTGGCCCAGCACAGCGAGGCGCTCCACTAATATTTGTGCCAACTGCATATGCACTAGAAGCCAGTAAGACACATTTTGCATGATGTTGTCAAGGAGGCTGTGAGCAGAATGAACAATAAAGAGGGATCACCCTCCCCAGTGAACCCTCCTTACCTGTACTTCAGCACAGGGAGGAGCACCGCTGTCGCTTCCCTCTAGGATATAAATGTGCAACTTTCCCCTTTCTGGGCAGAAAGATCCCAATGCCTTCACCTGTCCACCAGGCTTCACGTTCTCACCCTCGATCACTCCTTGGGAAAGAGAGCTGTGGAGCTCTGCACCTGGCGATGCTCTAGGCGCCTGTGAGAGAGGCAGGGCAGGCTGCAGGCACTGGCCCCCACTCCCCATGGCCTTTTGACGACTGCACAATCCTGCCAACTCAGCCAATCTCACGTGTGCATGGCGTGGTTATCTCCCCTGGACTTTGCACAGCAAACTGAACCACATTGACCTGAGAGATACAGTGCTAAAATGATAAATGCTCGAGTCCCATCTAAAAGAAGGGAATCTGGGACAAGGGGCATTATGATGGCCCCCACCAGCACTACCAGCGGTATCACCCAGGAAAAGGAGAGCAAAGTGACAGATTCAAAGAGAAATTTAAAAACACGATCTCTTGCATTCTAATTAAGATAACAAGAATATTAGTACTTGGCTCAAGGATGGTGCCTTACAGCCACTGATCTCAGATTACAAATAGGCTCTACTGCAGTGTGTTACTTTGCCACCTAGTAACAGCCCTTTATTTAATAGCAGGTATTTAATGAACGAAAGAAAGGTGTTCTTGATTAGCCTGGTGTGACAGCAGGTGTTGACTGTATGTGGATGGGTTTTCAACCCCACTGCCGCCTTGTGTTCCCACGTGAACAGTCCTTCTCCTTGCTGCAGGCAGTGTTCACTTTCACCAGTGCAACCCCAAGGAGCCCACCCTGGGAAGGACGGAGGGGGTCACCATGACTCCATACCCCCCGTCTGCTTTGTCGGAGAGCTGGCCAGGCCGAGTGGCGCCCTCTTGACTGAGCCTCAAACCTTTGCTTTCCTCTTCAAATAAAGCCGCAGCCCTGGCGAAGGAGCTCGGAGGCCTGATGGCAGCCTGCTAGGCGCTTGGCCCTTCCTAGACCCTGGTACATGTAATCCATGGTACATGCAAATCCACCCACTAAAGAGCCACAGTTCATCAAACTTGACTTTCCTTTTCACTTATTTAAGGCAAGAATCAGAGTAGGCAAGGGCCTTACCCTAAATCACACTGCAGTTGTGAGGATTAGAATCTGTGACCACAGAACTCACTCCCGGTCTGTCACTGGGCGTGTTGCACCCCACCTCCCCTTCTTGTTCCCTCTCAGCACCTGTTTGCAGCCTTGAGTCTTCAGGCCAGAAGGGACTCCTAGAGCACAGACCAGCCACTACTACACGGGAGCCACGGACGTCTCCCAGGCCTGCATAGCTTTTCTCAAAAATATGTAATAATAAGAAACAACACTCTCCCTGTACTGGTGGCTCAGCCAGTCCTGGGAAGGGCTGCAGGGGGTCTTAGAGTCTGACCAATCAGAGTCCAGGCACCCACTCTCTATCTGCCTGACCCTGCCCACAAACCTTGCAGCTCGAGGCAGGCAGAAGTGCAGATGCCCACCGCCCAGGCAGGGAGGGTCTAGGGAGTGCCAGGCACCCAGCAGGCTGCCCTCAGGCCTCCGGGCTCCCTCGCCAGGGCTGCGGCTTTATTTGGAGTAAGGGGAAAGCAAAGGTTTGAGGCTCAGTCAAGAGGGCACCACTCTGCCTGGCCAGATCTCCGACAAAGCAGACAGGGCTGTGGAGCCATGGAGACTCCCTCCATCCTCTGCAGGGTGGGCTTCTTGGGGTTGGGCTGGTGAAAGCAAACATCCCCCACAGTGACAAGGACTGTTCACGTGGGAACCCGAGGTGGCAGAGGACCTGGGGTGGGCTGGGGAGGGGGTGACACTAGGTAGATGACAGAGCCCTCCCCTCCCTCTCATGGCCTCCCTCTCTCACTCAGCGGACGAGCACTCAGAGGACGAGCAGGGCTGCATCACCCCTACATCAACCGGGTAGGCCAGTTGGTAAGTCACTGCCACTGGGCATGGAAGCTGGAGAGGAACTCAGCAGCCTCCAGTCCAAACCCCTGCTCCACAGCCAGGGAAAGAGGGGGCCGAGGAGTGACTGAGTCTGGGGAGGCTTGGTGGCCAACTTGGGCGATGCCATTTAAGGAGCCAGCCTGCGTTTCCCGGAGACTCCCCATCCCATGGCTCCCCCTAAAACAGCAACTCTGACGACCTTTGACTTTAGAAATGAAAATATCTTGGAGGTTACAATGAGAGGGCTTTGGCCCAATGTGGTAGCTCATGACTGTAATCCCAGCACTTTGTGGAGCCAAGGTGGTGAATCACATGTGGTCAGGAATTCAATATCAGCCTGGGCAACATAACAAGACCTTCATCTTAAAAAAAAAAAAAAGTAATAAAGGGGTTTCTCGCTTGCTTTCCTCTTCGGGTAGTTCAAATCTCGGCTCCACTATTTATTTGTACTAGTTGAGGGGCTCTGGGCAAGTCATGAAACCTCTCTGAGCTCAGTAGCTGCATCTGTAAAATGGGGATAATAATGTTGAACTACTTATTATCAACGTGTGTGTTCCTTCCTCTTCCCCTAAATCCCTAATTACTGTGGAGAATCTCTGCCTTATAACAGACCCCAGAGGAGCCCCTGTTCCTGTTATTTAGCTCACACCCCAAGGTCCCGCTGCAGCTGTGTGCACATAAACAGGCTGAATGTGAGGCAGTGCATGGTGACAGGCACTGTGGTCTGGGAGCATCTGCTCTCCTCTCTGTGTGCCTTGGACATGATTTGGGAGGATGACGAAAAGCACAAGGCTATGTACATCTTCGGGTATCAGTGTTTTGCAAGATATGTTCCTGGGGTAATCTCCACCCCTCTTTTCCATCTGTTCAGAGAAGGTGCATTCTCAGCATCAAGGGGCAGAATTCTTGTGGCTAAACCTTCACCTTTCCAAGGAGAGCTATATTTATCTCTTCCCTGTGGTCAGCTCCTGCTGATGTAGCAAACATTAGAACTTCTTCAAAACATCAAAGTTTAGGAGACGCCATGAAACACTGAGAAGTAAAACAATACAAAATGAGAGTACCTGCTTTATTTTGCTAGCACCTGAAATCAAAGCTTCATTGATCTGTCTCAAAAGTTCCAGAGATATATTTTATCTGATTAGAGTTTTTGTTTTGTAATGCATTTTTCCAGAATACTGACAAGTTACTGGGCTGAGAGAGTTTGCACGGCAGAGGGTTGGAGGGGAAGCCTTTCAGAATGAAATCATTTTTTTTTCTCGAAGCCAAGGTACTCATCCCAACAAAATGGTTCGCTTGCCTAGTAAAGAAAATACAATTTTTGTTGCAAACTAGCATGAATTTTTTTTTTTAAAAAGTAAGACTGGAAGATAGAGGTCATTTAGCTACAAGATACTGAGCTCAGAGGGGAACGTGATGAACAATTGGCTCCTACTGTAAGAAATGGGATTGCATATATTTTAATTCCAATTCTACACTGAAGTCAAATGTTGGGCGCGCATTTGTGAAACTTGGAAGAAAATCCCAGTAAGTTCAAGGTGAAGAAGTTAGATGAGCAGTCAATGGTCTTTACCCTTCAAAGATGGACTAAATGAAACTGTTAGAAAGCAACAAATGATACAAGTAGAGTAACTTGTTAGTTTACTTGTGTTTATCTTTCTGGGTCTGACATATAAAGGACAATTTTAAATACAGGAGAGCAAATAAAGTAGGTGCTTTGTTTTTTGGCAGAGTTAAAATGTAAATCACCTGTAATCCCAGCACTTTGGGAGGCCAACGCAGGCAGATCACTTGAGCCCAGTAGTTTGAGAACAGCCTGGACAACATGGCAAAACCCTGTCTCTACAAATAATAAAAGAAAATTAGCCTGGCATGGTGGTGCATGCCTGTGGTACCAGCTACTCGGGAGGCTGAAGTGGGAGGATTGCTTGAGCCCAGGTGGTTGAGGTGCAGTGAGCTATGATCACTGCATTCCAGCCTGGGAGACAGAGCAAGAACCTGTCTCAAAACAAACAAACAAACAACAAAAAGAACCATAAAACAAAAAACAGGCTGGGGGTGGTGGCTCACGCCTGTCATCCCAGCATTTTGGGAGGCCAAGGCGGGTGGATCACTTGAGGTCCGGAGTTCGTGACCAGCCTGGCCAACATGGTGAAACCCTGTCTCTACTAAAAACACACAAATTAGCTGGGTGTGGTGGCATGTGCTTGTAGTCCCAGCTACCCGGGAGGCTGAGGCAGGAGAATCGCTTGAACCTGGGTAGCAGAGGTTGCAGTGAGCTAAGATTGCCCCACTGCACTCCAGCCTGGGCAACAGAGCAAGACTCTGTCTCAAAAAAAAAAAAAGGGTAGATCAGTTTAATAATTTATGGAACTTAATATTTCTGTTATACTGGGCTAAAATAAAAGTTTGTTTTTTAAAATTTTCTTAAGTGATATCACTAAGTCAAGTTTTAAAACATACAATTCATTTTAAGATTGATACTTGAAGTTCAAACGAACTTTTCTGTTACTTGAATGTGGTTTTAAAGTGCCAAGAAGTTATTTGTTTTTTAAAGTAAATAAGAGATTTGGATTGGTGCCTTGGAAAAGCAAGTAGAAACATGCTTTTGGACCAGAGGTTGGTTCAGCAACACTGAGTAGAACTACGGGCTGCGTACTGTGTAGGCACCGGGACTAACACACAACCCTGTAACTGTAGGAGCTCACACTTTAGCAGGGCAGACAAACGGATAACAGATAAACACCCTTCCAGTTAGACACATACTACATGCACACAGATGGAAGAGAAGTGTGCACAAGCAGAAGTGATTAAGTTTTGCCACAAAGGTTTCACAGAGAAGGGGTCATTGAGCAGGGTTTTTAAGTATGAATAGGAGTTTACCAGGTGAAAAATAATGGTGGAATGGGGATAATCCAGGCAGAGAGAAGAGCATGTGGGATGCAATGGGATGGAAGTGAGGAAGCACATGGTGTGAATGAAATAACACAAGAGTCTCATAGGGTGTTTTCTGGTAAGAGTTGATGATTCTACACTTCAGAGTGTAGTTATCTCATTTATTACTATACTATCTCTTTTAGAAATTGCTATTTCATCATGAGCTGACCAGGAGTTTTAACTTAGAAATTGTGTTTACAATTCAGATTACCCTTCTGTAAATTACATGCTGAAAAGAGTGAGCTAAGAAAACATACTTGGGGATGGGCGCGGGGGCTCACGCCTGTAATTCCAGCACTTTGGAGGCCAAGGTGGGCAAATCACCTGAGGTCAGGAGTTCAAGACCAGCCTGGCCAACATGGTGAAACTCCGTCTTTACTGAATATACAAAAATTAGCTGGGTGTGGTGGTACATGCCTGTAATCCCAGCTACTCAGGAGGCTGAGGCAGGGAGAATTGCTTGAACTTGGGAGGTGGAGGTTGCAGTGAGTCAAGATCATGCCACTGCACTCCAGCCTGAGGAACAGAGCAAGACTCCATCTCGAAAAAAGAAATAATATACTTGGGAATGTGAGGATTATGTGGTTGAGTGAAGAAAGGTGGCCCAGACAGGAGATTATGCAGAACTCAACGGTTCACCGCAGCTGTCCTTGATGAGCTGGTGGCTGTGGCAAACATGCCATCAGATTGGGATGTTGTGGCAGACTGCCAGCAATGTTCTCTCCTTCTTCCTTAGCAAAGGAATTTTAATTTTAGTTGGGGAAGACCAGCCAAACACTTTACATTTCTTGGCCCCCTCACAGCTAAGTATGACAGAGTGATTAAGTACAGACAAAGAGCTATAAATGTATTTGAGCAGAACCACCTGTGGCCCAGATAGTACCTTGTGTCAAAATTTTCTCCAGTGCATCTGAAATCGCACTGTGATCCTGTTCCCCTTGTCTTCTCTTGGCGTTCCCTCCTGCAGTAACTGACACTACTCCCCTTGCTACTGCCAAGCCAAAAACCTAGGCAATGTCCTTGAAACCCCCTCCTTCACTCCGCCACAGATATCAGCAAGTTCTGGCAGCTGAACTTCCAAAGTACATCTCAAATCCATCTCCAACCCAGTCCAGGTTCCTGTGGCTCTCCCCTGGACTGCTGCCCCTGCCCAGTCCACTCACATCTGCTCTACCCCTTCCAACACAATGGCCACTCTGCAGCCACAGCAATCTTTTTAAAACAATTTTTTTTTTTTTTTTTTGAGACGGAGTCTCTCCCTGTGGCCAGGCTAGAGTGCAGTGGTGCGATCTCCGCTCACTGCAATCTCCGCCCTGGTTCAAGCGATTCTCCTGCCTCAACCTCCTGAGTAGCTGGGACTACAGGCGTGTGCCACCACGCCCAGATCATTTTTGTATTTTTAGTAGAGACCGGGTTTCACCATGTTGGTCAGGATGGTCTCAATCTCCTGACCTTGTGATCCACCCGCCTCGGCCTCCCAAAGTGCTGGGATTATAGGCATGAGCCACCACACAAACCCTTTTTTTTTTTTTTTTTTTTTTTTAAAGGAGACAGGTTCTCACTATATTGCCCGGATTGGTCTCGAACTCCTCCTGCTTTAGCCTCCCAAATAGCTGGATTACAGGCATGAGCCAGGCCACAGTGATCTTTTGGAAATGCATATCTGATCATGTATATCCCACCCCCTACCAAGCCCTTAAAGAGCTTCCCCTTGTCCCTGGGTTAATGTGGCCTTCAAGGCCTGGGTGATCTGACCACTGACCTCTCCCGTAGCCCCTTAGAGTACTACTGGTTTCAATAGTATGAAGAAATAGTTTACTTGAAAGCTAAGTGAGAGTTTTAGGGCTGGGCTCTCACACTGCTCCCCTGATCTTTCAGTTTTATGCTCACCATGCTCTGTCCTACTGTGGGGCTTTATGAAGGCAAATCCCTCTGTCTAAAAGCTATTCCCTCCCCTTCCCACCTCCCTAACTTCTACCCACCTTTCAGATTTCAGACTGATTGTCCCTCTTCTGGGTAGCCTCTCCTGACCTATCCCAGCAAGGCACATCTCTCAGTCCTAGCCTTCGTCATGCTCACAGTTGTTAGGGTGATTATGTGACTGACAGCTGGACAGAAGCTCCTGTAGGCCACGGACCATGTCTGCTTTGCCTCCCATCTGGACTCCCAGTGCCTGGCATTCTAGTAGATGCTTAATTATTTGTTGAATGAATTTAAAAATTCTTTAAATGAGAACACAGAAAATTAATCAGAACTTCTGAACAAGAAGAGCTGGATTCCCCTTGAGGAATAATAAATATAACCTGCTTAGCCTAGTTGGTAGAGACAGACCATAAAATGCAGGAAGAGGGCTGAATAGGTGGCATGAGGCACTATGGAGAAAGCCCCCTGACCCCAAAGAAGACTGGAGAACCAGTATCCTAGGTGCACTACAAATATCAGGGTTTTGGGTCTAAAAAGATGGGGTCAGACTCAGATCTGGCCGCACAAAGTAAAGGGGCAGGTCTCCTGCCTGTCCAAAGGCTCCCCTCCCCCAACCCAGGCAAGCAGTCAGAACCTCACTGTCAGAAAGTGCTCCTTGAATCGCAGTAAAGTGCTAGCTGGCCATGACTCAGCACTCGCCATGTTCCTGGCCTTGGCTAAGTGCACTGCAGGTCAGAATGCCCAAGTGTTTTTCCAGAACAAAGGCCATGAGGTGGACCCAGGCCTGAGACAGTTGGGCAAGCCTGGCTCTGACTGCATGTTTCGCTAATAGTGACTGAGACTTGCAGCAGCGTGAAAACCCAGTGCTTCTCCTGGGGGAAGTCTGCCACTTTGGGGAGGAAAATGTGGGGGCAGAGAGGGTAAAGGGAAAACTATGGCATGACCTGCCCCTCAGATGCCAGGCCAGAGAGGTAGGTGGGCTTGGAGGGTCTGCTGCTTCTGCAGGCCTGATCCCAAACCAGCCCCCATCCTGCCCTCCCCAGCACCCCAGCCTCACCATTCCTCCCTGGGGCAAGACAAAGGGAACATCCAGTGGAAAGGGAAAAACAGACGGCTTCCCTCCCATTTCTGGCCTGCCTGCCAAGCGAACACAGGATGGGAGCCTGGGAGCGTTCCTGCTATGAACTCCCTGTCAGCAGCTGCCCAAGCCTCGGGGCTCCCAGGGGCTTCCCAAAAGCCACCCTGAAGCTCCCAGCCTCACTCCCTTGACTGGTCCAAGAGTGATGGAGGCAAACCCTGGGGGCAACTCCCAACTTCTCCACCCTCAGCCATTGTCCCTGAACCCCAGGGACCCTCAGAGACTCAGGATGGAAGAGGCCAGATGCAGGCCAGTTGGGCTTGTGCACCAGGCCAATGGCCGTGTTTATCTCTGTGCAAGAGGTGGAGCCAAGCCCTGGGAAAACAGCTTACAGCCAGAAACCAAGGGAAAGGAAAAATGTAGTTTACAAACAGGGGGAAAAAAAAGTGGGGGGAGCGTAAAAGAGCAGTAAAAAGTGTCGGGAGACAGCCTTCTTGGGGGCAGGAGTGCCGTTTTGGGGCTCGAGGGACGGGCACATCACCCTCTGTGTGGAAGGGAATTCCCTCTACCTCGATGCTATCTACACATCTGGAGAGACAGAAAGAAAACAATTTGGGATTGGCACTGGGATGCCAATGTGATTGAGGGAGCCCCGAGCCAGCCCGCGGGCAGTTAGGCCCTCACTGCCTGCTTTGCTGCCTGGCCCTGCTGCCTGGCCCTGCTGCCTGCCAGCCATGTAGCCTCAGGTCAGTGGCTCCACTTCTCCAGGCCTCCGTGGCCCCATCTGACGTGGAGGGTCTGGAGAGGGGAAGGGGAAGGCCACGCAGGTGGGCTGGCCAGATCCTGTGCACCTTCAGAGAGGGGATGGCTACTTCCACACTCTTTAAAGGCCACACAAACTTTAAGTTACAGAACTCAAGAAGACCAAGAGACGCCGCACATGCTGCAGGGCTCGTGAGCTCTTGGCCTGGAGTTTCATTTGAGGTCCCATTCCATCTCACATTCTGCCAATTAAAATTAGAGCTGTTGAGTTTTTCCACTGGTTCTAAATTAGCAGAGAAAAAGTCCAAGCAGAATCCAGTTCATCACCGCCCTCCATGGAATTTCAGTCCTTGACATTCTCTTTTTTTATCTTTTAAAATTAAAAAAAAAAAAATTGGAATAACTTTTTTTTTTTTTTTTAATTTTAAAGACAGAGCCTTGCTTTATTGCCCAGGCTGGAGTGCAATGGCTCAATCTCAGCTCACTGCAGCCTACACCTCCCAGGTTCAAATAATTCTCATGCCTCAGCCTCCTGAGTAGCTGGGATTACAGGCACCCGCCACCACCATGCCTGGCTGATTTTTGTATTTTTAGTAGAGAAGGGGTTTTACCATGTTGGCCAGGCTGGTCTTGAACTCCTGTTCTCAAGCGATCCGCCTGCCTTAGCCTCCCAAGGTGCCCGGATTACAGGCGTGAGCCACTGTGCCAGGCCAGTCCTTGGCATTCTCTATTTGAGTGGAGAGAGGCTCCTATTCCAGGGGATAATAGGAGTAGATCATATAACACACCTACCGGATTTCTCTCCCACCATTAACCACACTCTGCACCTCCCCCTTCTCCCCATCGTGGCTTTTCCTCAACAATGTGCTCCACGATCTGGAAGCTTCCTCGCAGTGTGTAACAGGAGAGCACTGAAACCCGGGCCTCATGGAGGAACCTGAGCCTGCCGTCTCGTCTAGCAGAGCAGCAAGAGGACTAGGGGTGCTTCCTGTAGGGCAGCCCAAGGACCAGGGTCCGAGTTCTGGGTTTTGTCATGGTGGGGGTTAGTTTGCTTGTGGCAATGCTTAGGTTGCAAAAAGGAGTTTAAAAGTCCCAAAAGGCTAAAAATATTTATAGTGTTCAATCATAAGTGCTGAAGGCAACTCTGAAATTAAGATGTTCCATCTTAACCAGGTGCCATGGCTCACGCCTGTAATCCCAATACTTTGGGAGGCTGAGGCAGGTGGATTGCTTGAGTCCAGGAGTTCAAGACCAGCCTGGGCAACATAGTGAAACCCTGTCTCTACAAAAAAAAAAAAATATGAAAATTAGCCGGGCATGGTGGTGCACGCCTGTAATCCCAGCTACTTGGGAGGCTGAGGATGGCTTGAGCCTGGTGGGACAGAGTTTGCAGACAGCTGAGATGGTGCCACTGCACTCCAGCCTGGACAACAGAGCCAGACACTGCCTCAAAAAAAAAAAAGGTTGTCCTGACAGGGTATCACTGATCACTGTGACCCTGATAGCAGCCTTCCTGGTAGGGTCTGGAAGTCCTGCCTCAGTGAGGCACACATGGAACCGGAAGAGGGCAGGGCTGCTTTCTTCCACCTGGTGTCTGTGCCCTGACCTGGTGGCTATGTTTTTGTTTTTGTTGAGACGGAGTCTCGCTCTGTCACCCAGGCTGGAGTGCAGTGGCACGATCTCAGCTCACTGCAAGCTCCGCCTCCCGGGTTCACGCCATTCTCCTGCCTCAGCCTCCCGAGTAGCTGGGACTACAGGCGCCCACCACCTCGCCCGGCTAATTTTTTTTGTATTTTAGTAGAGACGGGGTTTCACCGTGTTAGCCAGGATGGTCTCAATCTCCTGACCTTGTGATCCGCCCGTCTCTGCCTCCCAAAGTGCTGGGATTACAGCCGTGAGCCACCACGCCCAGCCGACCTGGTGGCTATGTTTGCTGGGCCCACTGCTATTTCCCCACAGGGACAACCTGGCAGCAAGAAGGTCCTGCCACAGCCAGAAAAACTGGAATGTGAGACAGTATATTCATTTGCCCCAAAGACCTGGTAAGAGAGTCAGGCTTCTCATATCTTATCACTGCAGGATATACTCATACCTGGTAAGATGGCCTGGGGCTTGGCGCTGGGACCAACGTATTTCTCTTACTTTCCCAAAGTCTCTCCAAAATTAGCCAAGTCTCTCCAGTTCTAGCAGAAAGAGGGATACAAATTTGTAGGACCGGAAAGTCACCCTTCAATGCAGCCAGTGTCTCTCATTCCACAGGGAAAGTAAATTCCCAGGCTGAGTTGCCAGAGGACAAGCTGAGGTGGTGGCCTTTCGTGAGGGCTGGAGGGCCAATGGCTGCCTGCTCCTGGCCTCTCACAGCACGGCTCTCTGACCCTTCATGGAGGCACTGGGACCTCTTGCTTGCGGTCACCAGCCTCCCACAGCCTTCAAGAGTCACAGTCCAGGCTGCTCTTGGACTAAAGCCAGCCAGGCAGGCCCATGGCAGAGATGCTCAGAAGCTCAGAACATGACCTAGACTTCAGGATGTGTCTGGGCACCCACAGCTGCTCTGAGGAAGGCTAGAGAAGCCCTGAGCTGTGACAGTGGGGTGGAAAGACTCTTTAAACACACCATCTCCCATACTACAACCATCCTAAGAAGAAGTAATTTTTCTTTTTAAAAATTATTTGAGACAGGGTCTCACTATGTTGCCCAGGGTGGTCTTGAACTCCTGGGCTCAAGATATCCTCCTGCCTCAGCTTCCCAAAGTGCTGGGATTACAGGTGTGCTCCACCACTCCCAGCTAATTTATTCTTTATAGAGATGAGGTCTTACTTTGTTGCCCAGGCTGGTCTCAAAACTCCTGGGCTCAATTGACCCACCCCCTCAGCTTCCCAAAATGCTGGGATTACAGGTGTGTGCCATCTTGCCCAGCCAGTTTTTCTATTTTAAAGATAATTAAAAATGAAGCTCAGATATGTGTAGTTAATCCAGCTCTGAAGCACCAACAAGACATTCAAATTCAGTCAGTCTATTCGTCAAACTCCCCAAATGCTAAAGGAAGCAAAAACTCCTGCTCCTGACCTGCGAACAAGACCTGTGATCCTAGTTTGTGGAGTAGCTGGAGAATTTTCCAGAAGTCTCTTCAACTCCTCAGAGAAAAGACCACTTTCCCCTCCTACGCAAGCTTGCTCAGTTAAGCCTTGGAGAGCCTAATGGGTGTGGCTGTGTCGGGGCTGGACCATGCACTAAACCACACTCACCCACCCACCAGGCAACAGACAGAGACACAGCACGGCCAGTGGGCATGAGGACTCCATGCCAGGTCTCTGAACCCATCTCCTGGAATGCCGTAGGTCAGGTTGTGACAGTCAAATGGCTGCTTTCTGCTGAGAAAGGATGAACTATGACTTCCCCTGGGAAAGTAAATAAACCTTGACAGTAGGGGAGGCTGCTCAGTGTGAGCTTGGTTTGCACAATCCCAGTTATATAATAGAGGATTGGATTGCACAGTTTTCTCCTTGGAAAGGAGAGGAAGCTCTTCCTGGAGCCCCCACCAGCTCCTCCCTCCTCAGGAAAGGGGTGTGGCTGGATCCTTGGCAACGCTTTGGTCCCCTAAGGGAGGAACTGCTGAGGTGCCTTCTCCCTCCTGCAACCCCCATCTTATCCCACAGCCCCTTGGAGACTCTGCTCCTAAGCCACTAGGTCTGGGTCAAGAACCAGTCACAGGCAGCCCAGGGGGCCAGGCGGGCTGGGCAGTGACCTTCCTGCCTTGACTCAGGGCCCTTGAACTCTTAAAATGTTGCCTCCCTTACCCTGTGGCCAGGGCCTTCACTCTACTTGAAGTGTCTTCACTGGACCCAGCAGAGGCTACAGGGCCCACTGAGTCCCATCTAAACTTACTGTTTCCCTCCTACACATTCCTTTCCTGAAATCCCTCTGGACTTAGCCACAGAATCATCACATAGCAGAGCTGCAAGAAGCCTTGTAGATCGCTGAGCCTAACCTCATTTTACAGATGAGGTCCAGAGAGGGGACACATTAATGGCAGAGCTGGGACATGAGCCAAGTCTCTTTTCCAGCCCAATCCTTTTCCCACATCACTGTATTGCCTCTCAAAGGAATGAATTGCTATTGATGGGATTTATGGCCCTAGCAGAGGTGTGATTTGAGTATGAGATCCTAGAGGCCCCTCAAATCACTATCTGTCTACTCCATCTGTGCCCACTCTGGCCCTGAGTGGGGGGGCTTCAAGCTACTTCTTCAGCAAGGGTGACCAGCTCATGCTTGGCCCTCCCTTATTTGGTATACCCAGCTGTGATCCATGTGGTTGAATCTCTTGGCCTAAGAACTGAGAAACGGATCTCAGTAGCCCCTGCCTTCACATGTCTGGGCCTGGTCCAAGACACCAGAAGGGGAATCAAGGTGCCAGGTGAGCAATCACCAAGCCTGGGTATGCTGGCTCTCAGGTCGACAGGAGGGGCACTGTGCACTGGTGACCCTGGGCTCCCTGAAAATGCCAGTTAAGACATCAGGCAGGAACCAGGGCACCCCAGGAGGAGCCTGAACAGAGTCATTCCACCTCCTGCAGTGGTCAAGATGCCCTTTCTGCAAAGGTCCCTCTGCCCACAGAGCCCTCATTCAGGGCTTCCTGAAGATGTTTCCAGCTGCGTAAGTCTGTGCCAGCTAGTGTGCTTCAGGCACAGCTGAGAGGCAGGAGGCATCACGCAGAGAGCTTGTGGCTTGTCACAGATGGTGCTGAGGTTCACCCTGGCTGCCTTGCTGAGCAGTTGTTTTCTGTGGAAGGTTCTTCCTTTCCTGGAATTGGGAAGAAGGCCACATAAAGCTCAAGAGTCTCCTCGCCTACAGACTGAGCTAGTTCAGTTTATCCAGTAGGTCACTCACCAGCTTGATCCACACTCTGCAAACACAAACATAAGGCCATCCAAGCTGGACACACTCCTGGCCCCAGCCTTTGCACCCGCACCCCAGGAAGCAGCTTGGCTGCTCCCTAACTCTTCAGGTCTATGCCAATGCCACCCTTCAGTGAGGCCTTTCCTTTCCACCTGACACTCCTCTCCCCTCTTTAAAGTTTTATTTCTCTCCATAGCACACTTCATCTTCTAACATACTTGTTAGTTTACAAATGTATTTTATTATCCCTCTGCCCCTAGAACTGCAAATCCCAAGAGGGTATGCTCCCCGCTGTGCCCCAGTTCCACAGTGAGCAGTTCCTAAGTACAGCCCACGCTTCCTCAGGGAATACACGGGCATCCTAGGTGTGGAAATTTGGGAAAGAAAAACTGCTTGCAGAACACTCCCAGAGTTTTTGCTGCTAAGTCAGAGCAAGTGGGGCCAGTGAAAGGCCCCCTAATATTCCCCAAACCCAGCTCCCTGAAGGAGGCAACCATTACACCAGAAAACAATGTTACTTTCTGGAGAATTGTGGCTTCCTGAAAATATTTATTTTAAATTATGCTGGATGCAGAGGAGGCTGCACAATGGTACTGAAACAGGCACCAATCCCAAGGTCCTCAACAATTTTCCACCAACAGCTCATCAATCCCAGCAAAGGGCTGTCCTGGAAGCTGGCCTGCTAAGTGCATGGGTCCCCCTCACCTCCCACCTCCAGCCACAAGCTGAGCCCTCACAGAGCTTCCAGGACAGCGAGTGTTGCCTGTGGGGGCGGATCCAGGCTTTGTGGAACTTGAAGTTTAAACAATAGGAGGTG
Organism: Rhinopithecus bieti; assembly: GCF_001698545.2. Classification (NCBI taxonomy): domain Eukaryota; kingdom Metazoa; phylum Chordata; class Mammalia; order Primates; family Cercopithecidae; genus Rhinopithecus; species Rhinopithecus bieti. The sequence continues at coordinate 449,855 of NW_016808678.1, read as the reverse complement.
GGGAATGGAGGGGGCATTCAACTTTAAGAGAAAAAGGTCGAAATTAGGATTACAACATTGCTAGGCACCCCTCCTCCAAGGTCTCGGGAGCCGCCAGGGCAAGGAAGGAGCCAGAAGCTCAGAGAAAAACGACACCTGCCAGGGAGGGAGGCAGGCAGCGACTCGGTCTCTGCGGCACTTTTGCTCAGGTTGACCACATTCCCTGGCTTCGACTACAGGGTGAACTCCCGGGCAAGTTTCCTGTTCTGCAAGCGGAGAGGGCTGGCCTTCGATCTCGAGACCAGAGCGAGGGGGTGCGGGGCGGCGGCTGCAGCGGCAGACGGAGATGAAAGCGCATTTCAACTAAAAGGTGTAATCAGTGTTCGGACTTGGGTGACAAATAAGTGCATTTCACCGCGGAGCAAGCCACGACCTTGGAAGCAGAGCTCGCCCAGGCCAGGGGACGCGGTGCGCTCCCGGAGTCACGAGCCTCCAGCCCTGCGGCGTCTGCCCGCCGTCTGGGACGTGGAATTCCCTGCGAGAGGTCTGCGTTAGCCTGCAGGCTCCTTCTCCCGGGAGGCGGCACGCGCGGTCTCTTGGCCAGGACAGGAGCTGGGGGCGGACCGCCTACAAGTCCCTCTGCATCCCTGCAGACCGACCGCAGCCCCGACCCCTCGGCGCCCCGGCCCGCAGCCCACCCCGGGCGCCCAGCCGGCGCAGAGCCCGAACCGCGTCTGCGTTCGGGAAGTGCGGGCCTGGCCGGCCCCTGGCGCTTACGGTCTCGGCTCGCAGGCTCCGGCGGCGGCAGGCGCGCGGTCTCTCCAACTCCTCGGCTCCCCTCGGCTAGTCTCCAGCCGCCCCGGCGCAGTCTCCGCCCAAGCCCGGCCTCCGAGCGGGGCGTTCCCCGGCCCGGAGGACCCGGGTTCCGCACTTCCCCGCCCGTTACCTGAGCGATCCGGGAAAGTCTCTACACCTCCACAGGGTTCCACCTCTGCCGGGGATAAAACAGGCTACTCAAAGGGCGGTCCGCGGCCCCGATGACAGAAATGGAGAGAAGCGTTTAGCAGCTTGTACAGCAGTTTGATCCCACAACTTTTGTCAGTTGAATCTAAAAACAAAAATCCAAACTTGCATGATGTACATCTTTTTATTTTTTTATTTTTTTATTTTTAAAATTTTTTTGGAGACAGGGTCTCACTCTATCACCCAGGCTGGAGTGCAGTGGTGCGATCTCGGCTCACTGCAGCCTCAAGCGATCCTCCCACTTCAGCCTCCAGAATACTGGGACTACAGGCTGCACCACCACACCTGGCTAATTTTTAAATTTTTGTAGATACAGAGGTCTCACTTTGTTGCCCAGGCTGATCTTGAACTTTTGGGCTCAAGCGATGCACCTGCCTCCACCTCCCAAAGTGTTGAGATTATGGGCATGAGCCACTGCACCTGTCGGTGTATGTCTTTTTAATTTCATCTTTCTAGCAATTCATTTTTAGTATATTTAACAAACATATTGGTCCGTGACATAGTGGGAAATTTAAAAACAAATTAGTGTCTTTAAACAGAGAATGTGAGAAGCAATGGTCTGAAGCACTCTTGGGGGTCTTCATGGTGAGGACCAGTATAGGACGCTGAGTTCAATGCCAGGGGAGCAACCTCTTAGTGAATCCCCTCCTGCTTTGGAGGAAGCTCAGGGCCCAGGCAGGTGGTTGCTGGGGCTCTTTTGACTTCTGTGAGAGCGTTGATCCCCAGTCCTTCATCGTTAGAAAACCTGCCCCATAGCCTCTGCCATCACCCCTCCTTAGCTCCTCCCTTCACCTGCTCAGAGGTGCAGTTCTTTCAACCACCAGCATCCTCACGATCTCGGCTGACAGACTACAGCTAGGAGGCCACATGCAGGGCCTGTGGCTGGAGTTTTAAGCTTCTGACTGTCACCCTGCACACTTCAGGATAAGGTTCACCACTAGCCACCTTCTTTTGTTCTCCAAACTTTCTGCTCATCCTGGCCCAAGAATTCTCTATTTTAATTAAGACTGGCTGTTTCTGGCCAGCAGACACAATCACCTCATGGGCAGTGAGGCAGTCTCCCAGGTGATGCACTGTCCAGGCCCCAGAAACGGCCACTTGGAGGCCAGGGCCTCCAGGGGCTGCTGGCAGGTGCCCACACACTCATAAGCCAGGAAGCCCGGGGGCTCCAGCACCCAGTTCTCGGCCCACTTCATCCCCTGCAGGTCAATGTACATCTCCTGGCGGCAGCAGCAGGTGCCCTTGGTCACTGGTGCTTCAGGGTCACAGTCGCCCTGAGCTCTGTGTGGGCAAGGAGAGCAGGGTCAGAGGTCAGCTGGGAAGGCTGAGGTCAGAAGGCCTGGGGCACAGCTCAGTGGACACCTGGGAGGGAGATTTATGATCCAGCTGTCACTGTTTTAAAAGCTGGACATTTGTGAGAAGATGAATGAATAAACATATCTGAAACATAAATGATTAAATCAGCTACTATTAATTAAAGGTCTCCTAGCAGACCGGACACTGAACTAGGTACCTCACATGTATTATCTCAGGTGATGTCTGCGTTTCATCCTCAGGTAGGTTCCAACATTATCCCCATTCCACCTGAGGCCACTGATACCCAGAGGTGTTTGGTGACGTGCCAGAGGACCTGCAGCCAGTGGAAGGCAGAGCTAGATGGAGGCCAGGCCGACTGGTTCCAAGGCCGCCTCTTAACCACTGTGCTATGCAGCCCCTGTCTGCTCCAGAGAGCTAACTTGTCCATAAGGAAAGAATTCACCAAAGCAGGAGGGAAGCTCATCTCCCCTAGTAACCGCTAAAGCTAGGATTTTTCAAAAATTTAATCACGGAGAAGGATAAAGTGAAAGTAGGTGATTACAATAAAGTGTATATGAGTCAATGGCAACATAAAAATCCATTGAAAATTATCAAAGATATTTTAAATAAAATGAATAATACAATTTCTTTTTTTTTTTTTTTTTTTTTGAGACAGGGTTTCGCTCTTGTTGCCCAGGCTGGAGTGCAATGTTGCGATCTTGGCTCACTGCACCCTCCGCCTCCTGGGTTCAAGCAATTCTTCTGCTGCAGCCTCCCAAGTAGCTGGGATTACAGGTGCCCGCCACTATGCCCAACTAATTTTTGTATATTTAGTAGAGATGGGGTTTCACCATGTTGGCCAGGCTGGTCTGGAACTCCTGACCTCAGGTGATGCGCTGGCCTCAGTTCCCAAAGTGCTGGGATTACAGGCGTGAGCCACCATACCTGGCCTTACATTTTTTTTTTTTTTTTTGTCGTTTTTTTCAAACTTAAAAAAAAATTTTTTTTTAAGGATAGGATTTCACTGTGTGGCCCAGGCTGGTGTCAAACTCCTGGCTTTAAGCAATCCTCCACTTCAGCCTCCCAAAGTGTTGGGATTACAGGCATGAGCCATGCGCCTGGCCTGAATAATACAATTTCTTTCTCTTTTCTTTTTTTTTCTTTTCTTTTCTTTTTTTTTTTTTGAGATGGAGTCTCGCTCTGTCCCCCAGGCTGGAGTGCAGTGGTGTGATCTCGGCTCACTCCAACCTCTGCTTCCCGGGTTCAAGCGATTCTCCTGCCTCAGCCTCCTGAGTAGCTGGGATTACAGGCGCGCGCCACCACGCCCGGCTAATTTTTGTATTTTTGGTAGACACGGAGTTTCACCATTTGGTCAGGCTGGTCTCGAACTCCTGACCTGGTGATCCACCCACCTTGGCCTCCCAAGGTGCTAGGATTACAGGCCTGAGCCACCACGCCTGGCCAATAATACAATTTCTACCATTACAAACCCTGACATGTAGTGGGCAATCGCTGGCATCCTGGGACAGTCTGCACCACGCTCCCCCCACCGCTCGCCCACCGCCACCATCCGGTACCCCAGACAGTCCTGGGGACGGGGGTCCGGACCACCCAGTGGCTGCTTGTCTCTGGTCTGCACAGTCCGGCACCTACCCATAGTCCCTGAGGTCCAGCGTGTGCAGTTCCAGCTGGGGCTCCCCAAGCCCGGCCGGCGCCCCCTGCGAGGCAAAGCGGACCAATCTGTGGGCGCCGGACGCCAGCGGGCCCAGGTGCTCCCTCTGCCTCCCAAAGTGCTAGGATTATAAACGTGAGCCACCATGCCCGGCCACTTTTGATATATATATATATATTTATTTATTTTTAATTTATTTTTAATTTATTTTTTTTGAGATGGAGTCTTGCTTTGTCACCCAGGTTGGAGTGCAGTGGCATGATCTTGGCTCACTGCAACCTCCATCTCCTGGGTTCATGCAATTCTCCTGCCTCAGCCTCTTGAGTAGCTGGGATTATAGGCATGTGCCAGCATGCCTGGCTAATTTTTGTATTTTTAGTAGAGACAGGGTTTCACCATATTGGTCAGGGTTGGTCTGGAACTCCTGACCTCAAGTGAGCCACCCACCTCAGCCTCCCGAAGTGCTGGGATTACAGGTGTGAGCCCCCATGCCTGGGCCTTTTGATATATTTAATAAATCAGTTATCCATATATATGTGGGTCTGTTTTTGGGTTCTGTTCTTTTTCATTGATCTACTTGATTTCCTTGATGCTATCTTGAATAACCGTAGCTATGTAATAAGACCTGAAGGAAGGTAGTGTTAGTCCTTCAACTTTTTGCAAAAGTGTTCTTTTGCAAAGTTGTTTTAGCTATTCGTGGTCCCTTACTTTCCCATATGAATTTAGAATCGGCATGTCAATTTCTACAAAAAATAAATAAATAAATAAAAGCCTGCTAGGCCGGGCATGGTGGCTTACGCCTGTAATCCCAGCACTTTGGGAGGCCAAGGCAGGTGTATCACTTGAGGCCAGGAGTTCGAGACCAGCTTGGTCAACATGGCAAAAACTAAAAATACAAAGATTAGCTGGGTGTGGTAGTGTGCCTGTAGTCCCAGCTATTTGGGAGGCTGAGGTAAGAGAATTCCTTGAACCCAGGAGGTGGAGGTTGCAGTGAGCCAAGATCACATGAGTGCACTGCAGCCTGAGTGACAGAGTGAGACTCCATCTCAAAAAAAAAAAAAGTATAATTTATTGATCTTTACTATATTCTAGGCACTGTGCTAAAAGCTTAAAATGGATCATGCTTTTTTTTTGTTTTTTTTGAGACAGTGTCTCGCTCTGTCACCTAGGCTGGAGTGCAGTGGCGTGATCTTGGCTCATTACAATCTCCGCCTCCCTGGTTCAAGCGATTCTCGTGCCTCAGCCTCCCAAGTAGTTGGGATCAACAGGCATGCGCTGTTGGTAGAAGAGCTGAGGCAGGACTGGCTTATCTGTCATAATGTGTAAGAGTCTAGGAAGATGTCTGGGGTCCAGGGTCTAAAACCCCTCGTGGCCTTTGGAACACCAAGCTCTGTGCCAAAGAGTGGAAGCCTGCCCTGCCACACCACAATCTAAGCCCATGGCATAAAACTCCTTGTGGCTTGGACGGAACCCAGGGCTCGGGCATAAAACCCCTCGTAGCCTCTGGAATATGCATAGACTTGTTGGTTTCTTGTGTCTTACTTGTAAATATGTCCTCCATTATCTCAAGCAGCAGAGCATATTCTATATGGGTCAAAGGAAATGCTAAACTATCACATCTATGCTTAATGCCCTACTACCTTTCTACCCCCACATCCTCACGCCCTCACCTGTTTACCCTCATGTCCTTACCACCTGCTTCTTTGTTTGATCGCCAATAAATAGCGTGGGCTCCAGAGCTCAGGGCCTTCCGCAGCCTCCAATCTAGCGCTGGCCTCCCACACCCACTTTGTGCACTTAACTTGTCTTTTCTCATTCCTTTGACCCTGACGGACTTTGTAGCCCCCACGGCCTGGTGTTGGGCCTGATAACCCCAACATTTCTGGTGCCCAGCGTGGGGCTATGAAGACCCCAGTGAGGGAACGCTAGAGCATGTGGAAGTGGAGGACGCATCATCAAAGGAAACCTGAGGACTGAAAGGAGCTCGGTGGGTAAGCTGGGCGCTCGAAAGAACCAGGGTAACAATGGGACAAAATGAAAGTAAACATTCTGCTTATTTGAACTTTCTAAGGCATTTATTACGGAGAGGGGGAGTGAATGTTAGTACTCAACATTTATTAACACTCTTTAGTACAGTAGATCAGTTTTGCCCACGGTTCCCAGAACAAGGGACAATGGAGTTGGATGAATGGGAAAGAATTGGCAGAGATTTAAAAAAGGCACATAAAGGAGCCAAAATTCCGTTTCTGTTTGGTCAGTGTGGGCGCTGATAAACGCAGCTCTTGAGCCATTTCAAACAGATGGTGAGGCAGATTCAGATGAGGAACAGGCAGATGAGTGTAAAAAATTAACTTCAGATTCTGAATGTGAGGAACAGGAACCAGAGGAAATTAAAGAAAGGGAAACTGAAAAAGTGTATTTTACTAGCCCGTCGGTTCCACCTGCTGAATTAAGTGAATGGCCACCTCCTCCCTCTCCCCATAATGGGTGAGATGAATTAGCTGTAAAACTTACCACTCTGGTAGTTACAACATTAAAACCTGCCGCAATTGGTGGTGCCATACAAAATTTTATTCAGAAGGCTAGAGCTGAAGGAGTCCTAGAAGCATGGCAATTTCCTATTACTATAACCCAACAAGGAGGACAACATATAGCTAACTGGGCCACTTTTAAGTCATTAAAGGAATTTAAACAAGCCATTAGACAATATGGACCAATTTCTCCTTTTGTATAAACTTTACTAAAAAATGTGGCTCCTGATAATAGATTAATACCATATGACTGGGATACTTTAATAAAATCTGTTCTCACTCCATCCCAGTACTTACAGTTTAAAACTTGGTGGGCTGATGATGTTCAAACTCAGGCAAGAGAAAACACAAACACAGCCGCCTGTGCCTGTTTCCTTTGAACAGTTAATGGGGTTGGGCCCTAATTGAGGCCAATTAGATAATCAAGCAGTAATGAAAAATGTTGCCATTGTTCAGTTATGCACTGTGTGCTAAAGGGCATGGAAAAAAATAAATGTTACAGGGAAAAAATATCCTTCTTTCATTAGACCTATGAGAGGAAAGGCTCATTTGGCTGAATATATTAAGGCTTGTGATGGCATTGGGGGTAATTTACATAAGGCTACCCTTTTAGCTCAAGCTATGGCTGAATTAAAGGTGGGAAAAAATATGCCCTGTTTCTCAGGATCTTGTTTTAATTGTAGGCAATTTGGACACACAAAAAAGGAATGTAGAAATGGAAATCAAAAGTCAAAAACTATTACCATCAATGAACAGAAAAGTCCCAGTGTATGTCCCCAGTGTAAGAAAGGCAATCACTGGGCAAATCAGTATCATTCTAAATTTAGCAAAGATGGGCAACCTCTTTGGGGAAACGGGAAGAGGAGCCTGCCTCGGGCCCCTCAACAAACCGAGGCATATCTGGCACAGTCAACGCCCTTACAAACGTACAATTGTCCCCCGCCACAGCAGGCAGTGCTGCAGTAGATCTTTGCAGCACAGTTCCTGTTTGCTTTCTTCCTGGGGGGCCACCAAAGAAGATCCCTACAGGAGTTAGGGGCCCTTTAACCTCAGGAACAGTTGGTCTATTGCTTGGAAGGTCTAGCTTAAATTTAAGAGGTGTCACTGTACATACAGGAATAATTGATGCTGATTATACCAGAGAGATTCAATAAGTTATTAGTTCCTCAATTCCATGGTCTGCTTCCCCAGGAGAAAGAATTGCTCAGTTGTTACTGTTACCTTATGCAAACCTGGGAAGCAGTATAGTAAAAAGAATAAGAGGCTTTGGTAGTATGAATCCAGCAGGAAAAGCTGTATATTGGGTTAATCAAGTGTCTGACAAAAGACCTATTTGTACAGTAAGTATTCAAGAAAAGGACTTTGAAGGGTTAGTAGATACTGGAGCTGATGTTTCTATTATTGGTTTGAATCAATGGCCCCAGCATTGGTCAAAACAAAAGGCATCCATTGGTATTATTGGAGTAGGAGCTGCCTCAGAAGCTTTCAAAGTTCCTTAATTTTGCCATGCCAAGGGCCGGATGGCCAAGAAGGGACAACTCAACCTATTATTATACCTATTCCTGTCAATCTACGGGGTAGAGACTTATTACAACAATGGGGTGCTGAAATATCTATTCCTATGGATCAGTATAGTGATAACAGTAAACAAATGATGAGAAAAATGGGGTATCTCTTGGGGAAGGGACTGGGAAAAAATGAAAATGGCCAACCAGAACCTTTAGAACTAAAAGGACAAACAGATCGAACTGGATTAGGGTATCATTTTTAGGAGCAGCCATTGCTGAGCCTGTGGCTCGCATGCCTCTTGTTTGGTTAACTGCCAAATTGGTTTGGGTGGAGCAATGGCCGCTGAAAAAGGAAAACTGGAGGCTTTAAAAGAATAGGTACAGAAAGAATTGCAAAAGGGACACATAGAGCCTACTTTCTCTCTTTGGAATTCTGTGTTTGTTATTAAGAAAAAATCAAGGAAATGGAGAATATTAACAGATTTGAGGGCTGTAAATGCTGTAATTCAACCCATTGGTGCACTGCAACCAGGGCTGCCTTCTCCAACAATGATCTCAAAGTACTGGCCTCTCATAGTGATAGATTTAAAAGATTGCTTCTTTACCATTCCTTTAGCTACCCAAGATTATGAAAAATTTGCTTTTGCTGTTCCTGCGATAAATAACAAAGAACCAGCAGACAGATACCATTGGAAAGTACTGCCACAAGGCATGTTAAATAGTCCGACTATTTGTCAAACTTATGTCAGAAAAGTTAAGCCAGTTAAAGGATAATATTTTATGTGCAGCTGAAACTAGAGAGGAATTAATGCTATGCTACAAACAAATGGAAAAGGCTGTGACTGCAGCAGGATTAATCATAGCCCCCAATAAAATCCAAACTTCTACTCCCTTTCAGTATTTAGGAATGAAAGTAGAATGAAGTACTATTAAGCCTCAAAAGGTTCAAATTAGAAGAGATGATTTAAAAACTCTAAATGATTTTCAAAAATTGTTAGGAGACATTAATTGGATTCATCCCACTTTAGGCATTCCTACTTATGCTATGTCTCACCTCTTTGCTACCTTACGAGGTAATTCTAACTTAAATAGTAAATGTTTCCCCTCCTAAGAGGCATTAGAGGAACTTCAATTAATTGGAGAAAAAATTCAACAGCCACAAGTGACTTGAATTGACCCTATGCAGCCATTACAGTTTTTAGTTTTTCCTACTAAACATTCACCTACAGGAGCTATTGTTCAACAGAATTATCTGGTTGAGTGGCTTTTTCTACCTCACAATACAACTAAACGCTCACTCTATACTTAGATCAAATTGCTGTACTAGTAGGACAAGCAAGGCTGTGCACAATGAAGTTAATGGGATACGATCCAAATCAAATTATAGTTCCATTAAACAAACAACACATTCAACAAGCTTATAGTGGCAAGTTAATTTGGCAGGTTTTATTGGCATTCTTGATAATCATTATTCTAAATCCAAAATATTCCAACTTCTTAAATTAACATCAAGGATATTGCCTTCCAATACTCAAAAAGCTCCTATTGAAGGGGCCATCACTGTTTTCACTGATGGATCTAATAATGGAAAATCTCATTTGCAGGACCTCAACAGCAAGTTTTTCAAACTGACTTTGCTTCTGTTCAAAGGGCTGAACTTATGGCTGTAATTACAGTACTAAAAACTTTTAAACAGCCAGCAAATATTGTTTCTGATTCAGCCTATGTAGTGCAAGCCACACAAAATATCAAATGTGCCTTAATTCCAAATGTGACTAATGACAACTTAATCTTTTATTTCATTCTTTACAGCAAGTAGTACAACAAAGGCATTCCCCTTTTTATATTACTCATATAAAAGCACATACTAACCTCCCTGGCCCTTTAACTAAACTTAATCAAAAGGCAGATAATTGTATGGGGAAGAGGATTTGCTTGTGTCTCTCTGGGTGACAATCGGGTGCCTGTATGGGTGCCCACCAAACATGTGAAGATCTATCATGAGCTACAGCAGGAAGACAGGACTCTGGGAAGGGCCAAAACTCCTGATACGAGTGATGGCACAAATAAATATCTCAGAGATGAAGGAGAAAACCGAGAGTAGTCATCAGGCAAATTCTTCAACATAGGGACAAATCAAGAAGTTGGCGCAGATGGCAAAGGACAACTTGAAAACACAGAACAAACTAAAAACAACTAGTAACCTGATGGTGGCCATGCGGGTGGTACTCACCATAGCGGTAAGCATCCCTACTATAGGAGCAACTCAGAATTTCACTTATTGGGCGTATGTCCCATTTCCTCCTTTAATTAGGTCTGAGAGTTGGACGGACCCTGTTATTGAGGTGTACACCAATGACAGTACCTGGATGCCTGAGCCCATAGATAACCGAGGGCCAATGCATCCTAGTAAGGAAGGGGTAAAAATAAATATATCCATAGAATATAAATATCTCCCAATATGCCTGGGACCTGCTGTTGGAGGTTTACAGATTGACACACAGGCCTGGTTGGCAGTATTCCCCGAAAAAATAAATCATGGGCTGCTTTGCATGTGATTCTGGGGCATGGTTTAAAATATAATCATTCCCATCCTAAAACCCTGCAGTTCCATCTGAATAAGTTCAAATATAAACAAAATAGAGTTTTGTTTAAAGGTGTGGATGCCTGGACTTGGGAAAATTGTATAGCAAGTAAGGCTGAGGTGCTAAAAAATAATTCCTGTGGAATTGTCATTAATTAGTCCCCTAAGGGGATCTTGAAAGAAAATTGCACCAGAAGGCCTTCTTGTAAAACAAATGTAATAAACCAATGGAACCACTGGCAATTAAATCATACACAATATATTCAGACAAAAGCTGAGGTCCCAATCATACGGAGTCCCACTGGCATTGTCGCACCTAGTCCAAAAATGGTGTCTCCTGCCATGGGACAGGAACATTCTGAATTATGGAAGTTAGCTATGGATCAATGTCCAATCAAAATTTGGGAGGGTAAATATAACAAGTATAAAGGGGAGGGAGGTAAAACTAAATATGCTTTCTTTTCCTTCTAACAGGACTTTTTGGATTCAAAGTTGTGTCCGGCCACCTTTTGTGCTAGCAATAGGAAATGTTACTCTTGATATAATTACACACTTTATTTCATGCCCCGAATGTCATTTGTTTACCTGTATTAGTTCAACTTTTAATAAAAATCAGACTATCCTAATAATTAAAGCCAGGGAAGGAGTCTGGATGCCTATGTCTTTAAATAGACTGTGGGAGGCATCTCCATCCATTCATATAGTAACTGAAATCCTTAGAAAACTTTTATCCCATTCAAAAAGATTTATAGTTACTCTCATAGTTGCTATAATTTGCCTCATCGCTATTACTACTACTACTGCAATAGCCGGTGTGGCTCTACATTCATCTGTACAAACTGTTAAATTTGTCAATAAGTGGCAAAATAATTCCACAAAATTATGGAACTCTCAAACTCAAATAGTTAACCAAATTAATGATCTCCTTCAGACAGTGCNTTAGAAAACTTTTATCCCATTCAAAAGATTTATAGTTACTCTCATAGTTGCTATAATTTGCCTCATCGCTATTACTACTACTACTGCAATAGCCGGTGTGGCTCTACATTCATCTGTACAAACTGTTAAATTTGTCAATAAGTGGCAAAATAATTCCACAAAATTATGGAACTCTCAAACTCAAATAGTTAACCAAATTAATGATCTCCTTCAGACAGTGCTTTGAATGGGAGATTGTATTGTAAGTTTAAAAAGTAAAATTCAGCCGGGCGCGGTGGCTCAAGCCTATAATCCCAGCACTTGGGGAGGCCGAGACGGGCGGATCACGAGGTCAGGAGATTGCGACCATCCTGGCTAACAAGGTGAAACCCCATCTCTACTAAAAAATACAAAAAAAAACCAAAAAACAAAAAACTAGCCGGGTGAGGTGGTGGGCGCCTATAGTCCCAGCTACTCGGGAGGCTGAGGCAGGAGAATGGCGTAAACCCGGGAGGAGGAGCTTGCAGAGAGCTGAGATCCGGCCACTGCACTCCAGCCTGGGTGACAGAGCGAGACTCCGTCTCAAAAAAAAAAAAAGTAAAATTCAAATGCAATGTGATTGAAATACCTGATTTTTACATTACTCGTCATCTGTATAATGAAACAGAGCATGAGTGGGAAATAGTTAAGAGACATTTAAAAGGTCATACTGGAAATTTATCTTTGGATATTGCAAAACTGAAGGAACAAGTACTTCAAGCCTCTCAGGCACATTTGACACTAATGCCAGGAACTGAAGTGCTTGAAGGAGCTGCAGATGGATTAGCAGCTATTAACCTGCTAAAATGGATCAAGACACTTGGAGGCTCTGTGATTTCAATAATGATTGTGCTTTTAATCTGTGTTGTCTTTATATAGTCTGCAGACGTGGAAGCCACATCTGGAGAGAAAGCCCCCACCGAGAACAAGTAATGATAGCTGTGGTGGTTTTGCAAACAAGGGAAACATGTTGGTAGAAGAGCTGAGGCAGGACTGTCATAATCTAAGAGTCTTGAAAGATGTCCAGGGTCTAAAACCCCTCGTGGCCTTTAACACCAAGCTCTGTGCCAAAGGGTGGAAGGCTGCCCTGCCACACCACAATCTAAGCCCAGGGCATAAAACCCCTCATAGCCTCTGGAATGTGCACAGACTTGTTGGTTCCTTGTGTCTTACTTATAAACATGTCCTCCATTATCTCAAGCAGCAGAGCATATTCTGTATGCATCAAAGGAAATGCTAAACTGTCACATCTATGCTTAATGCACCACTACCTTTCTACCCCCACATCCTCACGCCCTCACCTGTTTACCCTTACGTCCCCACCACCTGCTTCTTTGTTTGATCACCAATAAATAGTGTGGGCTCCCAGAGCTTGGGGTCTTCACAACCTCCAATCTAGCACTGGATCCCTCGATCCACTTTATGCACTTTTCTTTTTTTTGAGACCGAGTCTCAGTCTGTCGCCCAGGCTAGAGTGCAGTGGTGCGATCTCCGCTCACTGCAAGCTCTACCTCCCAGGTTCACGCCATTTTCCTGCCTCAGCCTCCCGAGTAGCTGGGGCTACAGGTACCCGCCACCACGGCTGGCTAATGTTTTTTGTATTTTTAGTAGAGATGGGGTTTCACCATGATAGCCAGGATGGTCTCGATCTCCTGACCTCATTATCTGCCCGCCCTGGCCTCCCAAAGTGCTGGCATTACAGGAGTGAGCCACCGTGCCCTGGCTCACTTTATGTACTCTTGTCTTTTCTCGTTTCTTTGACCCTACCGGACTTTGTAGGCCCCATGGCCTGGTGTGGGGCCTGATCACCCCAACAGTGTGCCACTGTGTCCAGCTCATTTTTGTATTTGTAGTAGAGATGGGGTTTCACCTTGTTGGCCAGGCTGGTTTCAAACTCCTGGCCTCAAATGATCCGCCCACCTCAGCCTTCCAAAGTGCTGGGATTACAGGCGTGAGCAACTGTGCCCAGCCTTGGATCATGATGTTTAATCTTAACAGTCTTACAAGGGAAGTACTATTGTTGGCCCTATTTCCAGAGATGAAAATGAAGGCTTAGAAAAGTATCTAGTCTAAGACCACAGAGTTAGGAAATAGTGGAACCAGGACTGAAAGCCAGGCAGTCTTGACTTGGAATGTCTGTTCTTAACCATTCTGTTACAAGCTACCAGGACTCAAATAACCCAAATGCCGGTCTCTCCTTTTCAGGTCATCTCTGTAGGGAAGAAGGTCAAACCTCTATCCTTCCCTGATGGTGATCCCATTAATTCTGGGGAAAAAAAACAAAAAGCCAAAATAATCCTATACTATTTGATGTTATTTTTCTAATTCAAGAAAACAAATTTGCCATTAACATATAGTGCGGAAAAAGTCATGTAATATAAAGTACTGAGAAACAAAAAATTTGCTTTCAGCATTACTAGGCTCATTTTGGACTAAATGAATATAGTATATCCCAGCTCAGAAATCAACAATTTCTGAAAAGTTAAAAACTTCAACACAAACAATATATTTTATGTAATATTTTATTTACTGATCTCTCTGAAACATGCCAAAATTCATATAGCTAAGGGAACTTACCATGCTAAAATGTTGTTCAACATGACAAATTTATACAAAACATATTTCAATGTAGTGCCTTCATTTCATTCTTGGGAATCAACATTACATTTAGGTGGTGAAATTTAGGGTACAAATATAATTATCAAATAATATTATACTTCTAGTTTACCGGAAAACATTAACAGTTGTGACAGTCACACCTAACACCTTGGTTAGAGAAAACGGGCAAGGGTGTCACAGAAGTATGCAAGATTTGACAGTTCAACTAATCCATAGCCTTTCTGAGAAACTACAGATGGAAAATATGTAGTAAATATTTCTGTAATATGGTGGTTTCACTACATTATAGTTATTCCATTCATGCACTCAAATAACTGCTGCTTCTGATCACTGAAAACTCGATTCAAAGTCATTGCTCAACAAGCTGATACTACAAATCCCTTATATTAAAAGGTAGTTTAAATGTGGAAATAAGGCAAAGCATACTTGTTAGTCACAACTACTTTTAGATATAATTGAGACTACACTGGTATACATAATTAGGTGCACCATATGCATAACAATGCATACTATGGTGTGGAGTTAATTCCAATTTCCATATGTTATATTTATTGGTCACAACAGCATACATTTTATGCTCCAAAAGAAATACATCGATCCAACAAAATGGTTATATTTAATGTTCTTTTAAAGATGAACTAAATTTAAGAAGAATTTTTTTCTAATATCTCATTTTCAAATTACTGATACAAATTTGCCAGAGAAACAATTACATGTTTTACCTAACATCAAATAATCTGCAAAGTTTCCAAGACAGATGCATTTCTTGTTCAATTTCCAAAAGTAAATAAAGGCTTTCTAACTGAAAACATTTGCATCCCTAGCTCTCTAAAGTAAACATTAAAAAGAAAATTACAAAAAATGACCTCTAAGCTTCTGAATAGTCCACTTAGTTACATAAAGTACTTTCTGTCCCAACACTTTCTCTATTTCAAGATATTTACTTCCTAAGTACACGACAAAGTCTTCATTTCAAACCAGTCACTCAGTTTCCATGGTAACATTGCGGGATTCCTTGGCTACCATAAGTCGCATTAGTTGACTGTGGAATTTCTCAATCTTCTTTACATCTTGAGCTTGCTCTGTTTTATACACCAAACACTGTCAGAAATTTTAGAAGTACACATTAACTATATACAACTAGATATTGACAATGTAGAAAACATACAATTGGGTAAAATTTTGAGTTTTTCCTACCACTGTTTTGCTCTATTCTCCTTGGAGGGTCGAAAATTGCACTCAAGTTTCCAAGCCTCCAGCAATTCCACATCTTAAAGTATAGTAATTTAAATGCCACTGCTGTGGACAAAAAACTAAATGAAGTCTATCAGAAACTTCTGAAAAATGTTAAATGTTAAATCCTACTGTGGTCTGATGAGAAGAACTCAAGGCTTAGAATTAGGTATTAGATTATCTCCCTAGGTATTTTCTCCCAGCCATAAGTAACTGAGTTATGCTGGGAAAAAACCCAGAAATCTTAAGATACCTTTTCTACTGGTGAAATTGGGGTTTGATAATTTTTAGAAAAAAATCTAGAATTCTCTGTATAGCTGGTCAACACATAAACCAGATAAATCTTGATTTTCTTGGCCAGGAGTGGTAGCTTACACCTGTCATCCCAACACTTTGGGAGGCCGAGGCGGGCAGACCACCAGGTCAGGACTTCAAGACGAGCCTGGCCAATATGGTGAAACCCTGTCTCTACTAAAAATACAAAAATTAGCCGGGCGTGGTGGCTCAAGCCTGTAATCCCAGCACTTTGGGAGGCCGAGACGGGTGGATCACGAGGTCAGGAGATCGAGACCATCCTGGCTAACACGGTGAAACCCCGTCTCTACTAAAAAAATACAAAAAACTAGCTGGGCGAGGTGGCGGGCGCCTGTAGTCCCAGCTACTCCGGAGGCTGAGGCAGGAGAATGGCGTGAATCTGGGAGGCGGAGCTTACAGTGAGCTGAGATCCGGCCACTGCACTCCAGTTCGGGCGACAGAGCAAGACTCCGTCTCAAAAAAAATAAAAAATAATAAAAAAAAAAATACAAAAATTAGCTGGGTGTGGTGGCGTACACCTGTACTCCCAGCTACTGGGGAGGCTGAGGCAGAAGAATTGCTTGAACCCAGGAGTCAGGGCTGCAGTGAGCTGAGATTATGCCACTGCACTCCGGCCTGGGCGACAGGGTGAGACTCTGTCTCAAAAAAATAAAAATAAAAAAAATCTTGGCCGGGCGCAGTGGCTCAAGCCTGTAATCCCAGCACTTTGGGAGGCCGAGACGGGCGGATCACGAGGTCAGGAGATCGAGACCATCCTGGCTAACACGGTGAAACCCCGTCTCTACTAAAAATACAAAAACTAGCCGGGCGACGTGGCGGGCGCCTGTAGTCCCAGCTACTCGGGAGGCTGAGGCAGGAGAATGGCGTAAACCCGGGAGGCGGAGCTTGCAGTGAGCTGAGATCCGGCCACTGCACTCCAGCCTGGGCGGCAGAGCGAGACTGTCTCAAAAAAATAAAAATAAAAAAAATCTTGATTTTCTGAAGATATGTATTTTTGAGACAGTGTTTCACTCCGTGGCCCAGGCTGGGGGTATAGTGGCACAATCTCAGCTCACTGCAACCTGTGTCCTGGGCTCAAGCGATCCTCAGCTTCCTGAGTAGCTGGGACTACAGGCACACACAACCACACCCAGCTAATTTTTCTATTTTAGTAGAGATGGGGTTTCTCCATGTTGCCCAGGCTTGAAGATACTACTTTTAAAGCAAACCAAATTCTTCCTTGTTAGCAGTTAAATTCTTCACTAGATACTTAAGATCTGCTTATGGTTGGTCATAAAGCCATCTGTTGTAGAATCTTCAGAAATAGCAATTTTAAGCCGGTAGCCCTTCCCTCATTTTGTAATATAGGTCCACTTTTCTTCAGCCCATCTTAAAGGTTCACATGAGTTTTAAACAACAGGAACTAATGATCCTGTACCTGTAATAAAAGTCACTAAAATAACTTGAAGTTCAACCTCATTATGCCCAACTGATCTGAATTCATCCAGCCTTTTAAACAACTCACTTAAAAAAAAAATTTATCCACGCATTGTACAAATTTGTGCAGCAATCTTGTAAAAAGGCCGTATTAATATTCATCATTAAATTTTAGCATATGTGCTACAAGAGAATATACATACCTTCTCACTGAAGTTTCTGACAGAAAAAGATTTTAGGTCCGTAGAAGACAGTATTATAAATCAATTATGGGATTAGAAAAATTATGCATACATGGGATTATAAAAAAGTCAAAGTGAACATGGATCCTTAATTATATTTAATTATTAACAAGGCAAAAAGAGCCATCAATTGGAGATAAGGCCTTTTGTATTAAAATTTGTTCTGCAGTTATTCCCCTATTTTTTTTTTTTTTTTTTTTTTTTTGAGATGGAATCTAGCTCTGTTGCCCAGGCTGGAGTGCAGTGGCACAACCTTGGCTCACTGCAACCTCTGCCTCCCAGGTTCAAGCGATTCTCCTGCCTCAGCCTCCTGAGTAGCTGAGATTACAGGCACCCACCACCACGCCCAGCTAATTTTTGTATTTTTAGTAGAGACAGGGTTTCACTGTCTTGGCCAGGCTGGTCTTGAACACCTGACCTCATGATCCACCCACCTCCCAAAGTGCTGGGATTATAAGCGTGAGCCACCGCGCCCGGCCTATTCCCCTATTTTTAAGACAGGACATAGGGGTTTTTCTTCAGCAGGTATACCTAACCACTCTGTGACAATCACAATTAAAATTTTTCTCAGTGTGGAATGTCAAGATTTAAGAAGTACTGAGTGGTTCACGCCCATAATCCCAGTGGTTTGGGAGGCTAAGGCAGAAAGATGGCTTGAGTCCAGGAGTTCCAGATCAGCCTGGGCAATATAATGAGACCCTGTCTAGACAAAAAAAATTTAAAAATTAGCTGAGTGTGGTGGTGCACACCTGTAGTCCCTGCTATTCGGGAGGCTGAAGCGAGAGGACTGCTTGAGCCCAGGAGGTTGACGATGCAGTGAGCCACTGCACTCCAGCCTGAGCAACAGAGCAAGACACTGTCTCTAAAAAAAAAAAAAAAAAAAAGAAACAACAAAACAACCAACAAACAAAAGAAAATATTTACTCAATCTACCAGTAAGCACTAATGTTAGATACTTTCATATTTTTTTACTATCACTATGATACTTTACAGATGAGGAAATTGAGACCAGAAGGCTAAACTTTTGGCTTAAACTTTTCCAAGGCCAAAATGCTAGTAAATGATTAAGCTAGGATTCACATCTCTTAAATCTATGTCTAGTATATTACATTTCAATTCACTCTTCCTTTTTCACATGTTCAGCTACTCACTAAATTAAACTGGCTCTTAGAAGACATGGTAATCGCTAAAAGGTCTAACTTCATGCAATCTCATAATGGAACCCTGAACACAAATACAATATATGACCAAAGACAAAAGTGATTTTAAAAATCACTCTATACCATTTTTAAAAAGAACTAATGTATTTTAAAAATGTTTACTGAGTGCTCTCTGGGTCAAGACATCATAGCAGGCGATGGAAATAAAACACGTAGGAATATTACTCATCTATCTCTATTGTCTTAAAGCGCAGTCTATTAAAAAGACAAATGTGATAAAAGAATTGTGATACAGCACAAAAAGTCAAAATGAAAAGCAAGAGATGAAGCAATCCTCGAGTGGGGTTTTGAAAGATAAGCAGCAGTCTGGCCACATTAGGGGCAGAGGTAGGATTCAATATTGCAAAGGAGGAAACAGAATGTTCAAAAGCACTGAGGCCTAACACATCACAGCACATTAAAGGAGTTCTTATGTAATACAGAAATTACAGAGATTAGAGGGGATGCAAGGGTGGAGTTTAAAGGTTTCTAAGCAAGGGAGAACAATCAAATTTGCCTTTTAGAAATCACTCCGGGGCTGGGCATGGTGGATCACACCTGTAATCCCAGCACTTTGGGAGGCCGAGGTAGGTGGATCGCTTGAGGTCAGGAGTTCAACATCAGCCTGGGCAACATGGTGAAATCTCATCTCTACTAAAAATACAAAAATTAGCCGGGTGTGGTGGTGCCCACCTGTAATCCTACCTACTTGGGAGGCTGAGGCAGGAGAATGGCATGAACCCAGGAGGCAGAGCTTGCAGTGAGCCAAGACTGTGCCACTGCACTCCAGCCTGGGCAACAGAGTGAGACTCCGTCAAACAAACAAACAAACAAATAAAAAGAAAAGGCCAGGTGCGGTGGCTCACCCCTGTAATCCTAGCACTTTGGGAGGCCAAGATGGGTGGATCACGAGGTCAAGAGATGGAGACCATCTTGGTCAACATGGTGAAACCCTGTCTCTACTAAAAATAAAAAAAAAAAATTAGTTGGGCGTGGTGGTGCACAGCTGTAGTCCCAGCTATTTGGGAGGCTGAGGCAGGAGAATCACTCAAACCTGGGAGGTGGAGGCTGCAGTGAGCAGAGATCGAGCCACTGCACTCCAGTCTGGCAACAGAGCGAGACTCCATCTCAAAAAAAGAAAAAGAAAAATAGAAATCACTCTGGGCTGGGCACTGTGGCCCATGTGTATAATCCCAGCAACTTGGGAGGCTGAGTGGGAGGACTGCTTGAAGCCACGAGTTCAAGACCAGCCTGGGCAACATAGTGATATCCTGTCTCTAAAAACTTTTTTTTTTTAATTAAAAAAATCCCCAGATTTCTGACCAGGTGGAAAATAATGCAACTAAAAGTAGGAAGGTAGGAACAGAAGGAGGAGGTAGTTTTTTTTGTTTGTTTGCTTTTTTGAGACGGAGTCTCGCTCTGTCACCCAGGCTGGAGTACAACGGCACCACCTCTGCTCACTGCAAGCTCTGCCCCCCAGGTTTACGCCATTCTCCTGTCTCAGCCTCCCGAGTAGCTGAGACTACCGGCGCCCGCCACCACGTCCGGCTAATTTTTTTGTATTTTTAGTAAAGATGGGGTTTCACCGTGTTAGCCAGGATGGTCTCGATCTCCTGACCTTGTGATCCACCCGCCTTGGCCTTCCAAAGTGCTGGGATTACAGGCATGAGAAGAGCTAGTTTAAGAACAGATGATAAACTCCACTGTAGACAAACGAATTTTGAGGGTATGTGAGGTACAGATGCTAGTCAGAAGAATATGAGCTAAACACACATTTGCAAGTAGACATAGATAGGTGCAGTATTAGACTTAACTAAATGAACTGCTCCAGAAGCTGTATGAAAAGACAATCAAGGACAGAATCCTAGAGAAGCACATATATATATATGAGGTACATAAAAAAAAAGCAAAGAAGAAACAATAGAAACACAGAATAAATAGTAAGACCAAGATAAAACAGAGCCACAAGTGCCAAAATAATTATTTCTATGAAAGAGTGGGGTTCTCTATCAAAAGCAGCAAGGAGGCCAAGTAAGATACGAATAATAAGACCACTGGGTTTGAAAATAAAGGAGCTGATGATGTGCTCTCACCAAGAGCAGTTTCAGTGGAATACCATATGCAGAAAACAGATGGCAGAGGGTTAAGGAATGAATGGGATATGAGGAAGTAACAAGAGTGAGCATATCAAGGGCAGGAAATACAAGAATAAAGCCTGTAACTTGTGTTCAAACACTGTCATTTAAAGGAAACTTTTACTCCCTTATATCCAGTTTGGTCTCTACATTCCGGTTGCTTAAGGTCTGAAGACAGCACTTATTAAACGACACTTGACATAACGCATTAAGAAAGCAGGTTAAATTATTTCCTGAGGGTCTATAAAAGTAGCTGCTAGAATGAGGTTCTTCATTTTTGAATGAAATGCAAAATAAGCATCCTAACAGGTAATCTCCATAAACTCTAATAATTTCAAACTAATAACAAGCAAATCTGAAAGTATGTAACAAATAAACATGTATACTTACAACTAAATCATCTGTTACTTTAACACACAAGTTCCCGTCAGAATGCCTATATTTGAGAACCACACGTGCCTGAAACAAAAATACATATTTAGAAACAGTGAAGACAGATGACATTTCTCATAAATAATTAACTCGTCTCAAAAAAAAAAAAACTTATGTTTTGTTTTGGCTTGTAGATACTTAGCAGTTTTTATTTTGTTTTGTTTATTTTGAGACGGAGTCTTGCTCTGTCCCCAGGCTGGAATGGAGTCCAGTGGCATGATCTTGGCTCACTGCAAGTTCCGCCTCCCGGGTTCACGCCATTCTCCTGCCTCAGCCTCCCGATTAGCTGGGACTACAGGCGCCTGCCACCACGCCTGGCTAATTTTTTGTATTTTTTAGTAGAAACGGGGTTTCACCGTGTTAGCCAGGATGGTCTCGACTCCTGACTTCATGATCCACCCCCCTTGGCCTCTCAAAGTGCTGAGATTACAGCGTGAGCCACCGCACCTGGCCTATACTTAGCAGTTTTTAAAACAGCTAGCTAAACAAGAGTTACTGATACTGGTTAGGGAAAAACTGCAATACCCTCTGCTTGAATCCATCACTGAAAGAAAAAAAATAATGTTCATGGAAGTGTTCTTGAGAGATGTCTTATAGGAATATGCTAATAACTAAATGCTTTGGCAATCTGTAGAATATTGAACATAAAGTATTGTGTAACATGGCACTTCAGTATAGGAGTTATTCTGGTTTTTGGAAAAGTTGTTGGTGGAGACTTCTTTTCAAGGCAGAATTCTGCTTTTATGTAATAATGCATTATGTTCTGCCTTCATGATAAAAACCTGATTTTGCTGAATATTTTAGTCTGAATCCACTTGCTAAGATCCGTGGAATAATGGAAAGTGTGAATTGCACTGACCTGCAGCACTGTTTGCTAAGGAATGGATTTGGTCTTTTTAACTAGCCATTTCTGCTAAATGTTTTTCCTCCTTTTCCTGTCATTCCTCTGTGGCTAGGTGTGTTGGTGTATATTCTTATTGGCAAGAAATGCCACCTTATAAGTCTCACAGACATTCCCTGAATGTGGATGTGTTTTGAGAATGTTCAGTACATCTCTTTTCAAACTGTCTGCAAATAAAATATCCAACCTTTTTAAAGTCTTAAATAAATAAATTGTAGCAAAGGAATGAACTAAAATAGCTGATTTCTTTTTTTAACCTCATTTCAGTTTATAGTAAAATGCCTTTAGATGTTTGGGGTATTTATTCTAAAAGGATCCTTTTCAGCCTACCTGAAGGATTACAGGCGTGAGCCACCGCGCCCAGCCTCAGAAACATAATTTTAAAATGGTTACGATCTAGCACCAGAGGCCTCAAGACAATTATGGAAACTAAATAAAAAGGGCTAATGGAACTGCAACCTACAGCTTTCCCCATTATGGTCTTTGCATTCCTGAGATTGAAAAAAAAAAGTTGTATCACTATATGTGATTTGTCTGAGTGAAGGAGGAAAGGGAACTTATCAAGCATTTAAGCAGATATAAATAGTAGTAACGGCCGGGCGCGGTGGCTCACGCCTGTAATC
>NW_016808678.1:373461-426815 GCF_001698545.2 Rhinopithecus bieti | reverse complement strand
AAAAAAAAAAAAAAAAAGTTGTAACTAGGTTAATTATCTTTAGAATACCTGATTCTATTTATTGATCTAGTAAATTCAGTTTTACATATTTTAAAAATTCAGTTATCTAGAAACAAAACACTTAAAAATATACTAAACCTGACAACTATGTGAAGTATTAACTCTCAGTTAAAGGAACTCACTGGTTTCATTTAGGAGAAATGAGTTAAAAGGCTAATCATGGCTGGGCGCACTGGCTCACGCCTGTAGTCCCAGCACTTTGAGAGGGCAAGAGTTCACTCACGAGGTCAGGAGTTCGAGACCAGTCTGGCCAACATGATAAAACCCCTTCTCTACTAAAAATACAAAAATTAGCTGAGCATGGTGGCAGGTGCCTGTAATCCTAGCCACTTGGGAGGCTGAAGCAGGAGAATCACTTGAACCTGGGAGGCGGAGGTTGCAGTGAGCTAAGATCACACCATTGCACTCCAGCTTGGACAACAAAAGCAAAACTCTGTCTCAAAAAAAAGAAAAAGAAAAAAAAGAAAAGAAAAAAGGCCAAACTTACTTATAAAGGGGTCCATTTGGTAATTTAGAGGGTGCTGAGTCACCACGTCAGATGCCATAAAGAAAAAGAAATCAAGGTTCTTTACCAAAAATAATCAAAACACAAGGACAAATAAATTAAGCCCTATAAAAGGATATACACATAAAACGCTAAAGAGAGAAAACAAGTAATTTAGACTGGGAAAAAGGAGTCTAAAAAACGAGGTGGCTTTGAAAATGCTTTTTTTTTTTAACCTTATAGAAGAAGGCAGAAGGCTGAAAAACCATTCTGAACAAGGATATAATGAATTCTGCAGCTTCATGAGACTACAGCTGAAGATCATGAAAATGGTGAGACAAAGCCAGAAAGACTGGAGATGGGTCAGACTGGGAGTTGGGACTATATCCAGTTATCAAAGAACCAGTTTTTAAGCAGGAGATGAAGAATTCAACTTTTTTTAGACAATTGTGGCAGAAGTGTTAAGTAACTAAAAAGGCTGACAGACCAACAGAGAGGTTATTACATAATCCAGTGGTAATGCCATCTTCAATTATAGCAATGCAAGAAAGAGTGGTAAAAAGATACTGGGTATAATCAACAGGTTAAACGTGTTGGGGAGAGAAGACAGAGAATTTTGGAAAACAGATTTCAGAGACCTGACAAAATTTGTTCTTTAGCCCTAGCAGAAACAGAATGGACTTGGGGTTCAAAGATCTGGGTCCAAATTTCATCTTAATCTCTTAAGAAACTAGGCAAATCATTTAACGTATCTAAAATCATTCATTTATGTACTTTGATGCGTTGCTGTAATTGTTCATGTATTACGTATAAATATATGTAAATACACATAAATATATATGAAATGCCTGTAACATATAAACATGTAAAATGTCTGCCACGTAGAAGGCACTCAAAAAAAAAAACCTGTTAAGTCGGCTGGGCGCGGTGGCTTACTCCTGTAATCCCAGCACTTTGGGAGGTCGAGGTGGGTGGATCACCTGAGGTGGTAAGGAGTTTGAGACCAGCCTGGCCAACATGATGAAACTCCGTCTCTACTAAAAATACAAAAAATTAGCTGGGCATGGTGCCAGGAGCCTGTAATCCCAGATACTTCGGAGGCTGAGGCAGGAGAATCACTTGAACCCAGGAGGTGGAGGGTGCAGTGAGCCAAGATCGTGCCACTGCACTCTAGCCTGGGCAACAAGAACAAAACTCCATCTCGGAAAACAAACAAACAAAAAACCTGTTATGCTCGTCATCTACATTCATTTTCTCCCCTCTCAACATATTAGTCAAGCCAGGCGCCATGGCTTGCGTCTGTAATCCCAGGTACTTGGGAAGCTGAGGCAGGAGAATCATCCAAGGCAAGGATTTAAGACCAACCTGGGCAACAAAGCAAGACCCCCGTCTTAAAAAAAAAAAAAAAAAAAATTAGGCAGGCATGGTGGCATGTCTGTAGTCTCAGCTACTCAGGAGGCTGAGGTGGGAGGATCACTCGAGCCCAGTTCAATGCTGCAGTGAACTGTGATTTGTGCCACTGCACTCCAGCCTGTGCGAACTGCAATTTTCTGACTGGGTAAGAGATGAAATATTCTCTCTCTTGTCTATTCTAGACATGCTTTGTTCACAGTGTTGCTCTAATTATTTTCATTTTCTCTACCACTGCCATCACATTATTACAGTACAGTCACTCTTGACGTGAATTTACATATTCTTTACTGTTTCTCAAGTATTTTTAGTTTATACTGTGGGTACTTCTGGATAAAAGTCCTGTATGGTCTCAGAGTACCACTGTCTGAATGAAGAAACAAATGACCCTGCAAACAATGGAAGCCAACCAAATGAAGCAACCAGAAGTCACCAGTGTTATAAACAAATTTCTCAATTTAAAAAATACAGTATTTCCGTTATTTATTACTGTACCATTTTATTGCAAAAAAATAGAACTAAGAATGTTTTACAGCTTGTTACTTACCTAGGCCTTTCTGTGGATCTAATGCTATTTTTAATCATAATTATCAACATTTCTTGATGCACACTTTAAACTTATATGCACTATAAACAACATGTGGCACTGGAGTTACAGGTCACCAGCTCACTGCATAAACTTAAAACATAATTCATATTACTTAATGAATCATCAATAGTTTCACACAGTAAATCCTGAGCCCCGGGCTGGGCACAGTGGCTCACACCTGTAATCCCAACACTTTGGGAGGCCAAGGCGGGCGGATCACAGGTCAGGAGTTCCAGACCAGCCTGGCCAACATGGTGAAACCCTGCCTCTATTAAAAATACAAAAAATTAGCCAGGTGTGGTGGCGGGCACCTGTAAACCCAGCTAATCGGGAAGCTGAGGCAGGAGAATTGTTTGAACTCAGGAAGCCGAGGTTGCAGTGAGCTGAGACTGAGCCATTACACTCCAGCCCGGGTGACAGTGCGAGATGCCGTCTCAAAAAAAAAAAAAAAAAAAAAAAAAAAAATTCTGAGCTCCGGTTTTCTGAGATTATCTATCCGCTTTTCATTTTCTTTCTTCTCTGAGGGATATAGTCACAATACACTGTATCTACAATACCCTCCAATAACACCAGCCCCTTAAGGGTTGAACGGCATCTCATTCACTTTTGTGTGTCCCACAGAACCTAATTTAACTTGGGGTTCAGTAACACGAGAGTGGGGAATGAATGAAGCACAAAAGAGATGACTGAGTTACAACAGACAGAAAACAAAAGAAGCATCATACATAACTAGGTCTGAAATTTCCAGTATAAAATCCTTTCAATATGCTGAGTTCTAAAAAGGAGAACTTTTAATTAACACGAATATACTTCAAATAATTCTTCAGACATGACAATAAAATAAGCAAAACCTAAAGAGACGAAAGACCCGAATGCTAAACTCCCATCACTTGGACTCCTTTGCTTTTTAATAATGAGCTAACTTCTGACATCCACCTCCATTATAATTTTTGCAGAGGCTAAGAATGTATTTCAGAGGTCCATGAATCCCCTAAAATTGTTTGCAAACATTTACGTATACGTACATTTTTCTGAGGAAAGGTGCAAATATTATTCTTATGTTCTCAAAGCCTGTGACTCCCAAAATACTAAGAACCAATATTCTGAAGGGGTACAGATACTTTCAAATTGGAATCAAGAATGATGCTTTCAAGAATGTCTGAGCGGCAGTAGAAAAACATCATCAGTTTCATATACGTGAGGTACCCTTACCGCCTAGGCGGTACAGGAAAAGTGAACCAAGACAAAGGACAGGAAGCTGCAGGGGGAGGAGCCCTGGCTTCAGGGACTCATAAAACAACCGAAGACTTAAGGGAAGTTGAGGGACTGGGGAGGGGGAAGATCGACTGTAGAGATGTTTAGGGCTGAGATGAACCTGGCTGTTGCCAGTTTCAGGGCCTCACTGGGCCGCTTTGATCAGGGACGAAGGGGACGAGACAGCGGAACATTAACTTGGCAGGGTCCATTTGTGTTCATTCCCAGCACCTCCTGGGAG
Organism: Rhinopithecus bieti; assembly: GCF_001698545.2. Taxonomy (NCBI): domain Eukaryota; kingdom Metazoa; phylum Chordata; class Mammalia; order Primates; family Cercopithecidae; genus Rhinopithecus; species Rhinopithecus bieti. Next base: position 422,777 of record NW_016808678.1, on the reverse strand, counting down.
CGCTGGGGAAGCTCCAGCGGCCGAGTGGATGGCGGGAACACATCCTGGGCTGGGGCCCAAAGCAGCGGCCCCGCCAGCGATTTACCTTCATAGGATCAGCGAGGTAAAGTTTCTCGGCAGCGCGGCTAAACTCCTCCCAGGTCTGGTACTGCGGCATCGTGGCCCGGAGTGGAAGAGTAAAGAGAACCAACGCCTCAGAACCCGGCCCAACAAACTATCTACGTCCGGGAGTCGCCAACCGACGCGAGTCCCAGCAGCGCCAAGATGGCGGCGGCTCCTCGCACCAACGCCTCGCTCCATTGGGCAGCCCCGTCCACGCTCGCCCAATTGGCAGGAGGGATGTTGTCAGGGAGTGGGCGGAGCCCAGGGCGTGTGGCTCGGGAGCTGAGCGAGAGAAGTGGAGGGCAGGGCAACCAATGCCGGCTGCCACAGCGCCCCCTGTAGGCCGAATGAGCGGCGTCCGTCCCGCGGCCCTCAGGGGTGAACCGTAGCTTCTTTCAACAAAGATGAAGCGACTCTGTGATAGGCGCTGCAGATACGAGGAAGGAGGCGACAGGGCCCAGCTGTCACACAGCTTGGTGAAGAAGCCAGGAGACATAAACACAAGAGTGCAACGGAAAACTTTATATGATAAACATTTATGTCGGGTTAGTGAAGCGCGAAGAAAGAACGATCACTTGTGGGTGGGCGGAGGCTCACAGAAGCGGCACAAGCTCAACAGGTGGGCAAGGAAGAGCAGAACACTTAGACCCATTTTAGATCTGCAGTGTATGTCAGATGACTGGTGTTTAGGAGATGAGGAAGAAGCCATATAATCACTTATGCAAGGATAAGAAATCTGATCCTCCAAGCAGGAGGATCGGTTGAGCACAGGAGTTCGAGGCTGCTGTGAGCCATGATCGCGCTACGCACCCAGCTTGGGCATCAGAGCAAGACGCTGTCGCAAAAGTGAAAAAAAAAATAAAGAAGATGGCCTGAAGGGCACACCAGGTAAAGAGTATTATATTTTGAGATGGAAAGATTTTGTGCATGTTTATAACTTTTAGAGAAGGACACATAAGAGATAGAAAAATCAGGCTGGGTGCGGTGGCTCACGCCTGTAATCCCAGCATCTTGGGAGACTGAGGCGGGTGGATCACAAGGTCAGGAGATCGAGACCGTCCTGGCTAACACGGTGAAACCCCGTCTCTACTAAAAATACAAAAAATTAGCCGGGCGTGGTGGCGGGCGCCTGTGGTCCCAGCTACTCAGGAGTCTGAAGCAGGAGAATGGCGTGAACCCGGGAGATGGAGCTTGCAGTGAGCCGAGATCGCGCCACTGCACTTCAGCCTGGGCAACAGAGTGAGACTCCGTCTGAAAAAAAAGAAAGAAACTCAAAAGCAGTATGTCAAGTAGAGTAGAAAGCTGAAACTGGAGATCATATCTGGGAATAGCCCCAGTTGGGGTCTGTCTCCAGCAACACCCAGAAGCTTGAGTTTTGGACTGGAAAAGACAGATATTAGGGATTTATAGGGTACATGAGGAAGAAGAACAAAGGACTAAGAATGTTGAAGGTACTGGTAAGAGAGTGATTGAACTGATAAATTATGGGATCCATGCTAGATAGATGGTAATTAATTGGGTCAAAAGAGAGAAACTAAGAAACCAGAATTAAAGGAAATCTGAATTCAATATAACAGGAAATAAGAAATTTTAGTCAGATTGGATATTGGGGTTTAACATTTTAGAGTAGCAATAGTCACTGGTGAGGCTGGGTTGTCCACACAAAATTAAAGTCTTGTATGAGTAAGAAAGGGAATAAGATGAAGGAGAAGGCTATGAGCCAGGGACCCAAATCCTCAGTTAATGAGAAGTGTGTGTGTGTGTGTGTGTGTGTGTGTGTTTTGAGGGAAGCTATAAAGAGCAATGAGCAGAGGCAGAGAGAGCAGAGTTGGGCAGAATGACCCCAGGTGTAGGGGTTTTTCCCTAAAGATGAAAGCAATGGAAGTTAAGACAATGCCAACTTTGCCTTCTGTCACAAGGAACATAAGAGATCAGTTTCAGTTCAATTCAGCAAAAAATAAAACAAATGTCCACCCTGGACAAACACCAGGAGCTGGGCTAGGCATTAGAGACCCAGCAGTGAACAAGACAGGCCCAGTCCCTGCCTCATAGAGCTCACAGTTATGGAGAGAATGACAGTAAAGAACAGATTTCCATTGTGAGGGTCCCCATCACTGTGAGTTCCAGCATCTCCAAGCGTAGCCCAGCCTCAGCCCCTACAGAGGCAGAGAAATCAAGATGAGGAAGAAGTTATGGGAATTGCCCTTGTTTATGTGAATGTCCCCAGTTGCACTACGATGCATTCTTTTTTGAAAAATTTAATTTTAGGTTCAGGGGGTACATGTACATGTTTGTTACATGGGTATATTGCATACTGGTGGGGATTAGGCTTCTAGTGTACCCATCACCCAAATAGTAAACATTGTACCCAATCAGTACTTTTTTAACCCTTTCCATCTTCCCACCCTCCCCCTTTCGGAGTCCCCAGTGTCCATTATTTCTCTCTTTATGTTGATGTGTACCCGTATTCATCCATTCTCATACTGTTATAAAGAACTACCTGAGACTGGGTAATTTATGAAGAAAAGAAGTTTAATTGAACTCAGTTCTGCAGGCTGTACAGAAGGCATGACTGCAGAGACCTCAGGAAACTTAATCATGGCAGAAGGGCCAAATCAAGTGCTTGGAAGCAAGCACTTCTTCACATGGCAGCAGGACAGAGAGAGAGAGAGAGAGAGAAGGGGAAGTGCTACACAATTTTAAACAACTAGATCTTGTGAGAACTCACTATCACAAGAACAGCAAGGGGAAATCCACCCCATGGTCCAATCACCTCCCACCAGGTCCCTCCCCCAACACTGGGAATTAGAGTTCAACATGAGATTTGGGTGAGGACACAGAGCCAAACCATATGAGTGCCCATTGTTTAGTTCCCACTTATCAGTGAGAACATGCTGTATCTGGTTTTCTGTTTCTACAGTAGTTCACTTAGGATAATGGCCTCCATCTCTATCCATGTTGCTACAAAGGACATGATTTCATTCTTTTTTTTTTTTTTAATAGCTGCCGGATGCATCCTTTAAACTAGGTTATTCCTTTCCTGCTGTGGCTTCTGAAAGGCTATCAGAGAGTGTCCTTTATAAATTGCTCACACATGCACAATGTCAGAAAAGGAAAAATTCCTTTCATTCCCAGTCAAGAAGATCAGGGCCTCTGTACCCTTTGTGGTTATTCTTTCTGCTTCATTTTCACACACATATCTTCTTTGAGCTTTCAAACAACTTGCCAGGGTGGTCCGTGAGCCTTATTACAATTGCAAAATCTGAAAAGCTCTGAAAACAAAATATCATGGTAACTCCATTAGTAGAAAACGACCTGATCTCAAGTAAGGTTGCTTAGTCTTTATTTGTTTCACTTGGTGTGTTTGGTTCCAGGGTGGGGCCCAGACTCTGCTGGTGGTATTATGTAATATACCTCATGTGCACTGTTTCACCTTTCTAGAATCCAAAAGGCTGCGAATTCTGAAATACAGGTGGCCTCAAGGATTTCGGACAAGGGATTATAGTCCTGTGCCACTCTCCTTTACAGGTGATGAAGAAACCAAACCTGAAAAATAAGTGACACTAAACAAATTGGCCCCGGACTTTGCTCCGGATTGTCCAGCAAATGGCAGAAGCCAGTGGATGTTAATCATAACTGGAAGTGACAGGATTAATTTTGATTTTTAGAAAATGTAACTAGTAGCAATGCAGAAGCTAGATGGGTAAAGCAGAGCCTGGGTTCAGGGTCAAAACCAGAAACCCTTGCACTTTTCCTTATGTTCACTGCCTCCCACGATTGTGTTCATGTCTTTGCCTCCCATTTCCATTGTATCTACCCTTTCACCCCAAAGCTGCTTTCATGAGTTCACCAACTGACTATTATATCACCCACTCCAGCAGACATCTCTCAATCCTTTGTGACTAGATTATTCAGCTGTATTTGAGGCCACTGGCCACACTCTAATCCCGAAAACTTCCCAGACCCGTGGCTTTTTTGGCCCCATTCTTTCTTGCTCCTCTCTGACTTCTGCTCTGGCTCTGTCCTGGCCTCCTCTGCCGCCTCAGCCCAATCACTGGTTCTTCAGGATTGGGATCCCAAGACACCAGCCTCTGGTTTTCACCCTCTCTAGTTCTTCCTGGACAATAAATACCCTTCGAATTTTAACCCCAACCTGCATGCTATGAGGCTCCTGGATTCCTCTTCGTCCAGGCTTCCTCCCTGAGCTTCAGATTCATATATCCCACTGCCTGCCTGGTCCAGAGCTAACCCCAGAGTTGAATTGTGGAAGGTGAAAACAATTTCTCACCAAATCAAAATTTCTAAGCTGTAAGTCTCTTAAAAAAACAAAAACAAAACAAAAACAAACAAACAAAAAACTTATTTTACTATTACCGTTGGCAAATTATTAGTAACTCATGCATATTTGACTACCAGAATTCAGTTAACTGTGTATGGCAGATGTTTTATAGGCCAGTCATTGTGCTAGGCAATGCAATTTACAAGCTAGTGAGGTCAGGGGCAGAGATAATAAGGCAAGTTCACAAATACCAATAGCTGAAGCTGGAGAGCGTGTCACAGCCAGGGAGGGAGCAGTCTAATCCCTGTGTTCACTTCCCCTCCCTTTACATCCTGTTCTGTATCTTCCCAAAGGTCTACGGAGGCATGCAAGAGGAGGAAGGTTTGGTGGTTGTTAAGGTAAAGAGGAATGACTGTTTTTGAACTCTTTCTTTTGCTTAAGTTTTGGTGCCTCTTTGTTTTCCTCAGTTGTCTTCTAAAAACAACACTGTAGCTGCTTTAGACTAAGAACAAATATAGGTCCTTAAATGGATTCTTATATTAATAATCATAATACTAGTCCAAAGTGCTGCTGGCTTGCCAGGAATGTGTGTCATGTTTATTTTCACTTATTAAATATGTATTGACCCCACTATATGCCAGCAGTAAAAGAAGACATTGTTCCTCTTGTACTTCCCAGGTTTCATGGATTCAATGCAAGGCAGTCAGGGTAAAACGAACCTGGTAAGAGAAGCCAACCAAGAAACCGGTTTGCCCAGGAGGCTGTGTCCCAGATAGGGAGAGAAGAAAACCTGAGGGAGTCCTGACACCAGCGTGGGTCTGGTGCAGCTTTGACTCCAGTGTCCAGTGGAGGGCAGTGGTGTGCAGACAGTCACACAGAGACAGCCAACCTGGAGGGCCGACTCCAGCCAAATGGTCCCCCATTCAGTACATCAGTACATACACCCAGCTTAGCTGAAAACATGTTGGTGGATTTGTTTACTTTTTGCTAAATCTCAACACTTCCTTTCACAAGGGCTCTCATTTGATTGCCAGGAATCTCCAATCCAGTTTAATTTATTAATTCCTTATTGAGCACCTAATCCGGGCCTGTCACCCTACCAGGGGTGCTACAGTGACTACAAAGATGTACACAAGAAGCTTACAAGTAATGAAAGCAGAGGAGGGTGCAGGGATTAGGCAAGTTTACAAATAATCAAAACTGAAGGCAGAAATAAGCACGGATGAAGCACCTACCATAACAGGGCACAGTACACTGGGGTTTCAGAGAGGGCTAACCATTTCCTACCCTCATAGCTGTTTGGGGAAATCAGGAAGTAAACCAATTATAAGATAGAACAATATAAAATGTCACTGTACAAAATGCCGAAAAATGTTCTTCCTTGTGTATCTGTGGGAGCAGCCCAGAGCTGACCCCAGGGGCCCACATTCAGCACTCCCTAGGGGATTCTGATCAGAAGCCCTGGAGCAAGGACTGCAGCCGGGGTGGTGGCTGGGGCTGAGAGAGGTGGGGAGGGAAGGGCAAAGAGGGCAGAGATAGAAGTCTACCTAAGAAGGTTGGGCATTGTGGCTCACGCCTATAATCCCAGCACTTTGGGAGACCTAGGTAGGTGGATCACTTGAGGCCAGGAGTTCAAGACCAGCCTGACAAACATGGTGAAACCCTGTCTCTACTAAAAATACAAAACTTAGCCAGGTGTTGGGGCGTGCACCTGTAATCCCAGCTACTCTTGGGGGGCTCAGGCATGACAGTCGCTTGAACCTGGGGGGCAGAGGTTGCAGTGAGCTGAGATCATACCACTGTATTCCAGCCTGGGTGACACAGCAAGACTCCATCTCAAAAAAAAAAAAAAAAAAGAAGTCAACCTAAGAAATATAGTCCCTCTAAGGGGGCTCAAGAGACCTCTAGACCAAAGACTGTACTAGCACCCTCATGCCACCCCTACCTACTAAGGCATCCCCCAGGGACATCTCAGAGTTCCTGGAGGCTTCTGTCACTGCCCCAGTTGCACCCCACTCCAAGAATGCGAACATTTCTATACTTTGGGTAGGTAATGATCCCTTTTAGGTGCAACAGATTTCAAGCAGAAAAAACACTTCAAAAAAACAACAGACGGAAAAAATCTTGGTTTTTTTTTTTCCAAGGATGTTGAGAGAGAACAGGCCCAGATTGAACCTTGGGTATCACAAAGGCCACCCTCAATGCTGCCTCCTCTGGGGGAAGCTGGGTCAGGCCAGGTCACACACTGTCCAACCTCAGCGGCTGGCTGTTCTAGAGACCAGAGGCCAAAGGTGGGGGCACTGAGATTCCTGAGGTTCCTGGCTTGTCAGTTTCATCTGAAACTGATTAAAACAAAATGCAAACCCATATGGCTGGGAAGAAAAGGTCAAGATTTTGCTCCCACCCCCCACCTCCTTCCTTGCCCTCCCCTCCTCCCCTCCTTCCCTAGTCTTCAGCATGCAGCTCTCTGGCTGAATCCCATCACAGCTCCGATTTCCCCTTCACCCGGGCAGCCCCGCACTGAACAGAAACTCCGCAGAATGGCCCCATTGTAGACCAGACAAGCCAAAATAGCAGCATCTTCTGTTCTCCGCCTTAGGGAGATTCACTTAAAATCCCAAAGTCCCAGATGTGGATGACAATGGAAGCTGTTGTTGCAAATTAGTGATCCTGGAACAGCTGAGAGGCAGGTAGTCGGAAAGCAGCCAGTATGGTGAGTTGGGCTGTGGAGAGAGAGAACAATTATGCAGTCACTCCATTAACCCAATTAGCAAACACTGGCAGGAATTCTGTTAATCGACAAAGAAGCATGGTAGGGAAGGTGGGAAAGGGGGACAGCGACCTGGGTGGGGGTGCTGCAGGGGGAAAAGGGGTGCAATGGGGCTGGGGAGGGAAGAATTGCTGCTGGGATGAAAGGGCCAGGAATAAAACTTCAGCTAGGCTGGCGTGGTGGCTCATGCCTGTAATCCCAGCACTTTGGGAGGCCGAAGCAGGTGGATCACCTGAGGTCAGGAGTTTGAGACCGGCCTGACCAACATGAAGCAACCCCATCTCTACTAAAAATACAAAAAATTAGCTGGGCTAATGTGGTGGCACCGGGCTAATGTGGTGGCACATGCCTGTAATCCCAGCTACTCGAGAGGCTGAGGCAGGAGAATTGCTTGAACCTGGGAGGCGGAGGTTGCAGTGAGCCGAGATTGTGCCATTGCACTCCAACCTGGGCAACAAGAGCAAAACTCCGTCTCAAAACAAAGAAACAGAAAAACAAAAAACTTCAGCTATTTCTATGCTGGCAAAGGTTATTTTTATCATTTTTTAAATGTTCTTTTTTTTTTTTTAAACCATGCCCTGGAGCGTTTGGATGAACAGTGTTTGCATTAATTAATAAATCAGATGACATCTCCACTCAGCAGAGGGCTTTGGTGTAGAAAAGCTCCTGGTGGCCTGCAGAATGGTGAGTGTGGAATCTTGATTGATCACAGCTGTCACGTCATCAGTCATGCAGTCCAACATGGTGCAAGGACTGAAAACCTAAGGGTTTTGTAGAGGTTGTGGGGAGGACACAGCATGAATAAGGTAATGTCTGCATATACCACTCACTATAATAAGTGGTGTTTACGATCAAGTCCCAAAATTCTGCTGAGCCTCTGCTCAGATTCATTGGGACTGGTTAATTGGGGGGTGGGAATTAAGGAAAGCTGCAGAGAGGAGCTGGATTTGGGAAACAAAGGTCAGATGATGACTGATGGAATGGTCCGGCTTTCACATACAATGTGGACATGAGAAAAGGCCGAGAAGACAAGTTTTTAGGAAGCAGATGCAGCCCTTCTCCAGGGGGAAATTGGGGGTGGGAATATGGCAGAGATGTCTAAGATGACTGTTTGAGAAAGAAGGCACTGGAGTGGGCAGTGAGGACTGGAACATGGTGTGGAAGGTCCTCCCACCTCCCTGTCTCAACTTAATTTTTTTTTAGAGGCCACAGGGTTAGGGATTGGCCTGGGAGCTTAGTGTGGCACCTGGGGCTGCAACAGCCAGCATGCTGATAACTACAGCTTTCTTGCAGTAAGTAAAGGGAGAAAGGGTTTGAGACCTACCAGATTTCAGCGCCCTCAGCTGGGAACTGTGGGAGGACAGATGGAGAATATAAGCCCAGAGAGGGGAGTGAAACCGTAACCAATTAGGTGCCTGTCCTCGATCCTTCCTGACTCAGACCTGAAAGCCATTGTTCCCAGCTCCCCTGGCTTATCACTCCATTATCACTTTCTCTACCCAATTTCTCTGCTTTGCTCTTATTCTCTTCTTACCTTATCCAGCTTTCCAGTCACTGTTAGAGAGAAAAATTGTAAAACATGTCAAGCTTTTGTTTTTAGTGCACAGATGAGGTGCACTGCGTTTCTTGTTTGACCAGTTGCAAGCCTGGTGTGTCTGGTTGCTCAATCTCCAGCTATTTTGCTGCCCCTTATGGTTGGTGCCTGTCATCAGATGCAGGGCCGGGGAGGGCAGGCACTGGCCTTCGTGACCTAATACCTCTGACAGGACCATGCAGATGGTCCTGCTCAGTGGGTATTTGCTGATGACCAAGATGACAACACGTGGAGAAGATACCCTCCAAAGATTTAAGAAAATATTCTTTAATTGCTGACGGATAGAATTTCTGTATCCCCAGAGATGTTGTCTCAGAGCATATGTGTTGAGATCTGTGGAACCATCTGTGCGTAGGGGTGAGGGCTGGCTTGGCTTCTGCGCCTTCTTTTGGGTATGGGTCAACAACAGCCTCATGGGCACTACCTTTCTCCTCACATTCCAGTTTGAAACCACCCAGGCCCCTGGAAGTCCCTTTCTGCGCACAAGGCTGGGATCATGTTTGTGCATGAACTGTTGGGTATTCTATACCCCCTCTGCGCCTCATCACACAATACCTCCCTGTTCTCAAAGCACCAGCCCAAAGTCACTCCAGCTTCTCAAGTTTCATAACTGCCCAGCAAACTGCACCTGGTCCTTCTTCCCCTGGGGCTGCAAGGTTGGAGGCCGAGTGGATGGCCACCTGGTTTTCCCCACTTCTGCTCACACAAGTCCAGGCCCCCTAGGTGACTGGGGTTTTGAAGACTCATTCTTGTGCAAGTCAGAGAGAGCTTCTGCGGCTCAGGATATCTTTCAGGAGGAAGCTACCTCTTGCTCCATGCAGGAAGAGGTGAATCAGGTCTCAGGCTTACCTGTGGGCAGAAGTAGGAAAGCTACTTTGGAGTGCAAGGAAGTAGGGATCAGCAGTGGTGTGGTGCCCTGAGAGCCCCCAGCCCCGACCTAGAGTATCCCTGACCTACCTCCCAGCTACGCTCAGCTGTGAAGCACACACTGAGCTCTAGGCCAGCCCTGACCTTGGAGCTTCCACCACAAGCACAAACAGGCCTTTAAAAAGCTTCCTAACTTCCTGGGGCGGGGGTGGTTGGGGCCAGTGTGTTGATTGCCGTTGTGTCATTTTCTGGTGTGGTTCCAGGTGGCTGGCGCCACCACTTCTCCTCCATCCAGATGCTGAGGCCAAGGGGGCTCAAGGGGGCGAGTTGCTTTGAAGCTCCCGGCGCTGACCTCTTGTGGCCCGTCTTGGTGTTGGGAAGCCTCGCAGCTGTTTTGGGCCCACAGAGCCTTCTCCTCATTGACTTGGGGCTTTTTGGATCAGGGTGTTGGTGAAGCAGAGTTTTGGCAAGAGCCTTGGCAGCTGCTGCCAGAAAAGAGGCTGAGGGAAGATAATTAGACCTGGTAATTGGTTGCTTTTTAGCGACTGTGGCTGGGAGAAGATACTGGAAAGCTGTCCTCCAGGACCAAGGCTAAACTGTCCCCATGCTAGGGGGAAATGCTGGACCCCAGCTAGTCCTGCATGTTACCTGACACATCTGTCTGGTTGTGAAATGATTCTTGAATCCCATCCCATCCCCACAAAGCAATGCAGGTTTACCTCACCTGTGTTCATGCTCTGTTATACCCAAGCCTGGGACCAGGCATCTAAAAACTTTGAATCCAGAGGTAACCTTTAGATGGAGTTACTCAACTCTGGCTGCTCCAGAAAGATACTATGGGGCTTACTGCGAAGGACTTCATTAAAGGCTTTTGTTTTTGGACAGAGCTGACTCATCATTTCCCCAAGATAAGTTTGCTTCTGGGCAGTTTCCAGGCTCCCATCCCTCCAGTTGGCCATTTTGCCAGACCAGATGGCTCATATTAGATCTCAATTTACAACTTGCCACCCCTTGTGGGTATGTGTTCTGGATTTGTCCCAGCCTGAGCAGCTGATTCACTCGGACGTTCTGGGAAGCCCTTACTGTTTGATTCCATCTCACCGTAGATGCTGTCCGTGGGTCTGATTTCCAGTTTCTGTAGGAATCCTGTTGACCTAAACCCCGACACGGAAGTGTAGCCCTGGGAGCCTAAAGATGGACCTCAGGCGGGGTCCCCAGCAGCTCTGCATTGGGTACTTGAGAGCTGGCACTGCCTTTGGGAGAGCTGATCACTCAAAGTCTGTCAAAGGATGGACTAGATTAGAATCAAGAATCTGCTTTTGTGGCTATGTAATATCTTGGAGAAAAGCAGAAGAAAGAATGGAGGAAGAGTTTGAGTTCTGCGATTTTAGGTTTAAACCGGGTGGCCTTTCTGCTGGCGTCCCTCCTGACCAGTTATTCATGCATTTGTTCAGATGCATGAATAGATGGTTATTGAGCATATACTCTGTGCCAAATGTAATGCCTACGGCTCAGGAATAAGGATCAAAGGACAGTTTTTGTCTTCAAGGGACTTACTGACTGATCTCTGAGATAGGCAGGTGTTCACAACAAAGTGAAAGTCGGTATAGTGCAGCGATCAAGAATCCAGACTCCGGAACCAGACTGGCTGGATTCGTATTCCTGCTCTGCCACTTATGAGTGGTGTACCTTTGGGCATATTTCCTAACTACTACATGCATCAGTTTCCTCGTCTATAGAATGGGAATAATATTGATACCTACCTCAGTGTTTTATGAGGATTAAACTAGTTCATAGACTTCAATTACTTAGAACTGTTCCTGGGAATAGTGACGATGGTATACATTAGGGAAATTTTTAAAGCTATAGGCCAGGCACAGTGGCTCATGTCTGTAATCCCAGCACTTTAGGAGGCTGACGCAGGAGGATTGCTTGAGCCCACGAGTTTGAGACCAGCCTGGGGAACATAGCAAGACCCCATCTTTACAAAAAATAAAAATTAACCAGACATGGTGGCATTTGCCTGTAGTCCTACCTATTTGGGAGGTCGAGGTGGGAGAATCATTTGAGCCCAGGAGATAGAGGTTGCAATGACCCGTGATTGTGCCACTGGACTCCAGCATGGTCAATAGCGAGAACTGTCTCAATAAAGTAAAATTGCCCTGGCATGGTAGATCACACCTGTAATCTTAACACTTTGAGAGGCTAATGTGGGAGGATTGCTTGAGCCCAGGAGTTCGAGACCAGCCTGGGTAACATAATGAGACCCTGTCTCTACAAAAAATAAAATAATAGGCCAGGCATGGTGGCTCACGCCTGTAATCCCAGCATTTAGGGAGGCCGAGGTGGGCGGATCATGAGGTCAGGAAATCAAGACCATCCTGGCTAACATGGTGAAACCCCATCTCTACTAAAAATACAAAAAGTTAGCCGGGCGTGGTGGTGGGCATCTGCAGTCCCAGCTACTAGGGAAGCTGAGACGCAAGAATGGCGTGAACCCGGGAGGTGGAGCTTGCAGTGAGCCGAGATCGTGCCACTGCACTCCAGCCTGGGCAACAGAGCAAGACTCCATCTCAAAATAAAATAAAATAAAATAAAATAAAATAAAACAATTAGCCAGACATGGTGGCACACACCTGTGGTCTCAGCTATTCGGGAGGCTGAGGTGGGAGAATTACTTGAGCCTGGCAGGTAGAGGCTGCAGTGAGCCAGGATCGTGCTGTGCACTGGTCTCACAGAGTGAGACTCTGTCACTAAAATAAAATAAAATAATATAAAACAAAACAAAGCTACAGCTCCACAGGGAGCAAAGGACTTAAGAGGAAGGGGTCATATAGAAAACCCAGGAATCTGGGATTCTGGCATTTATTGCCAGGAAAGCTGAATTTGAGTTTAGAGTCCACTACAATATATTTATTTGATTTTGAATAATTACAACCTTGATTTGCTCCTTGGTAAGGTAGAAAGAGTAATATCTTCCTTTCCAACCTCATTGGGAAAAAAGAAGAGAAACCAAAATTTGTATCTATTGTGTACTATATGGTTTTATTCTGAGAACTGAGAGAAATAACATATTTTAAGTGTATGTAATTTTTTTTTTTTTTTTTTTTTTTTGAGATGGAGTCTCTTTCTGTTGCCCAGGCTGAAGTGCAGTGGCATGATCTTGGCTCACTGCGAGCTCTACCTCCTGGGTTCATGCCATTCTCCTGCCTCAGCCTTCCGAGTAGCTGGGACTACAGGTACCCGACACCACGCCCGGCTAATTTCTTTGTATTTTTAGTAGAGATGGGGTTTCACCGTGTTAGCCAGGATGGTCTCGATCTCCTGACCTAGTGATCCGCCCACCTCAGCCTCCCAAAATGTTGGGATTACAGGCGTGAGCCACTGTGCCTGGCCAAGTGTATGTAAATTTTCAAAATGCATTGTAAACTGTAAGGTGAACCACAGGATAATCATGATTTTCTCCCTGCTCTCTCCTGTCCCCCAGGTCGAGCATGTGGATAACTGAGAGATGATGAAAAAGGCAGGCACTCTCGGCTGACTTTCATTATAAATAGTAGGTACAGCTGTGGTATTGTTTTGTCTCCATGCAATTCTCCATGTTTTCCATGTTATTTAGTTCCTGATTACTAAAGCTTTGAGGCCCCAGAGGAGGCTGGTGATTTCCTTTAGAAAGAGGAACTGGGAGCAGCAAGAATCACAGTGAGATGTGCTGAGCTTTTCAGAGGAAAAGTTCATGGATGATGCATTCGACATGATGAGCACAAACATTTCCCAGCGCAGACTCAGGTCCTTCCAGGTCTGAAGGAGCTGAGTTCCCAGCTCCTGTGAGCCTGACTGTGTCTCAGGGCTTCTGTAAGGCAGGTCCTGCATATAGTGTAAGCTTATAAATGGAAGTGAGTGAGGGGATGGCAGGTGTGATGGGGAATGCCAGCCTTGCTGTTTGCTCACAATCACAAGGAGTTTACACTTGTCTGGGAGACTTCTTGGCAAGGTTGCAGAGCTCACCACCAAGATTAAGGGCCGGCTGGCCAGGCAACAGTAGAGGGGAGGAGGAAGTTTGCAACAGGGCGAGCAGACAGCATTTGGGCCTGTTTGGGAGACTGGCCAACACTAACGGGATTACCATCCGCTGCCCTGATATCTGCCAGGAAATTGTGAAATGAAATTTCAAGGACCCTACCATGGAGTCAGAGAGTATGTGGGATGACTTGACTGAAAGCAAGAATCCTTGGGGAAAAAGGTCCAGTTTCCTGGTGTTCCATTTGCCTCTTTGCAGGACAGAAGCTCTGCCAATTCCCTGGCTCTCTTCTCAGCCTCTCCCAGGCCTCTGACAACCCTAGACTCTAAGGTCGAGAAGGGAGCTACCTCGCAGACTTTTATCCAACTCTCTCAATAAATGGAGGAAAACAGCCATGACTCTGCCTGATGACTTAACCAATCTGAGACTCAATATTCTCAGCTCATCTTACAAGGCTCTTATGAGGAGCAGTTGAAACAATGCATGTGGAAATTCTTTGTAAACTGTAAAGTGATTTAAATGGGGCCGGGGGTGGTGGTTCATGCCTGTAATCCCAGCACTTTGGGAGGCCAAGGCAGGCAGATCACCTGAGGTCAGCAGTTTGAAACTAGCCTGGCCAACATGGTGAAACCCCATCTCTACTAAAATTACAAAAATTAGCTGGCCTGTGGTGGCACATGCCTGTAATCCCAGCTACTCAGGAGGCTGAGGCAGGAGAATCGCTTGAACCTGGGAGGTGGAGATTGCAGTGAGCCAAGATTGCGCCACCGCACTCCAGCCTGGGCCACAGAGGGAGACCATGTCTCAAAAAATAATTAAAAAAAAAAAAGCCAGGCATGGTGGCCTCACGCCTGTAATCCCAGCACTTTGGGAGTCGAGGTGGGCGATCACCTGAGGTCAGTGGGAGTTCAAGACACGCCTGGCCAACATGGTGAAACCCCTATCTCTATAAAATAGAAAATTAGCAGAGGCTGTAGTGGGGCGAGGGCCTGGTAATCCCAGCGTACCTCACGAAGGCGCTGACGGCAGGGGAATCACTTGAACCTTGGTAGTCGGAGATTGCAGTGAGCTGAGATCGCGCCATTGCACTCCAGCCTGGGCTTTGTGAGACTTTGTCTCTAAAAAAAAAAAAAAAAAAAAAAGTGCTTTAAATGGAAGGAATTGCCTCCGGTATAGAATCAAAAGCCCCGAGGGTAAGAGGAGCCAGTGGAGCCTTCGGGCCTGGCTATCCAGTTCTGCCAAGGTAGCTCTTCTACTGAAGACAGAGAGAAGGGATCTTTCCCACAGACCTTCTTTCTGACTCTAATACGAGCCTCCCAGGGTCTCATTGGTGTTCTGGGTTCCTTAACAAAAAGGAGTTTGCAAAGATCACAGAGCTGACTGGTTTTCTTCTCTGGACAATGTTTACTGTGACTGCCCCCCTCTCCTGCCCCCACCGCTGGTCTTCTGAACAGCATGGCAGCTCCCCAGTCCGGGGACCCGTGGGGGCCCAGTTTGCAGCAGGATTTGTGTTAATAGCACCACAGTGTCTTTACCTTTTATCTAGCAAGAGTGAGTAATCTATTTGGGATATTTAACAAAAACCAGACATTACCTCACTGGTGTCTTATCCAGAGCTGCTCTAGTCTTCCCATTAATTCCAGCAATTCGGGGTCTTTTGCCACGTTAAGCAGTATAGGGAGAAATCCATGGACTCTTTTTCTCTGGATAAAGGGAGCCACAGAAGGCACACATTTGAAAAGCCCTATTCTAGTATTTGTATTCAGAGCTGTTCTTTTTCCCAGTAAATGTCTGTTTTCTTCATTCTGAGAACACGGTAGAGGGATTAACCTTAGCCCATCCCCCAAACCATCCTGACTAGAATCGAGTTTCTCTGGCTGCCTCTTCCCTAAAGGTTATGAAGACTTTTATGTGTAAATTTCCAGACCTCAGAGGGAACCATCGGTGTGGTTGCTGGGATCTATCGGCAGCAGACAGACCACCTCCTCTGAGGTAGATGGCTATTTTCCAGCAGAGGTGTCAGAGATAATGACTTAAGTGGTCATATGCTTTGTAAGCAGCTGCCACGGTACAGACTGAAGCAGTCGTCGCCTGTCTCTCCCAGGTCCAGAAAAGCCTTCCTGCTTCCTGAAGAAGGACCTGCTGATCAGTCAGTAGTGGAATCATGCATGGGTCATCATCACATAGGAAGGACAGCAATTGTAATCCCAGGCCAGGCAATGCGATATCTGTGTTTTGCAGCAGAAAAATTGCAGCCTCATTAAAAACTTCCAAGTATCCCAAATCACCGTCTATTAGGTGATATGAAATAATAATTGTTATTTTGATAGAAATCATCATGATTGGCACATGGTGACTACATAAGAAAATGTCCTTAGTTGTACAGATGCTTAATGAAGTATGTAGGAGTGAAATGACATGCAATCTGGGATTACTTTAAAATATGTTAGCAGAAATGTAAGAAAGAAAAAGAGAGAGATAAGGCAAATATAGCAAAATCTTGTTACTTGTTGAGTCTGGGTAACAATGTAGTTTCAATATATTGTTTTCTCAACTTTTGTGAGCAATTGAACATTTTCATAATTAAAAAAACTTGGCCCGGTGTGGTGGTTCACGCCTGTAATCCTAGCACTTTGGGAGGCTGAGACGGGCAGATCACAAAGTCAGGAGTTCGAGACCAACCTGGCCAACAGGGTGAAACCCCGTCTCTAATAAAAATACAAAAATTAGCTGGGCGTGGTGGCGGGCACCTGTAGTCCCAGCTACTCAGGAGGCTGAGGCAGGAGAATCGCTTGAACCCATGAGGCATTGCAGTGAGCTGAGATCGTGCCACTGCACTCCAGCCTGGGCAACAGAGCGAGACTGTCTCAAAAAAGCAAAAACAAACAAAAAAAACTTAAAGGCACAGTAAATAGTGTTAGAAGACAAAGCATAGACTGGGAAAAGACATTTAGAATACATGCAACTGGACAAAGAATTCCCATCCAAAATACATAAAGAACCCCCGTAACTCAGTAAAAGAAAAAAAAAAAGTAAAGAAAAAAGACCCTCAACCTCATAGAAACTAAGGGCAAAGATTACAGTAAGCAATTTCATTCCCAGAAGAAGGGCCCTGAATAAAAATGTCCAAACTCAGTGGTGATCAGATAAATGCAAATTAGAGGACAAGACAATAATTTATGCCTGTTGGATAAGGAAAAATTAGAAATCTGGCAAGATAAGTATTTGTGGAGATGTAGGGTAGAATTCATGCACTTAGAAAGCAATTTGGTATTATCTGTTAGAAATGTATACATTCAGGCCAGGTGGGGTAGCTCACACCTGTAATCCTAGCACTTTGGGAGGCCAAGGCAGGCAGATCACTTGAGCTCAGGAGTTCGAGACCAGCCTGGGCAAAAAGGCGAAATATGGTGGCACATGCCTGTAGTCCCAGTTGCTAGGGAGTCTGAGGCTTGAGCTTGAGCTGGGGGGCTGAGGCTGTAGTGAGCCATGATGGCACCACTGCACTCCAGCCTGGGTGACAGGGTGAGACCCCAGCTCAAAAAAAGAAGAAATGTGGACTCTATACCCCTCAGAAACTCTTGGGCAAGTGTGCACATATGCTTGGAATATACACTTGGCTGTCCATTACAACATTATTTATAAAAGCTAAAACTAGAAAAAAATGGAGAAATATTTCATGACATATTCATGTAATGGCATACAATATAGAAGTTAAAATGAATGTACTTCACATATTCCTGTATATATACACATATATAATTGTGGATGAATTTCTAAAATATATGAATATTGAATAAAATAAAAGCAAATTTTAAAAGAATATGTACATATATCATGTACATACTTTTTTTTTTTTTTGAGACAGTGTCTCACTCTGTTGCCCAGGCTGGAGTATAGTGGTGTGAACACAGCTCACTGCAGCCTTGACCTCCTGGGCTCAAGCCATCCTCCCACCTCAGGCTCCAGAGTAGTTGGGACCACAGGTGGATACCACCACATCCAGCTAATTTTAAAATTTTTAATAGAGACGGGGTCTCGCCATGTTGCCCAGTCTTGTCTCGAACTCCTGGGCTCAAGCAATCTTCCTGCCTTGGTCTCCCAAAGTGCTAGGTGTGAGCCACTGCACCAAGCCCATACCTAATTTACACCTAGCATAATATTTTTGGCTCTCTCTATGTCATAAGAGTACAAAACTAATTAGAAGGGTCACAGAGCAATAGGAGGATAGTACATATCTGTAGTGAAGGAGAGAAGGGAATGGAGATAGCCTCAATTGTATCTGTAATGTTTGTTGTTCCTTTAGGAAAAAAATGTAAAAAAGAATCTGAAGCAAATATATCAAAAGAATGACATTTGAATATCTGGGTGGTAGGTATGGAGTGTTACATATTATTGTTCTCTGTACTATTCTGCGTTTGTGAAATATTTTGTACTTAAAAATTTTGAGGTCCTAAAGTTTCTTCTTGCTAAATCTCATCTCTTTTTTTTTTTTTTTTTTTTTTTGTGACAAGAGTCTTGCTCTGTGGCCCAGGCTGGAGAGATTTTGGCTCACTGAAACCTCTGCCTTCTGGGTTCAAGTAATTCTTCTGCCTCAGCCTCCCGAGTAGCTGGGATTACAGGCTTACGCCACCACACCAGGCTAATTTTTGAATTTTTAGTAGACACGGGGTTTCACCACGTTAGTCAGGCTGGTTTTGAACTCCTGACCTCAGGTATCTGCCTGCCTCAGCCTCCCAAAGTGCAAGGATTACAGGCATGAGCCACTGCACCTCGCCTGTTTTTTTTTGTTTTAGAGGTGGGGTTTTGCTATGTCGCTGGGACTGGAGTGCAGTGACTATTCATGGGCATGATCATTATGCAGTGCAACCTCAAACTTCTGGGCTCACATGATCTTCTCACTTCAGCCACCCCAGTAGCTGGGAACAGCAGGTGTGCACCACCATGCTAGGCTAAATCTCATCTTTTTTCATGACTTTAGAACCCCTCAACTCAAGTTCACCTCTATGAAAATGATTCCTAAATCTGATTTTCTATCCTTTTTTTCCCAGCATCATTTCTGTATCTCTACCCACTTAATGGCTATTTCTTCTATTTTGTCAAATTTATCATCTAAGTTGATTATCTCTAGCACTGTTATCTCAAAACAGCTCTTTCTTTTAATTTTCTGTTTCTTGGCCAGGACCCATGGCAACATGTCTGTATTCCCAGCACTTTGGGAGGCCAAGGAGGGCAGGCAACTTGAGGCCAGGAGTTTGAGACCAGCCTGGCCAACACGATGAAACCCCATATCTACTAAAAATACATAAATTAGCCAGGTGTGGTGGCACATGCCTGTAGCCCCAGCTACTTGGGAGGCTGAGACTGGAGAAGCTGAGGCTCACTTGAGCCCAGGAGGTGGAGGCTGCAGTGAGCTGAGATCACGCCACTGCACTCCAGCCTGGGCGGTGGACCCAGACTCTGTCTCAAGAAAAAAAAAATTATATTTCTGTCAATAGCAGACTCAATAAACGGTAATTTTTATTTTCATTAGTCCTTTCAACTTTTACCTCTTCTCACTGAGTTCACTATATACAGAACTGCCAATTTATCTTCTGGAAATTATGGTTTTCATTTTTTTTTCTGAAATGCTGTTGTGTTTTTTTTCCCCTGAAATACTGTTTTGCATCCATTATTCCCACACTTGAAAAACTTATGGTGGCCCACTGCCAGCATAAGATGGTCCAAAAATCCTTAACCATTTGTGTACAACCTCAAAGTCTGGCCCAGCTTTGTTGCCCACTGTCCGCTGTCTGTCACTGAAGAGGCAGTCACCACCGCCCCCTCAGGCTGCTTGTTTTCCTGTCTTCCTTCGTTTGTTCCATCCCGAGATGCTTTTGCCTTCTCATCCTTCACACTCAGGTCAAATCTCTTCTGCGTGAAACCTTTGCCCAGACCACTGCTGGAACCATTTCCATGGCACCGTCCATGTGCTGCTGCAGGTGTGGACTACGGCACCTCTCCCTATAACCCCTCCCTAATTCCTCTCCATTAATAATGAGCTGAATGATTCAGCAGATACAGGAAGCAGAGGTGGGATGAATAGACACGGTTATCCATAAAGTATCTCATACATCTACGCACTAAACCCATCTCACCCCCTTGCTTTGCTTTTCTTTTTTCTTTTCCCTCATCTCCTCTCCAGTGCCCTCCCCTCCCCTCCCCTCTCCTCCTCTCTCCTCTCCTCTCCTCTCCTATCTCCTTTCCTTTTTTTTTGAGACAGTCTTGCTTTGTCACCCAGGCTGGAGTGCAGTGGCACAAACATGGCTCACTACAGCCTTAACTTCCTGGGCTCAAGTGATCCTCCATGCATCAGTCTCCTGTGTAGCTGGGACCACAGGCACATGCCACCACACCTGGCTCATTTTTTTATTTTTTGTAGAGACTGGGTCTCCCTTTGCTGCCCAGGCTGGTTTCAAACTCCTGGGCTCAATGATCCTCCTGCCTTGGCCTCCCAAAGTGCTGGGAGTACAGGCATGAGCCACTGCATCTGGCCCCTTGCTTTTCTTTCTCCTAATTTTTCTTCTGTGATATCAACTATAAAGGAGGCTGCCTTACATCAGACTTGGAGAGACACAGGGTGTTGTTCTCTGATTTATGGCAAGAACTTGAGGAAAATGAGATTCCTTTCAGCATAATTTTGATAAATTCTAGGTGTGCATTTTTCCCACTTTTAATATCTCTGAAATCGGGGTGTATCTTACAGCCAATGGAAGTTTGTTTTTCTTGATGCAATACAAAAGTAAAAAGCACCACTTATATTGGTGCTATCTTAAATTTGATAAAATAAGGTATATAGGAAGGTATTTAAAATGTATATAAATGCAAATAAACAGCTTTTATTATTTGATGTGAATATTAAATATCAGTGTTGAACATTAGATTTTGAAACATTGTTCTAGGGTGGCGTAAGAACATAGTTCCAGGACAATATTCTAGCACATTCCCTTAGAAAATCAGCACTGTGTATATCTCTTCTCTATTCTGCCGTGTTTTGTAAGATGTTAGAAGGCAGAGACCCAGGGAAAGATACCTCTTGATATTCTCTACAAAAAGAGCAATGAAGAGCAGTCAGAAAGCCCTGCAAGTGAAATACTGAGCAAAAAGTTTGTATGAAAAAAGGAACGGGGCCAGGCGCAGTGGCTCACGCCTGTAATTCCAGCACTTTGGGAGGCCAAGTTGGGCGGATCACCTGAGGTCAGGAATTAAAGACCAGCCTGACCAACATGGCAAAACCCTGTCTCTAGTAAAAATACAAAAATTCACCAGGCATTATGGCGGGTGCCTGTAGTCCCAGCTAGTTGGGAGGCTGAGGTGGGAGAATCTCTTGAACCCAGAAGGCAGAGGTTGCAGTGAGCCGAGATTGCCCCACTGCACTCCAGCCTGGGTGACAGAGCAAGACTCCATCTCAAAAAAAAAGGAAGAAGAAGAAGAAAGTGGCCAGTGATGCTGGAGGTAATAAGTGAGTAATGAAGGATAGAACCCCTGTGCTTGGGGTCTCAGCCTTGGATAGACTGCTAGCCCTGACCTACCTATGCATGCTTCTCACCATGAGCAGAGATCCGAACGTTTTGGTTCCCCAGTAGTCAGTCCAGGCCTGTGTTGTGACAACAGAGGTTATCTGACAGCTTGGTCAGGAATTCATTGTTTCTTTTATATTTTCCTTATATTCTTCCCACCTGCTTCCATATCGCTACCACCAGGGATTTAGGAAGACCAGACTTTCCCATTGTCGTCTGTCACCTCATACCACTTCTCCCAACCAGTCGCAGAGCCAGGGAGCCCCCATTTATGTCACTGTCTCTTGTCACCTCATTTGCCCATTCTCTCCGAATGACTTAGGCAGTAAATTCCCCAGGGCGGTCACAATCTGCGTGATCATGGGAGACCCTGAGTGCAGTATGTTACTCCATAAATAATTCACTGTTCTCATGGTGAAAGCAAGGAGATCCGAGTAACTGGAGAGGGAAGGCAGAGGGGTGATTGAAAACACACACGTGTGCACACACCAGGATGGATCTTCTCAGTGGCTTTGTTACATGGTTTTCTGTACTTGACTGCTCTGGAAGCTGTAAATAGGACTGTGGCCAACATGGTCCCTGGATGTTGGGGCAGGGGGCCGGCTGCAGAGAACTTGTTCCTTCAAGGGAACTGTGGGTTCTGTCCAAGGCAGAGCCTAGGAGCTGCTGTGACTGCAGTAGTAGGAACGTAGGGATGAGAAGGATGTGAGGATGCAAACACGTCCAAGGGCAAGGAGTCGCTTTGTGTGTGAAAGCCTTTCTTTGTCATCTCGGATGCATCTGCGTTCCCCTCCTTGGCATCTCCTGGATGAAGGGAGGTCAAGGAATACTATTTGTGTGTGAAAGCTTTCTTTGGCATCTCAGATGCATCGTGCATCCACTCCGTTGGCATCTCCTGATGAAGGGAGGTCCAAGGAATACTATTTTTGAGTAGGTACTTAGAGAGGGACAGGAGGCTGCTGGATGTACATGCCTGCTTGTGGGAGGATGAAAGGAAAAAAGGCTCATCAAGGCTGTGCTAAACCCAGATGCTGTTCTTTGACCTTCACTCCAGTTGCTGCATCACTCTTGGGTGTTTTGTCTTTGCCAAAACCACATAGGGAGGAAGTTATTAAGACAAAAGGGGTGACTGCAGAGTCAATTTCTATTCCTAGCCAGTGGTTGACCCTGGCAAGTAACCTTGAGTAGGTCATTAACCCCTCCCTAGGGTGATTATAATGGATTCCAACCTATGTCAGGAAAGTCCTGTGAAAATTGATAAGTTGAGACTTTTAAGTGCCTTGAGATCTTAGAAGAGATAAATAAACAATATCCCTGTGTTTTGTGAGTGTGTTATGGGCTGCCCTTGAAATCTGATTCTCTGTGCACTGGCCATGCTCTGTTCTTTGCTTGGTGACCAGGTGTAGAACACACTTAGGAGTAGCAATAAAAACAGCTAACATCTATTAAACTGTTACTGTGTGCTGGGCACTGTAGTTTAGTGCTCACAGCAACATTCTGAGGTACAAATGATGAAACAGAGAGGTTAAGTAACTTCCCAAAGTTGCACAGTTAATAAGCCAGAGCCAGTATCTGCACTCTGGCCTCCAGAGTCCAGGCTCTGCTCTTACCCATGATAAGAAGCAGATAAGAACCATATTTAGGCCCCATGTGGTGGCTCATGCCTGTAATCCCAGCACTTTGGGAGGCTGAGGAGGGCAGATCACCTGAGGTCAGGAGTTCAAGACCAGCCTGACCAACATGGTGAAACCTTGTCTCTACTAAAAATACAAAATTAGCCAAGCGTGGTGGTGCATGCCTGTAATCTTAGCTACTCGGGAGGTTGAGGCAGGAGAATCATTTGAACCTGGGAGGTGGAGGTTGCAGTGAGCCAAAATTGTGCCACTGCACTCCAGCCTGGGTGACAGAGCTCGACTCTGTCTCAAAATAAATAAATAAATATTTTAAAAAGCATATTTAATAATCATGTAATTTGTTATTAGTGAGCACTTGTTGTATGATCTGCCTCAAGCTGGCGTAGTATGAGTTACATGGAACTATACAAACTAACAGAAGACAGACGGGAGTTGAGTGCTAAATTGGTGATACCAAAGTTCTTTTGAAAACCTAAGAAAAAGAGATCCACTATGGGCTGGACTTTTGGGGAAAATGTTGGAGAAAGTGAGGCGTGAGCACCCTTGTTTTTTTGCCATCTAAGCAGAATATTTAGACTCTCTGGGACTATAATTGTAGAAAGATGCTAATTTGTATTGCTTATGAGAAAAAGGGCATGGAGGAGGGGCTATTTCATTGTTAATCTGGAATCTGCTGCATACATTCATAGTCCTGTGCAGATTGACAATGCACTTTGGCTCTTGGAGGCTCAGCAACATTGTGTGATAAAGAAATCTGCTTTTTTTGGCTGGGTGTGGTGGCTCACGCCTGTAATCCCAGCACTTTGGGAGGCCAAGGCAGGTGGATCACGAGGTCAGGAGATCGAAACCATCCTGGCTAAAGTGGTGAAACACCGTCTCTACTAAAAATACAAAAAATTAGCCAGGCATAGTGGCGGGTGCCTGTAGTCCCAGCTACTTGGGAGGCTGAGGCAGGAGAATGGCGTGAACCAGAATGCAAAGCCTGCAGTGAGCCGAGATCGCACCACTGCAGTCCAGCCTGGGTGACAGAGAGAGACTCTGTCTCAAAAAACAAAAAGAAATCTGCTCTTTTTTTCACTCTGACTGGAGTATAGTGGAGTGCAGTGGCACAAACATGGCTCACTGCAAACCTCGAATTCCTGAGCTCAAGTGATCATCTCATCTCAGCCTCCCAAGTAGCTGGGACCACATGTGTACACCACCATACCTGGCTAGTTTTTTACATTTTTGTAGAGAGAGTCTTACTGTGTTGCCCAGGCTGATCTCCTGGATTCAACTCCTGGGCTCCAGCCACTCTACTGCTTTGGCCTCCCAAAGTGCGGGAAATACAGACATGAGCCATCTCACCTGGCCAGAACGTTTTTTTCATATAACTCATATCAACATTTTATAGATGAGTGCAGTGTCTCATGTCTGTAATCCCAGCACTTTGGAAGGCTGAGGCAGGAGGATCACTTGAACCCAGGAGGTCAAGGCCAGCCTGGGCAACATGGTGAAACCCTGTCTCTACAAAAAATACAAAAATCGGCCGGGCGCGGTGGCTCAAGCCTGTAATCCCAGCACTTTGGGAGGCCGAGACGGGCGGATCACGAGGTCAGGAGATCGAGACCATCCTGGCGAACACGGTGAAACCCTGTCTCTACTAAAAAAATACAAAAAACTAGCCGGGCGAGGTGGCGGGCGCCTGTAGTCCCAGCTACTCGGGAGGCTGAGGCAGGAGAATGGCGTAAACCCGGGAGGCGGAGCTTGCAGTGAGCTGAGATCTGGCCACTGCACTCCAGCCTGGGTGACAGAGCGAGACTCCGTCTCAAAAAAATAAAAAAAATAAAAATAAAAATAAAAAAATAAAAAAATCAGCTGGGTGTGGTGGCGTGCGCCTATATTGCCAGCTACTCAAGAGGCTGTGGTTGGAGGATCACTTGAACCCAGGAAATGGAGGTTGCAGTGAGCCAAGATCATGCCACTGCATTTCAACCTGAGCAACAGAGCAAGACCCTGTCTCCAAAAATAAAAAAAAATTAAAAAAAATAAAAGCCAGGTGCAGTGGCTCACGCCTGTAATCCCAGCACTTTGGGAGGCTGAGGCAGGCAGATCACAAGGTCAAGAGTTCAAGACCAGCCTGGCCAATATGGTGAAACACTGTCTCCACTAAAAATACAAAAAAATTAGCTGGGTATGGTGGCAGGCGCCTGTAATCCCAGCTACTTCGGGAGGCTGAGGCAGGAGAATCACTTGAATCCAGGAGGTAGAAGAGGTTGCAGCGAGCTGAGATCGTGCCATTGCACTCCAGCCTGGGTGACAAGAGTGAAACTCTATCTCAAAAAAAAAAAAAAATCATTTTATAGACTTTTATGTTTGGGAAGCACTGGTAGAGGAAAACACCTTACTGGAAATTGAAGTAGTTTACAACCCACAGACAACTTAAAATTAAGCTCCCTGAACATTCTATGTAACTTTCACTTTTACAGAGTCGACATTCATCACCTATCAGTCTTTTGACATTTGGTTATTTTCCCCATGTGTACCATGTTACTACCCTGGCCAGACTATGAATATATCACATGCAAATACTTGGCAGGCGCATCTTTTTATCTCTCATGGTTCCTAGCTCACACCTTGTCTAAAAGAAGGTCGATAAATATTTGTTGGTTTAAAAACAGACACAGGGCTGGGCACGGTGGCTCATGCCTATAATCCCAGCACTTTGGGAGGCCGAGGCGGGTGGATCACGAGGTCAGGAGATCAAGACCACAGTGAAACCCCGTCTCTACTAAAAATACAAAAAATTAGCCGGGCGTGGTGGCGGGCACCTGTAGTCCCAGCTACTCAGGAGGCTGAGGCAGGAGAATGACCCTGGGAGGGTGGAGCTTGCAGTGAGCCGAGATCGTGCCACTGCACTCTAGCCTGGGTGACAAAGCGAGACTCCGTCTCAAAAAAACAAAAAACAAAACAAAACAACAACAACAAAATAACAGAGACAGAACAGGGGAAAGAAAATGAGGAGGGAAAAAACCCACACTTGAAGTGATAGCAATTATTGGTAATTTGCAACTGATGACTTCATAGTAAATTGCTATTCACCAATCGGTACCCTTTCAAAGACTAGTAAGTTGTTTAAAATGCAAAAATAATGTTAATTTTTGGCTTGGCTTTAGTTGGAGCTGGATCTGCAGTCAGAAATAACTGGCTTTGGGGCATGACCTCTAAATTATATTTTCCTTTATTAGCTCAGGGTGCTTTATGCTGAGCTGGAAGTGCCTGGGGTAGGTCCCTCTGTCAGCGGATTGATGCTTAGACTGAGAATCTGATGAAGACCAAGTACCCCTTGGTCAGCATGACTGCAAAGGCCAACTGAATGGTACCACTGCTTGGGGAACAACTCACTCAGGGTGGTGGGAGCTTGCAGTTAAAAATACAAGGGACACATTTGGTTTGGCATCAGGGGCTGGTCTCAGATGCAAGCCCCTGTCCAAACATGCCTCCATCCCCTGCTCATCGGACCCAGTGCCCAGGGTTAGAGAGGGCACCATTTGAGAGATTTGTGGCTTTGAGGCTCTAAAAGCCTGACATTCTTAAAGGTTCTTCCCATGCTGATGCCCTAATCCATTCCCAGTTTTGAAGCTAACCCAGCCTGGGAGAAGTAATTCATAAATAATTTGAAGCTGACACTTCAGAGGTGTTTTGATGGGAGTGGGACTTCATCTCTTTTTTCAGGAGGAGTTGAGACAGGAGAGGAGGTAGAGTCCCTGCAAGAGATAAAGATGTCTCTGAACATTCGTAGCTTTGGCTTAGGAAAATTCTGGCTCCTGTGGGGAAGAAATTGATCTTGTTTGTTCTTTTCTTTCTTCTTGGTTGAGTTCCCAGTGTGGATCTTGCAGGCGTTTTGTTCTTGGTGTCAGAACCACCCAGGCTTGGTCGTCGCTGGGTCTGGAACCTCCTACAGATTCCACTGCCTCCCTGCCACAGAGGAAAGTCATGATTGCCCCTTGCATAGACAGCAGGAGCTGGGTGTGGGGCTCAGGGAGATTCCTGCAGAGCCCTGCTGGGTGTCTGCTTCCCACTCCCTTCTTTGGGGTCCCAGTTAATGCCGCTATTGAGAAAAGACTGGAAGGAGGGGTTGGTGAGACTCAAAGCCTTGAAATCGGATCTGTGGTTGTTTTTCTCTAAAACCAAATGTATACCCACCCACTACCCGGCCAGCTGGTGCCCTTTCAGTCAGGGCCTAGTGACCCTGTAAGGAGTTGCTGCCAGTGGTGGAGCTGACTGAGGACATCCAGGCTCCATCCTGTTCGCCTGGCAAGTGTTCAGGCACCAGGCTCATGTTTAGACTCCACACGAGCCCTCCATGGGCATGTGGAGCCTGGTCCTCAATTTCCCATTTAACTCCCTCCTGATTGTACAGGCTTTGCACACAGTGGGCCTTCCGTAAATGCTGCTGACAGACCGGGGAGGACTTGGGGGCTGGGAGGCTTCCTTTCATTTCCAGTGTTGAGGGGAGAGTATCAGAATCCTCATCTCTATCCTGAATTTCTCCAGTGTCTGCCAAGGAGCCAGGGTGGGCATAGCTGTCAGTCTGTTTCTAGCCATGTTGCCAACTGTCACACCCATCAGGGCAAAGAAGAACTTCCCTCAGCAGGATGTGTGTGGACAGCAGGTGACTGTCCTGCTCTGGGGCTGGCTTGAGCAACCCCCTGCCATCTAACCACAGGCTCTCTTGTGGCTTCCCTTGTCATCTGCCCCTCCTGACCATCTGGCCACCCCAACTTCTCCTGCCTGGTGGGAACGCTATCTGGTGGGTGGCAGCCTCTCCCTGCATGGAAGCTCCAGGCAAGAGGTAGGGGGAGCAGTGGGCTGAATTGTCAGGGTTCAAACAGTTGAGCAAACACCAGTTTGCTCAGGGGTTTCTGCTGCCCACCCGGGAGCCCCAGGGCAAGGGGACCAGGCAACGTGCAATCTGCTCTTACAGCCCCCATGCTTCCAGAGGCTTTCCAGGCTGAGAAAACACATTTGAATGTTACCTCATCTTGGAGTTCCAGCAGCTTCAACCTTGATGGTGTCTTCCTCGGTGTCATTCCTGGTACACGTAGAGGCTAACATTCACTGTGATCTTCCCGTGTGCCTGACACCATACCAAGAGCTTTCTGTGCACTACCTCACTCAATCTTCATAATAACTCTATAAGGGAGCTTCAGTTATCAATCCAGTTTCACTGACAAGCTAACTGAGGGCTGGAGAGGTTAAGTAACTTGTCTAGGATTGTGTAGCCAGTCTGTGGCAGAGCTAGGAGTCTAACGGAGGCATTATACTACTGTCTGATGTGCATGAGGACTGCTTTGTCCTGGATTAAAGTGTTTACATTTTACCAAATCTGGATCTTGTATCTATTCATCTAGCAGATGGGTCAGCTAACTATGCCCACAGGCCAAATCTAGCCATGGTATGGTCTCGTGGTTTTTTTTTGTTTTTGTTTTTTTTATTTTGAGACAGAGTCTTGCTCTGTCGCCAGGCTGGAGCGCAGTTGGTGCAATCTCAACTCACTGAAACCTCTGCCTCCTGGTTCAAGCGATTCTCCTGCCTCAACCTCCCAAGCAGCTGGGACTACAGGCATGAGACCCCACGCCCAGCTAATTTTTGTATTTTTGGTAGAGACAGGGTTTCACTGTGTCGGCCAGGATGGTCTCGATTTCTTGACCTTGTGATCTGCCCACCTCAGCCTCCCAAAGTGCTGGGATTGCAGGTGTGAGCCACTGCATCTAGTCCAGCTTTTTTTGGTTTTTGTTTTTTTTTTAGAATCAGGGTCTCACTTTGTTGACCAGGCTAGAGTACAGTGGTGTGATCACTGCTCACTGCAGCCTAAAATTCCCGTGCTCAAACAACCCTCCCATCTTAGCCTCCCAAGTAGATGGGACTACAGGCATGAGCCACCATGCCCAGCTATACCATAGTTAAAAAACAAACAAACAAAAAATGCGGGGTGTGGTGGCTCACGGCTGTAATCCCAGCACTTTGGGAGACCGAAGCGGGCGGATTGCGAGGTCAGGAGATCGAGACCATCCTGGCTAACAAGGTGAAACGCCATCTCTACTAAAAATACAAAAAATTAGCTGCGCATGGTCGCGCGTGCCTATAGTCCCAGCTACTAGGGAGGCTGAAGCAGGACAATGGCGTGAACCTGGGAGGTGGAGGTTGCAGTGAGCTGAGATTGTGCCACTGCACTCCAGCCTGGGTGACAGAGCGAGACTCTATCTCAAAAACAAACAAATAAACAAACAAACAAAAAAACACAAAAAACAAAAAACAAAGAAGAAAATGTGACAGAGACAGTATTTGGCCCATAAAGCCTAAAATACTGACTATTTACTATCTGGGCCCTTACAGAAAGAGTTTGCTGACCGCTGAGTTAGCATGCCACAGTATCCTGTCCCACCAATACCATCCAGAGTAAGCCCCAGCACTGTATCTGCCAGCCTCCAATTCTCTTTGGACTCGGCTGCTTCCAAGAGTGCTCTGAACCATTAAAAACTCAATGAATACATTCAGTGCATAAAGACCGATGTGCCGGGAGGGATTTTCAAATCTTCAGTTGTACCTTTGAGTGTGTGTAAACCTCAGGCCGGTTGCCTGGCAGGTCAGCCTGTGGCATGGGTCTTGACTTTCCCGATTGTGAAATAAGGATGAGAAATCTTGGCCTTGGAATGGAGGGAAATGAAAGAGGGGCATCTGACAGACTCTCAGAAAGGCACAGGCAGGGAACTCTGGAGGCTTCTTAGAAGGAAGAACCAGCTGGGCGCGGTGGCTAACGCCTGTAATCCCAGCACTATAGGAGGATGAGGCAGGCTGATCACCTGAGGTCAGGAGTTCGAGATCAGCCTGACCAACATGGAGAAACCCCGTCTCTACTAAAAATATAAAATTAGCTGGGGTGGTGGCAGGCGCCTTTAATCCCAGCTATTCAGGAGTCTGAGACAGGAGAATCGCTTGAACTGGGGAGGCGGAGGTTGCAGTGAGCCGAGATCGCACCATTGCACTCCAGCCTGGGCAACAAGAGCGAAACTCCATCTCAAAAAAAGAGAAAGAAGAACCAATATGAATCACAAGCAATATTATTACCTTAGCAAGTCTTTGAGCCCCCAGTTTAAATGTGTAAAGTAATCTGCTTAGGCTCAAGAAAATCTCTTTTCCCCTTTCACACTGGATGTATGAACACATGACCAGTAGAGGCCATGTAACTGAAAGGGTTTCCATGTCTCCCCTCTCTGCTCAGGTGGTGAGTTCCCTGAGGCCTGGTCTGGATCTTATGTTTTACTTGTGTCTTCTCTGTGCTCTTGCTACCACACTTAGCACCACACAGTGAGCAACTCCGCATAGTGATCTGCCTGAGTTACATGTTACAGAAGGGTCCTGACTGGAAACAGGCCTCCAGGAAGAGGGTCTAGAAAAGTAAGGGTCAGGCAGGGTGTGGTGGCTCATGCCTGTAATCCCAGCACTTTGGGACACCGAGGTGGATGGATCACTTGAACCCAGGAGTGCGAGACCAGTCTGGGCAACATAGCAAGAACTTGCCTCTACAGAAAAAAGAGAAAAAAAAACTAGCTGGGTGTGGCAGCTCATGACTGTAATCACAGCACTTTGGGAGGCTGAGGCAAGAGGATAGATAGCTTGAGCCTGGGAGATGAGGCAGTTGGTGAGCCGTGTTCATGCTACTGCACTCCAGTCTGGGCAACATAAGAGACACTGTCTCAAAAAAATAAATAAAAAATAAAAGGCTAGGCATAGCCTATATTCCAGCACTTTTGGAGGCTGAGGCAGGCAGATCACTTGAGCCCAAGAGTTCAAGACCAGCCTGGGCAATATGGCGAGACCCTGTCTCTACAAAAAGTACAAAAATTAGCTGGACATGGTATGTGTGTCTGTAGTCCCAGCTACTTGGGAAGCTGAGATGGGAGGATCACTTGAGCCCAGGAAGCCAAGGCTGCAGTGAGCCATGATTGCACCACTACGCTCTAGCTTGGGTGACAGCAAGACCCTGTCTCAAAAAAAAAAAAAAAAAGAGAAAAGAAAAGTAAGAGTCTTTTCTCTGCCCTCCCCCAGAACAATCTTGAGGCCCAGAGAGCAGGTGAGAGCTAGCTGAGGGGTCCTGGCACCTCAGGTGAGGGTGCTGGAGGCCCAGGCCCGACGGCCCAGGCACTCCCTCCCCCTCAGAGGCCCAGCTCTTCAGGCCCTGCCTGTATCCTCCACACCCAACCCTCTTCAGTCCTCCAGGAAACATCATGAGGGTTAATTATTTCTCAGGGCTGACTCAGACAGTGGTTTTCTGCCAAAACATTCTGTCAGCCAAGCACAGTCCTGCTGTTACTCCCGTGAGGGAGCCTTTGTAAGCTGTGTGAGGAGGAAACTCCGCAGCAGGGAAGCCCAAAGCCCCGTAGCCTGAGGTGGGGTCCTGCCTGATCCCGTCGGGTGGGGCTGGTTGCTGGGAGGGCGCCCTCCCCAGTGTGAGAAGCCGGCTCCAGAAAGCTCTCACCGGCAGGCTGCCTTTCCGCCAGTCCCTGTGGGGCAATGCTCGCTTTTCGTTTTGTTGATTGGAGATTGTGTCTCTGAATAGAGCTTAATGTCCTTTTGAAATTATCTGTTCTTTTTTTTTTCTTTTCTTTCCTTTTTTTTTTTTTTTTTTTTTTTTTTTTTTTTTTTTTTTTTTTTTTTTTTTTTTTTTTTTTTTTTTGAGATGGAGTCTTGCTCTGTCGCCCAGGCT
Organism: Rhinopithecus bieti; assembly: GCF_001698545.2. NCBI lineage: Eukaryota > Metazoa > Chordata > Mammalia > Primates > Cercopithecidae > Rhinopithecus > Rhinopithecus bieti. Next base: position 391,202 of record NW_016808678.1, on the reverse strand, counting down.
GGAGTGCAGTGGCTCTATCCCAGGGCTCACTGCAACCTCCGCCTCCTGGGTCCAAGCGATTCTCCTGCCTCAGCCTCTGCAGTAGCTGGGATTACAGGTGCCTGCCACCATGCCTGGCTAATTTTTGTATTTTAGTAGAGATGGGTTTCGCCATGTTGGCCAGGCTGGTCTCAAACGCCTGACCTCAAGCGATCCATCCGCTTCGGCATCCCAAAGTGCCGAGATTACAGGTGTGAGCCACTGCGCCTCGCCTTTTTCTTTCTTTCTTTTAAAAATTTCTCCTGCTTTCTCCATTTGGTTTAGATTGCTGCTGTGTTCCTAAATGCTGAAGGTGAATGACGGGGCGTCCGGAGGAGAGGGATGACCCTCAAACACAAACCATCTGCCTAGGAGGCCAAACTGGGGGAGAGTTGGGGGGGACATAGGAGGTCTCTTGCAGGAAGGAGGCCTAGGAGACCTTCTCTCTCATATCAGAGTGTAGGATGGGAGGGGCGAGCTCCAGGGACAGTGGGGAGCAGGGAAAGGACACCCACAATGAACCTGAGGGACTGGGATGGCCCTGAGTGGAGATTCAAAGAGGCTGAACTGTGCTTGAGACACCTGGGACCAGAAGCCAGGAGGGAGGAGGTAGAGAGAAGTAGAACAGGGTAGCCCTGTGAATTCACTGCATAGCCGCCATTAGCTTCACCTGCCCTCTGACCAGGCCGACACCAGCACCCCGGGCACCCCATGTGGGTAGGAAGGTGTGTGTGGTGCTGTGCAAACCCGATTATCCCCTGAGTAACCCATGCCGCGTCTACAGCTTCCTGCTGCTGCGCCAGAAGCTGTGTCCTCTTATGGAAAGAAGAGCACTTCTTCATATATAAGCAGCCAGGTGAAGGCAGGGCTATTCTTGCATGAGAAATGGTGATTATACAGATCAATTCCATCTCCTGGAGGAACCCCAAACAGTGGTAAATTACAGTTACAATTTTACCCTAAGCCCCATTTCCCCACCCCCCACAAAACAACAGACCCAACAACCACGTTTTGCAGCAAAAATATTTACCAGACAGTTACTATGTACAAGGAAGTATTTTATATATTATGTCATTTAATCTTCTCAAGGACCCTGTGATCTACCAATGAATGAACAGAGAGACAGAGAGGATAAAAGCTAGCCAGAAATCACAGGGCCAGAAGGGTATGAAAGCTAGGCCTTACGAGGCTGAGAATCCAGCAGGACTTGGCATCTGTTAAGTGTTCCATAAATCCTTGTTGAAGGAATAAATGGGTCTGCCAGGCTCCATGATCAGGGCTTGCCTACTACTCCCTAAGCCATAATTCCCATCCCTAGGATCTGGGTAAGTCAGGGCCTACAAATATGCCCCAGGGATGTTTTCTAAGATCCTGTTCTCATCTTTCTTCTGTGCTCTCCTCTCCCCAGCTGCCATCCTGTATCCCTTCCAAGAAGACATAGAATGGAGGAGTTAATTTGTTATTTGATGTACCAAGTATAGTATTTGAGTGCCTACCAATGGTGCCAAGCATTTTTCTAGATGCTAGGGTCATAGGAGTGAACAAAGCAGGATCACATTCTGAAGATCACATTCTAGCCAGGGTACAGACTTGGCTGAGAGATCAGTTCTGGCTGAACTGATGAGGGAGGATTGAGGTAAGAGCTCCGTGACTCCTCAGCTATGGGCTGCTGTGTGCACATGGGGGCAGGCACCAGCCCTCCCTCACCAATGATGTGCACTCTCGTCCTTGTGGTTGCAGAAGTGGTCTCAGCAGCTTTGCCTCTCTGCTGTCGCCCCTTCCCTGGCCATGATTTTCATCCCAGGATGGGCTCCTCAAAGTGTCTTTGCCACAGGATCTAGAATTGAGACTAAGAGAATCAGTCTGAGCTGAGCTCATGTTAAAAACTAGGAGGCCGGGTGTGGTGGCTCACGCCTATAATCCCAGCACTTTAGAGGCTGAGGCAGGCAGATCACAAGGTCAAGATGTTGAGACCATCCTGGCCAATATGGTGAAACCCTGTCTCTACTAAAAATACAAAAATTAGCCGGGCGTGGTGGCGGACACCTGTAGTCCCAGCTACTCGGGAGGCTGAGGCAGGAGAATCACTTGAACCCAGGAGGCAGAGGTTGAAGTGAGCCAAGATTGCGCCAGCTGCACTCCAGCCTGGTGACAGAGTGAGACCATCTCAAAAAACAAACAAACAAACAAACAAACAAACAAAACCAGGAGCTAAGGCATGGCCCTTATGTTTTACTTTTATTTATTTAAGTTCCTGGGTACATGTACAGGACGTGCAGGTTTGTTACACAGGTATACGTGTGCCATGGTGGTTTGCTGCACCTATCCACCCATCACCCAGGTGTTAAGCGCAGCATGCATTAGCTCTTCTCCCTAATGCTCTCTGCTCCCCTGCCTGCCCCCAACAGGCCCCCGTGAGTGTTGTTCCCCTCCCTGTGTCCATGTGTTCTCACTGTTCAGCTCCCACTTACTAGTGAGAACATACAGTGTTTGGTTTTCTGTTCCTGCATTAGTTTGCTGAGGATAATGGCTTCCAGCTTCATCCATGTCCCTGCAAAGGACATGATCTTGTTCCTTTTTATGGCTGCATAGTATTCCATGGTGTATATGTGCCACATTTTCTTTCTTTCTTTTTTTTTTTTTGTTTGAGATGGAGTCTTGCTCTGTCGCCCAGGCTGGAATGAATGCAGTGGTGCGATCTCAGCTCGCTGCAACCTCCACCTCCCAGGATTTTTTTTTTTTTTTTTTTTTTGAGACGGAGTCTCGCTGGGTGTCACCCAGGCTTGGAGTGCAGTGGGCTGGATCTCAGTTCACTGCAAGCTCCGCCTCCCGGGTTACGCCATTGCTCCTGCCTCAGCCTCCCGAATAGCTGGGACTACAGGCACCCGCCACTCGCCCCAGCCTAGTTTTTTTGTATTTTTTTTAGTAGAGATGGGGTTTCATCGTGTTAGCCAGGATTGGTCTCGATCTCCTGACCCTCGTGATCTGCCCGTCTTGGCCTCCCAAAGTGCTGGGATTACAGGCTTGAGCGCCACCAGCGCCCGGCCAACCTCCCCAGGTTTAAGCATTCCCCTGCCTGTCGCCTCCCGGAGTAAGCTGGGAACTACAGGCATGCACCACCACACTGCCGCCTAATTTTTATATTTTTAGTAAGAGATGGGTTTCACCATGTTGGCCCCCCCCCCCCAGGCCCCCTGGGTCTCGAAACTCCTGACCTCAGGTGATCTGCCCTGCCATCAACCTCCCAAAGGTGCTGGGATTAAAGGCATGAGCCACCCATGCCCCAGCTGCCAACATTTTCTTTATCCAGTCTATCATTGATGGGCATTTGGGTGATTCCATATCTTTGCTATTGTGAATAGTTGCCTGCAATGGAACAATATGATGTGTTTGTATCTTTTTTTTTTTTTTTTTTTTTTTTTTTGAGAATGGAGTCTCGCTCTGGTCCCGCCGGCTGGAGTGCCAGTGGTGCGATCTCGGCTCACTGCAAAGCTCCGCCTCCTGGGATCTGCCATTCTCCGCTGCCTCAGCCTCCTGAAATAGCTGGGACTACAGGCGCCGCACCACCAGCGCCCGGCGTATTTTTTGTATTTTTAGTAGAGACGGGTTTCACCGTCGTCTCAATCCCTCCTGACCTTGTTATCCGCCCGCCTCGGCCTCCCAAAGTGTTGGGATTACAGGCGTGAGCCACCGCGCCCAGGCTGTATCTTTATAATAGAATGATTTATATTCCTTTGGGTATATACCCAGTAATGGGATTGCTGGGTCAAATGGTATTTCTGGTTCTAAATCTTTGAGGAATTGCCACACTGTCTTCCACAATGGTTGAACTAATTTACATTCCCACCAACAGTGTAATAGCTTTCTTATTTCTTCACAACCTCACCAGCAGCTGTTGTTTCTTTTTTTAAATTTCATTTTATTGAAACAGAGTCTCACTCTGTCACCTAGGCTGGAGTGCAGTGGCATGATCTTGGTTCACTGCAAACTCTGCCTCCCAGGTTCAAGCAATTCACCTGCCCCAGCCTCCTGAGTAGCTGGGGTTACAGGTGTGTGCCATGATTCCCAGCTAATTTTTGTGTTTTTAGTGGAGACAGGGTTTCACCATGTTGGTCAGGCTGGCCTCGAACTCCTGACCTCAAGTGATCTGCCCACCTTGGCCTCCCAAAGTGCTGGGATTACAGGTGTGAGCCACCATGCCCGGCCTATCTGTTGTCTCTTGACTTTTTAATAATTGGCATTCTGACTGACGTGAGATGGTATCTCATTGTGGTTTTCATTTGCATTTCTCTCTCTCTCTTTTTTGTTTTTGAGATGGAGTTTCGCTTTTGTTGCCCAGGCTGGAGTGCAATGGCATGATCTCGGCTCACCACAACCTCCGCCTCCCAGGTTCTAGCGATTCTCCTGTCTTAGCCTCCCAAACAGCTGGGATTATAGGCGCCTGGCACCATGCCCAGCTAATTTTGTATTTTTGGTAGAGATGGGGTTTCTCCATGTTGGTCAGGCTGGTCTCGAACTCCTGACCTCAGATGATCCGCCTGACTCAGCCTCACAAAGTGCTGGGGTTACAGGCATAAGCCACCGCACCTGGCCTTTCATTTGCATTTCTCTAATGATCAGCGATGTTGAGCTTTTTTTCCCACGTTTGTTGGTCACATGTATATCTTTTTTTGAGAAGTTATTTTTATTTATTTTTTAGGGACACAGTCTCCCTCTGTTTCCCAGGCTGGAGTGCAGTGGCACCATCATGGCTTGCTACAGCCTCAAGCTTCAGGACTCAAGCGATTCTCCCATCTTTGTCTCGTGAGTAGCTAGGACTACAGGCACGTGGCACCACGAGCGGGTAACTTTTCTATTTTTGGTAGAGATAGGATCTTATGTTACCCAGGCTGGCCTCAAGTGATCCTCCTACCTCAGTCTCTGAAAGTGCTGGGATAACAGATGAGCCACTGTGCCTGGCCTTTTACATATTATTTATTTATCTTTTTTTAATTAAAAAATTTTTTATTGGTCAGACATGGTGGCTGACACCTGTAATCCCAGCACTCTGGGAGGCTGATGTGGGTAATCATGAGGTCAAGAGATCAAGATCATCCCGGCCAACATGATGAAACCCATCTCTATTAAAAATACAAAAATTAGCTGGGCTTGGTGGCAGGCGCCTGTAGTCCCAGTTGCTTGGGAGGCTGAGGCAGGAGAATCGCTTGAACCTGGGAGGCGGAGGTTCCAGTGAGCTGAGATCGCACCACTACACTCCAGCCTGGTGACAAAATAAGACTCTGTTTCAAACAAAACAAAACAAAACAAAAAACACAAAAAAACCTTTTTTATGCAGGGGCCATGCTAATCTCCTCTGTATTGTTCCAATTTTAGTATATATGCTGCCAAAGCGAGCACTATTTATTTATTGATGTATTTATTTATGGAGCCAGAGTCTCATTCTGTTGCCCAGGCTGGAGTACAATGGCATGATCTTAGCTCACTGCAACCTCCACCTCCCAGGTTGAAGCGATTCTCCTGCCTCAGCCTCTCGAGTAGCTGGGATTACAGGCACCCACCACCACGCCTAGCTAATTTTGTATTTTTAGTAGAGACGGAGTTTCACCATGTTGGCCAGGCTGGTCTCAAATTCCTGACCTCGGGTGATCCACCTGCCTCAGCCTCCCATAGTGCTGAGAATACAGGCGTGAGCCACTGCACCTGGCCGCGAGCACTATTTATTCATTATCATGTGGACTGGGGACTCCTGATACCTTCTAGTTTATGACTTTGATATCTTCCTTCGACATTGCTGCTTTCCTGCCACTGGATGCAAAAAGAAAATCCTTACCTGTCCTCTGACTTTTCCTTTTTTGCTTAAGCTGGCTTTAGTTGGTTTCTGTTACTTATAATCAAATACAGTCTCATCTTTTTTTTTTTTTTTTTGGGGGTGGGGACGGAATCTCGTTCTGTTGCCCAGGCTGGAGTGCAGTGGCGTGATCTCGGCTCACTGCAACCTCCACCTCCCAGGTTCAAGCAATTCTCCTGCCTCAGCCTCCCGAGTAGCATGTGCCACCACGCCCAGCTAATTTTTAGTAATTTTAGTAGATACGGGGTTTCACTGTGTTAACCAGGCTGGTCTTGATCTCCTGACCTTGTGATCCACCCACCTCAGCCTCCCAAAGTGTTGGGATTACAGGCGTGAGCCACCGCGCCTGGCCAGTCTTATCTTGAATGTAAACAAAAACTTAGAACTTGGGTTTAGGGCAGAAGCAGCAGACCTAGAGCTGCCTGGATCTGATCAGATCCTTGAGTGACAAAGTCAAACAGGTTCCCTAGAGACCACTGATCACTGGGGAAATTCCCTTGCCCTGCACCGCCTCTCTGCCAAGACCAAGGCCTAGGACCACATACTGACTGTGCAAACCCACCTGGATACAACCCGTCTGAATTTTCCCCAAATCTCTCTTGGTACGTAATCAGACTTCCTGATCTACACGAATTTTTTTTTTCGTTACTCCAGACCCTAGGAGGGAGTAAAGTTTGTGGTAAAAGAAAAGAAGGAAAAATACAAACTACCTTCTAAACCGTAGGTACGGTAATGGAGTGGCTACCAGTATTGATCATGGCAAGATCATTGCAAGTTTAGCAAGAATCAGCTGCTGGGTCATAGCCTATTTGGAAGGACAACTGTAGTCCATTAAAAAAGATTGTATATCATCCACAGAAAGCTCTTCATTTGGCTACTTTACGTCTGACTGGCTCTTACTTGCCCTACAGGCCCCAGTTTTTTCTTGCAAGCCTTCTACAAGACTAGGTTAGGGAACTCCTCTGTTAGAGCACTTCCTCACAGCGCACAGCTCACCGTGTTTATTTGTTTTAGAGATAGGGTCTCACTCCGTTGCCCAAGCTGGAGTGCAGTGGTGTGATCATAGTTCACTGCAGTGCTGAACTTCTGGGCTCCAGTGATCCTCTTGCCTCAGCCTCCCAAGTGGCTGGGACTCCAGGCACATGCCACTGCACCTGGCTAACTTTTTTTAAAAAAAAAATTCTTGCAGAGACGGGATCTCACTGTGTTGCCCAGGATGGTCTCAAACTCCTGGCCTCAAGCAATCTGCCTGCCTTGGCCTTCCAAAGTGTTGGGATTACAGGTGTGAGCCACTGCACCCAGCCATCTCACTCTATTTAAATTGCCATCTCACTCTATTAAAATACTGTAACTGTCCTGAGCGTAGACCCGAGTGTGTATAGCGTGGTACCTGGTGTGCGGTAGGTGTTCAATATACACGTTCCACAAAAAATAGAATTCAGGAATTAATTTAGTATTACCTAAAAAGTCTCCACACCTACCCTTCTACAGGTGATCATGTAACTTGTGCACACACTATCAGGAAGACTTAGGTATGTGCCTTTAGGAGGTAGGTAGAGCAGACAGGGCTCAGGTGACCTTGACTAGCTAGAAATTCCAGCTGCCTCTATCAAACAGAATCTGTCACTTAGGATTAAGTTAGATTTTATACAACAGAAAGCAAGGTTTATCCTCTTATGTAAAAGAATTCCAGGGGACTTCAGTCCTGGGCAGGAATGGTGGCTCCATGAAGTTAGCAGGAACCCAAGCTGCTTCTAGCTTTCTGCAGCACCATCCTTAGTGCTGACTTCCATCTCCAAGGCTACCTCATGGTTTAAAAGGGCAGTGGCATGCCAGCCATCACATCTGCATTCCAGGCAGCAGGACAAAGGGAGAGGGACAAGTGAAGCAACAAAAGGTTGGCCCTGTGAGTCAGCTTGCTCTCAGTAGACTTCTTGAAATTTTTACATACAATATTCCCTTATATCCCAGTGGCCAGGAACGCTTGGAAATGTAGATGTTAGCTGGACACTTTGCTCCATATAAACTTGGAGTTTTATAATTAAGAGGGAAACAGATATTATGCAACAAGCTGCAGTCTCTCCCCTAATCCCCAAGCAAAACTGTCAGGAAGGACCCTCTCTTATTTTGGTAAAAAATCAGTCAGTCTATAAGCAGCTCCGCTTTGCTCTGCATCTCAGTTCTCACTGATACAAGGACTAGTCATCAGTACTTTTTTCTCTATGTAAAGAACTACAATGGCTGGGCGCAGTGGCTCACGCCTGTAATCCCGGCACTTTGGGAGGCCAAGGCGGGTGGATCACTTGAGGTCAGGAGTTTGAGACCAGCTTGGCCAACATGGTGAAACCCCATCTCTACTAAATATACAAAAATTAGCCAGGTGTGGTGGCGCATGCTTGTAGTCACAGCTACTCGAGAGGCTGAATCCCTTGAATTCAGGAGGCAGAGGTTGCAGTGAGACGAGATTGCACTACACTCCAACCTCGGTGACACAGCGAGATGCCATCTCAAAAAAAAAAAAAAAAAAAAGAACTACACGAGAAGGGTCCTCTCCCTTGCTCTGTTTCTTGAACTTACCACTCGCACTCATTACTAGATGGGACCACATGAAGAGTTCAGTGCAGAACTGCAGAAAGGCTCTTCAGCACGTGGGCGTCTCTCACAGGGCCGGATGATTGAGCTGAAATAAGCTGACAGTCATGTTGACTATAAGGCAGTGCATTAGGGGCCCTGCTGTAGCAGTGATAGCCTGGATGCCCTGCATCCAGGGCAGGAAATGCTCTGAGAACACATAGGCCTGGGCACTGGTCTTCAGGACCACGTGAAAGGGGAAGGACCCCATTCCTTCACCCTCATCCTCCAAGGCAGGTAGTACCCAATAGCTATGCCTACAGCATCTTCCCCATAGGTATGGGCAGAAGACCCCACTCCCTTGAACTCTCTAGTTAGTGCTTTTTCAAACTGCAGCTTGATTTTTTCTTAAATGGGAAGTGTCTGAATGTAGGACAACTGTGGGAAAGGAAGCATGGGAGAGTAATGATGAGCTTGGGTTGCAATCCTGGCCTTGCCCATTGTTTTCTGTGTTACGTTGCTAACTTGTTTCACTCCCCCCAAGTGTCTATTTCATGAGGTAAAATAGGAATGGTAATGACACCCCCCTTGCCGAGCTGCTCAGAGGATTAAACAAGATAATGTAGGTGAATGCAGTTAGCATAGTGCCTGGGGTACAGTGGGTACTCGATAAAAGAGAAAATAAAATGGAGATAGATGGCAAAAGCCATTGTGAAGACTCAACCCCTAAACAAAGCTTCCTCTGAAATTACAGAAATTTGCAACCCTGGCATCTTGGCTGGAATCCCAGGATAAGATGGGCATTTACAGCAGTAAAGCCAGCCACAGCCCAGGACACCAGGCCCCAGAGGCCAGGGGCTCCTCCCCACCAGAGAGCTGCCGAGCTCAGGAAACTGGTTCACATTTTGTCCTGGGGACACTGCACTTGGAAAAACATTATTGATTACATGGTTCAGGTTGCAAAGGGAGGAAGAAAGATTGAATTTCATCACATAAAGCACTTATGCCTACTGTACTTTCTCTTTAGAGAGGCACTTGGCAATCATTTTCATTAGTGTCTCTTCTTAAAACAATCTCAAAGATAGCTTATCCCCATTTTATAAAGGCAGAACGTAGGAGAAATAACTGGCTGAAGAGCATGTGGCAGGGTGGCAAAAGTCAGAGTTTATGATCTCCAAATTTCTGGCGTATTGCTTAACTAACTAAGCTTCAGCAATCCACTCCACAAATGCCTGGCGGGGGCCTCTCAGTCATATACTTATTGCTCAAATCAGTCACTCATGATCACCAGAAAAATGCAGACATGTAAATCTAGGCTACATGATTCATTTTTCTTAGCAGCTTAGGACAGGAGGTGAAAAGTGACTTTTCCAACCATATCACAAGTGGGTCTGCATCTAGCAAGTCCTGAAACAGGGATGTTGGAACTATTCCAGGATATATGTCACACCATAGAGCTCTGGATGCTTACAAGCAATGAAGATGGGGTGGGGGCAGTGAAATAGCCAGCTCCTACGCCAAGTGCAGCCCTCCTCACCAGGGCTGTAGACAGGCTGCCCCCTCACCTGAGGAACATGTCTTTGATCATGGCAGCATCACAACCTGTCCCTGATACCAAAAGGAGAAACACTCTTGTCCTGTGCCCTCTTGGATGGATCGTTTTTCAGAGAACAGGACGTTTAGTGAGTTTGTCTCAAACTGCACAGAGAACATGGTGAACCTACTAGGGCTGATTGCTGTGGGAAATTAAGAAGACAGGGATAATGGCTTTTCCTCAGTTGCTAAAGCCAGCACGTACCTGAAATGAGCCCCAAAGCTCAGGTCTGACTTAATGCCTTTCTTGTCTTGGGAAGAGGGTTTATCAGATTCCAAAGAATGCATTTCAGTTATCTTTGTTTCCAATACTGAAGCAGCTCCCTCTGCTCACTGAGGCAGAGCCCTTTCTATCTCTTTTTCAGAAAAATCCCAAGGAACAATTGTTTTGGATTACTTAGTGGACTCAGCGTGGAAACTGCTTGTGTGGCCCAGCTAGGTAGGGGCGTTCAGACAAGGAGACCTGACCTGGAGCTTCTGGGATGATTCCAAGGTATTGCATGAATGCGTCTGCTGTGTGTTCGTTAACTGCTGGGGAGAAAACTCTGAGCCATCTACTCTCAGTTTTCAAGACAGGCTTCAGCAGGCAAGCAGCTTGTTGGGAGGCGTCCTTAGTCAGCTGGGAAAGTAAGGCTGACGCGCTGTCCGACCTCAGCGAGGCATGTGTCATACTCTTTCTGTTCTCTGGCACTCTCTGGCTCTTCCTAAGGCCTTTTCTCAACCAGGCACATTATGTGACGTAGACAGCAAGCAGGATGGGAGGCTGGCAGTCCCCAGAGCGGAGCTCGCAGTGGCCACTTAGACTCCCTCATATCACACCGTTGGCTTCCAAGCCCAGATGTAGGTGCTTGTCCCTCCCGTTGGGATCTTGCCAAATCTTTTGTAACATTTTAAAACAGCCATTGAAGTGCCAGATGACAAAATTTTCCTTGGAGATTGAGAAATTCTGATTGGGATGATGGCAGCATTCTGGAATTTATGTCAGATTTGCTTCCCAGGGGCCGGAAGCAAGGAGGTCAAGACTCCAGGTCCCCATCCCAGTTTAACCAAAGAACCACTACTTTTTTTCTTTTCTTTTTTTTTCTTTTTTTTCTCAGACAGAGTCTTGCTTTGTCACCCATGCTGGAGTGTAGTGGTGCAATCTTGGCTCCTGCAACCTCCACCTCCCAGGTTCAAGCTATTCTTTTGCCTCAGCCGCCGGAGTGGCTGGATACAGGTGTGTGCCACAATGCCTGGCTAATTTTTGTAGTTTTAGTAGAGATGGGGTTTTACCATGTGGCGAGGCTGGTCTTGAACTCCTGGCCTCAAGTGAACTGCCCAGTTTGGCCTCCTAAAGTGCTGGAACAACAGGCATGAGCCAGTGCACCCAGGCCCCTACATTTTTTTTTTTTTTGAGATGAGATCTTGCTCTGTTGCTCAGGCTAGAGTGCAGTGGCATGATCATAGCTCACTGCAGCCTCAAACTCCTGGGCTTAAGAGATCCTCCAGGGCCAGGCACGGTGGCTCATGCCTGTAATCCCAGCACTTTGGGAGGCCGAGGTGGGCGGATCACGAGGTCAGGAGATCGAGACCATCCTGGCTAACATGGTAAAACCCCGTCTCTACTAAAATACAAAAAAATTAGCCTGGCGTGGTGGTGGGTGCCTGTAGTCCTGGGTGCTCTGGAGGCTGAGGAGGAGAATGGCGTGAACCTGGGAGGTGGAGCTTGCAGTGAGCCGAGATTGCGCCACTGCACTCCAGCCTGGGCGACAGAGCAAGACTCCGTCTCAAAAAAAAAAAGAGATCCTCTGTAATCCCAGCACTTTGGGAGGCCAAGGTGGGCAGATCATTTGAAGTCAGGAGTTCGAGACCNCCCAGGCCCCTACATTTTTTTTTTTTTTTGAGATGAGATCTTGCTCTGTTGCTCAGGCTAGAGTGCAGTGGCATGATCATAGCTCACTGCAGCCTCAAACTCCTGGGCTTAAGAGATCCTCCAGGGCCAGGCACGGTGGCTCATGCCTGTAATCCCAGCACTTTGGGAGGCCGAGGTGGGCGGATCACGAGGTCAGGAGATCGAGACCATCCTGGCTAACATGGTAAAACCCCGTCTCTACTAAAATACAAAAAAATTAGCCTGGCGTGGTGGTGGGTGCCTGTAGTCCTGGGTGCTCTGGAGGCTGAGGAGGAGAATGGCGTGAACCTGGGAGGTGGAGCTTGCAGTGAGCCGAGATTGCGCCACTGCACTCCAGCCTGGGCGACAGAGCAAGACTCCGTCTCAAAAAAAAAAAGAGATCCTCTGTAATCCCAGCACTTTGGGAGGCCAAGGTGGGCAGATCATTTGAAGTCAGGAGTTCGAGACCAGCCTGGCCAACATGGTGAAACCCCATCTCTACTAAAAATAGAAAAATTAGCTGAGCGTGGTAGCGCATGTCTGTAATCCCAGCTACTTGAGAGGCTGAGGCAGGAGAATTGCTTGAACCTGGGAGGCGGAGGTTGCAGTGAGCCGAGATCGCATCTCTGCACTCCAGCCTGGGCAAAAGACTGAGATTCCATCTCAAAAAACAAGAGATCCTCCTGGCTCAGCCTCCTGAGTAGCTGGGACTACAGGTGTGTGTACCATGACACCCAGCTAATTTTTGTATTTTTTGTAGAGACAGAGTCTTGCTATATTGTCCAGGTTGGTCTTGAACTCCTAGCCTTAAGAAATCATCCCACCTCCGCCTCCCAAAGTGCTAGGATTACAGGCATGAGCTACTACACCTGGCCTTTCTTTTTGGTTTTACATACTGAAGTTAGGCACAGATTTCAATTGAAAGAGGGTTTTGTTGCTTTAAAAGTGTTTTAAAAGCCCTGCCTTGCATTATCCTTATCCCCTCCATTAGTAGCTATACAGAATTTTAAAAGAGAAAAAATCAGAAAGGGAAAGGTAAGTTATTCCTTGGGTATGCAGAAAAGCCACAGCTGTCGTTTGGGCCTCAGCAGGGCATCTGTGCAGGTGTCTGCGCATTAGCAGCACCATCTGCTTGGTTGTCTCTCAAAGGAAGAAGAATCCTGGCCTGATGAACTCCTCAAGCTCTCTTCTTTGGGAAATAGGAAGATCACAATTTGAAATCTTAATCCAAGGTAATAATTGAATATATAAGCACCCTACATAATCCACAGCTTAAAAATGTGAAATTAAGTCATGAATTGCTTTCAAATGTAGCAGGTATCTTCTAGCCTCTTCCAGTCCTGAAAGGCACCACCAAATGCAGCCTCAGAGTCAAGCCCCCAAATAAATACATGCTAATAAGGCTGATTTTCCCTTTTCACTCTTCTCCTGGGCAGTATGAACCTTTGACTAGAGAGAGCCAGAAAGGAGCATCTCAACCCACTTAGGTGGTGGCCTCTTTTAAAGTGAAACGTGAAGCCAGGGCTCCAAACCGTCACTGTCCTGAGAGTTCCCAGGAAGGCTTTTGTGTGGTAACCTGGATGCCCGTCCAAATGGCCTTGGCTGGTCCCATCCCTCACTCTAGCTCCCTAAGGGTCCTGCTGCTATCAATTGACTGTGAACATTTCCTTTCACTGCCTTTTGCAAACTGCTGGGTGAGTGCCAAGTAGTAGCTTTGCAGGGTTCATTCACCCCAGGGCTGGGAGCTTTTCAGCAGTGTAGGCAGGTTATGTGTTTCAAATCAGCATAGTAGGGCAGAGTGATTTGGAAGCCATTTCATTTTTCAGTTCATCAAACTCCTACTCACTGGGAATCTCTAAACCAGCGATACGAAACCTTTCTGGAGTTGTGACACCCTGTTGTCACTCATTTTATTTCATCAAACACCCACCCCTCTTAAAAATACCATGAGGCATGTATTTATTTTTAAGATGAAAATGAATTAAAATTGGAAAATTACCTAAGAATTTTCTGGCACTCTAGCAAAAAAGGAGATCTACCAGAGGTGTTTGGAAGTCAGGATCTTCACTAAGAATCATCACTCTACACAGGGAAGACATTTGACTGAATTGGGAAGTAGGAAGAATTTGTCCTTGCTCCTCCCCTCTCCCACGATCTAATTCCCTCCCTGCCCGCACATTCCCTCCCCAGGCATCCCGGCACTCACACTACCCCATATCTCCCTCCATGGTACCTCACGCAGAACTGGCCCTTACCACCCACATCCCCCAGCCCTGCTCTGCAACTGTTTCCTCTCAGTGCTCCTGTTAACATACCTGATGCCCACTCCTTCTGCAGGTAGCCCCTGTAGGTTAGTTGTTTCTTTAGAAAGGAGTAACAACTTCTATTTTCTTTTTTTTGAGATGGAGTCTCTCTCTGTTGCCCAGGCTGGAGTGCAATGGCACAATCTTGGCTCACTGCAACCTCTGCCTCCTGGGTTTAAGTGATTCTCCTGCCTCAGCCTCCCGAGTAGCTGGGATTATGGGTGTGGGCCACCATGCTTAGCTACTTTTTTTGTATTTTTAGTAGAGACGGGGTTTCACCATGCTGGCCAGGCTGGTCTCGAACTCCTGACCTCAAGTGATCTGCCCGCATCAGCCTCCCAAAGTGCTGGGATTACAGGTGTGAGCCACCCCGCCCAGCCTAGGAGTAACAACTTCTAAGTTCATTTTCAGCACAAAAATTTTAGTAGAGTTAACCTTGATGATAATGCCTTAAAGTCTTAATCCCTCCAAGGGATATTTGTATTTTTTTAAATCCCTAGAATGCTCAGCAGAAGGGATATTTGTAATGTAACTAGAGACAATATCATACACAAAATAATTAATTTTCAATGGGTAACAGAAAGGAAGTGTGGGAGGTTGGTCCATTCTGCCTTCTGGTAATGGCCCCCTCGCTGTGCAAGTATTCTCTTTGGGATAATATAAAAGACACTGGGACTGGGCGTGGTGGCTCATGCCTGTAATCCCAGCATTTTAGGAGGTTGAAGCGGGCAGATCACCCGAAGTCAGGAGTTCAAGACCAGCCTGGCCAACGTGGTGAAACCACGCCTCTACTAAAAATACAAAAATTAGCCAGGTGTGGTGGTGTGCACCTGTAATCCCAGTGACCCAGGATACTGAGGCATGAGAATAGCTTGAACCTGGGAGGCAGAGGCTACAGTGAGCTGAGATTGCGCCACTGCTCTCCAGCCTAGGCAACAAAGCAAGGCTCTGTCAAAAAAAAAAAAGACATTGCATAAGAGTCAGTGACCTGGATCTATTTCTGACTTAATCCAATTCAACCAATATTTACGAAACCCCTCCTATATGCCTGGAATTCGGCTACGCCTTCGGTATCCAAGATGAATAAGACACATTCCATGTCCTTAGTGAAATCCCAGTCTATCAGGAGGCATCTGATACCTACTGAATGCTTCTCTAGCAATTAGGCAAAATGCTATGGGAACACAGTAGAGAGGATGATTGATTCTATCTGGAGAAAACTGCAGAGAATTAATATTTGCATTGGCCTTTGAGGATGAGAAGGAGTTCAGCAGGCTGGGAAAGGGAGGAGAAAGAGAGGTCAGTGGGGAAAAAAACCACCAGAACAAAAGCACAGGGAGGTGACTGCTGGGGAAGTCCAAGTATCTGGAGGACAAGAAGGGAAGTAGCGGGGATGAAACTGAAAAGCAAGGCTAGGGTCAGATTTTGGAAAAGCTTTCACTGCCTTACTAAGGAATGGAAGAATCAGCTGCAGACGATGGAGCCATCAGAAGGTTTTGAAACCTCCATAGACATATTCTGGAGATCGCCACCTTCTCTCAGGCAAAAGATAATGGAGGCTCCATCCGGGGTTATAAGGAGAATGGAAAGGAAAGACACTGAGGATAGGATACATGCAAATAATTGGCTCCTTCGATGTTGGAGTTAAAGGAGAAGGAGAAGTCATAGGTTTCTTGCTTAGGCTTGCTAAGTAACGGCGATGCCACTAACTGAAGATAGGGATGATAGGAACAAGGGTCCATGGGAAAGAACAATGAGCTCAATTTTAGGCCTGTTGGCTTAAGAGACCAAGGGCTAGTATGAAGATGGTTTTGATGTTGCTACAGAGGATTCTTCTCTCGTTTATGTTTTTGGTCTTCTTAACAAGACACTAAGTGCTTGTCTGAGCCGGGCACACATCCATCTCAACGATGTCTCTTCTCCCATTTCTGTCATTTCTTCCATCAGACAGGATGGTGAGAGTGTAGACAAAGTTTAAACAAGAGTCCTGGGACTGCTGCTGCTATTAAGCAGAGGCCAAGTCACATGGAAGCTTCTGGAAGCTCAGGTTCTCACTTGTATACAGATCTGCTTCTTTGCGTTCTAGATGTTAAACTCCTCACCTTCCATTCATCTTTTGTCTTCAATTTATCTTTCTCAAATAATATCCTTGCTTGAGGAACTAATCATTTTCCCAAAGAGAACCTGTGACTTCTTCCTTGCTCATTTCAGCAAGAACATCGTTGAGTGAAAACCTATAACTAGAACTCTGTTGTGGAGATAAAGTAGTTCAGGAAATGTTTGTATCATTAGGAGTTCATCTCAGAAACTCTAAAAATGTGCACGCTCTTTGAGCTAGTAACCCTACTTTTTAGGATTTATCCTAGAGGAATACTGGACAAGTGGACAAATATGTATGTACAATATTGGCACTCTTTTTTTTTGAGACAGGGTCTCACTGTGTTATCAGGGTGGAATCCAATGGCATGATCATGGCTCACTGCAGACTTGACCTCCTGGGCTCCAGCGATCCTCCCACCTCAGCCTCCTGAGTAGCTGAGACTACAGGTGTACACCACCACACAAGGCTAATTTAAAAAATTTTTGTAAATACGGGGTCTCAGTACATTGCCCAGGCTGAGCTCAAACTCCTGAGCTCAAGCAATTCTCCTGTCTTGGCCTCCCAAAGTGTTGGGATTATAAGTATGAACCACTGAACCTAGCCTCAATATTGTCACTCTTGCTTATTGTAGTAAAAAACTAAGAAATAAAAGTCCACAAATTAGAGATTCACTAAATTACTTAAAATGATCCATATAATGACATTTAATAAAAATTAACTCATTAAAAATGACCGTGTAAACTGGGCACAGTGGCGCATGCCTGTAATCCCAGCACTTTGGGAGGCCAAGGAGGGAGGATCACCTGAGGCTGGAGTTCAAGACCAGCCTGGGCAGCATAGCAAGACCCTGTCTCTACAAAAGTTGTTTTTAAAAAAATGACAATGTAGATTAACATTTATTGACAACTGGAAAGTTAGAAAGACATTCAAGATTTATTACTGGAAAAGAATAGATTATGTAAATTTATTACACAAAACATTTAATGAAAAGATCTGAAAACCAAAATTGGCAAAATGTAAGTAACAATTATCTGAGAGGACAGTGGAAGGAATTTCTATTGGTTTAATTATTGTTCTTTCTGCTGTCATTACCTCCTAATTTTTTTTTTTTTCTTTTTTTTTGAGATGGAGGTTCACTCTTGTTGCCCAGGCTAGAGTGCAATGGTGTGATCTCAGCTCACTGAAACCTCTGCCTCCCAGGATCAAGTGATTCTTCTGCCTCAGCCTCCCGAGTAGCTGGGATTACAGACATGTGCCACCATGCCTGGCTAATTTTGTATTTTTAGTAGAGACGGGGTTTCTCCATGTTGGTCGGGCTGGTCTCAAACTCCCGACCTCAGGTGATCCGCCTGCCTCAGTCTCCCAAAGTGCTGGGATTACAGGTGTGAGCCACCGCACCCGGCCTCCTAATCTTTTTTTTTTTTTTTTTTTTTTTTT
>NW_016808678.1:353878-373375 GCF_001698545.2 Rhinopithecus bieti | reverse complement strand
CCCCCGCCCCCCTAATTTTTTTTTTTTTTTTTTTTTTTTTTGCGATGGAGATGGGGGAGTGGAGAGGGGTTATCTCTATGTTGCCCACGCTGGCCTTGAACTCCTGGGCTCAAGCAATCCTCCTGCATAACTGGGACTACAGACAGGCCCCACTGTACTGGCCTATTTCCTAATCTTTTTACAACAACTATGTATTACTGGTATAAAGAAATATCTGGCTAGGCGCAGTGGCTCACACCTGTAATCACAACACTTCAGGAGGCCGAGGCGGGAGGATTACCTGAGGTCGGGAGTTCAAGACCAGCCTGACCAACATGGAGAAACCCAGTCTCTACTAAAAATACAAAAATTAGTCAGATGTGGTAGTGGGTGCCCGTAATCCCAGCTACTTGGAAGGCTGAGGCAAGAGAATCGCTTGAACCTGCGAGGCGGAGATTGCGGTGAGCTGAGATCACACCATTGCACTCCAGCCTGGGCAATAGGAGTGAAACTCCATCTCAAAAAAAAAAAAAAAAAAAAGAAAAGAAAAGAAAAGAAATATCTGGCTGGGCGCAGTGGTTCATGCCTGTAATCTCAGCACTTTAGGAGGCCAAGGCGGGTGGATTGCTTGAGGTCAGGAGTTCGAGACCAGCCTGGCTAACATGGTGAAACCCCATCTCTACTAAAATACAAAATTAGCCGGGTGTGGTGGCACATGCCTATAGTCCCAGCTACTTGGGAGGCTGAGGCACGAGAATCACTTGAATCCAGGAGGCGGAGGTTGCAGTGAGCCGGGATCATACTACTGCACTCCAGCCTGGGCAACAGAGTGAGACTCCATCTCAAAAAAAAAAAAAGAAAAGAAAAATATCTATGCTTCTTTCAGATGTGCTGGGGTCAGTTTATCAGCTGTGCTCCCAGACAGGGCTAGGTTGAGGAGAAAAGGAAGAACAGGAAAGCCCTCCAACAGTCGCTAAACTGAAAATTATGGCCCTGGAAGTATATTTTATGAAGGGACCTCCCACCCCTTTCAATGCACACTCTGGGGGATTCTTCGGAATGAGACACTCTTAGGTCATAGCTACATGGAGAGTCACACAGAAGGTCCAATGATCACACCTTCCTATATTGCCCCTAGCTTTTCTAAAATCTTAGCTCTTCCACAGTCTCTCAGAAAAATCACCCAAGATCTAATTTCTTACCCTAAAATTATTGTTATTTTAAAATTCAACCTAGCTCTGTGCAGTCTACCTTCTAAACTGGGTCTATTGCAGCAAGAGATGAATATTCCTGATGAGAGGGGTCAGGTGAAGGCAATCAAGTCTGAGAGTGATAAACACCAGCAGAAGCCAAAGGGGTGGCTGGAAGATAGACCTGTACAACATGGTCAAATCTAACTGGTAATCATACATATGGAAAATAAAATGGTATCATTCTCACTATGCAGTGGGAGGCGGTTGGGAGAGAAAGATAAGACCCAGTGTTGGTAATGATGCAGGAAATGGACCTTCTCCTGTGTTGCTGACAAAAGTGGGAACGACTACAACCTTTCCGTAGAGCGTTGGCAAGAGGCATCCAAAGCTATACACATGTGCATACCGTTTGACCCAGGTTGTCTAAGCCCAGAAATTCATCTTAAGGAAATAATCAGAAATGTGATTATATGCTTACCTGTAAGAATATTCATCTGGGCCAAGAGAAGTGGCTCAAACACTTTGGGAGACCGAGGTGGGCAGATTACCTGAGGTCAGGAGTTTGAGACTAGCCTAGCCAACATAAAAAAAAAAAAAAAAAAAAAGAATATTCATCTACTTTATAACTGACATTTTAAACAATAGAAGTAAAATCAATATAATAGAAAATTTGAGAAAACTTAGTTCCATCAATAGGGAATTGGTTAAAAAAAAAAAGTAAGAGCTCAGGTTCTAGATTCTGAGCTCAAATCACAACTTGCTATCTGAATGAACCTAAGCAAATTCCCTGACTTTTATTTTTCAAGACAAGGTCTTGTTCTCTCCCCAGGCTGGAGTGCAGCGGTGCGATCACAGCTCACTGCAGCCTTGACCTCCTGAGTCAAGCAATCCTCCCACCTCAGTTTCCCTAGTAGCTAGGACTACAGGCATGTACCACCATGCCTGGATATTTTTTGTAGAGACAGGGTTTCGCCATGTTTCTCAGGCTGGTCTGGAATTCCTGGGCTCAAGCAATTCTGCCTTGGCTTCCCAAAGTGCTGCCTAATTTTCCTCATCTGTAAAATGGATCACAATAATAATACCTTCTCCTAACCACTTCCTCCACCACTACCTACCATTTCTCTGCTTTTCTTTGCAATAAAACTTCTCAGAAGAATAGGTGATATGCACTCTCTTTGAAAGCCATTCCAGTCAGGCTCTTGTCCTTGCTACTCTAGTAAAACTGATGTTGTCAAGGTTGCCAGCATTGACTAAGTTCAAGGAACAGTCCTTAGCTGTCATCATACTTGGTCTTTGGGCATAATTCAAGCCAGTTGGGCCCCCTTTCGTCTCTGACACAATTGGTTCTCTTGGCTTCTAGGACCCTATTTTCTCTTAATTTCCCTCCTACCCCACACTGGTCACTTCTCTATCTCCCTTGCTGGCTCTTCCCTCCTCCCTGCCTTCTTAAGGATACAGCACCTGGGACTTGGTTCCTGGTTTTCTCTTCTTCATCTACACCCCTTACCTTGGTGGTCTCATCCAGTCTCAAGACTTTCAACCATGTCCATGTGCAGATGATTCCAATTTATATCTCCAGTCCAGACCTCTCCCCTGAAATCCAGACTGGTACATCCCGCTGACTACTTGACATCTTTATTTGGATGTCTAATAGGCGTCTTAAAATTCACATCCAAAATGAAATTAAACTCCTTATCTTCTATTCCCCCATTCACTGCATCCATAGCATTCCCCATCTCAATTCCATTCTTCAGATGCTTCAGAACAAAAAACCCTGGAGTCATCCTCGACTTCTTTCTTTCTGTCACAGACTATACCCAATTGCTCAGGAAATCTGTTGGCTCTACCTTCAGCCTATATCCAGAATCAGATCAGTTTTTGCCGTCTTCTCCACTGCCACCATGGTCTGGGCCACTGTCCCATCTCAATGGATGACTGAAATAGAGTCCCTGCTAGTCTCCCTGTGACCATCCTTCCTCTTCATACTCTTTTCTCAAGACAGCAGTCAGAATGATTCTTTCCATTTCAAGTTAGAGTGTGTCAATTTTCTTTCTTTCTTTTTTTTTTTTTTCAGATGGAGTCTCCCTCTGTCACCCAGGCTGGAGTGCAGTGGTGTGATCTCAACTCACTGCAACCTCCACCTCCTTGGTTCAAGCAATTCTCCTGCCTCAGCCTCACTGAGTAGCTGGGACTACAGGTGCGCGCCACCACGCCCAGCTAATTTTTTTTTTTGGGGGGGGGGTATTTTTAGTAGAGACGAAGTTTCACCATGTTGGCCAGGCTGGTCTCGAACTCTTGACCTCAGGTGATCTGCCTGCCTTGGCTACCCAGAGTGCTGGGATTACAGGCATGAGTCACTGCGCCTGGCCATGTCACTTGTCTTATCAAAACCCTGCAATGGGACCCACTCATAGTACAAAGCCAAATCCAACAACAGTCTTTGGGGCACTCCATGATCTGGCTTCCTACTGTTGCTCTGATCTCATCTTCCTCCATGGTCTCCATTCCCTCCTTCCACTACGGCCACTCTGGCTTCTTGCGCTCTTTCTTGACCACACAGACATTCCTGCCTTAGAGATTTTGGACTAGCTGCCCTTTTACCCGGAATAATCTTCCTTGTTACTTCCTTCAAGTCTTTGCTCAAATATTACCGTCACAGTTTGAGTTCTCCGGAGGCAGTCTCTGAGATGGAGACTGAGTGGGAAGTTTATTGGGGAGTGCTCTTGGGGTCAACTCCTGTGGACAGGAAGAGGAGGAAGCAGGACTAGACTGTGCAATAGTCTCAACAAAGTCATCAGCCAACCCCAAGAGGAGCTCCGAGGCTGGCAGGCCCTTCAGAGATGTCCTTAGTTAGGGTGAGGGGGCCAGGTCACTGGATGAAGGCAGCTCTAGGAAAGCGAGTAGGCTGCTCTCTGCGACAGAGGCGATTCCTAAGGAGTGCTCACAGCTGAGAGCTGTCTGCCTGCAGCACTCCCAAGCAGTTGCAGGGATAAGTAATCAGTCCTAATGGGGGTTATGGACCACGCATCTCAGTGTCCATTATAATTCACCCCTTGTGCTGTTCAGATCTACTTCAAATAAGTTCAAGGAGTAGTTCCTTTGGAATTCCAGTGGGCTTCTTTCCTGGAAGAAACTTATAACAGGAAGGTTAAGGAGATGAACAACAGCCCCTGACATTGCAGCTTGTCTTGAGCCTACGATTAATACCCATTTTTCACTTCCACTTCTATCAATTCTAGATTTCCCCTCACCCACAAATAGACTCTGCTGGTCTAGGTGGCCTACCTGGTCCGGGGACCTAGACCCTCATCCCTGAGGGATCTATCTGCTCCCTGGTCACCAGGCCCTTCTCAGGCCACAGCTGCTGTAGTTGTCCATTAGCTGTCAAAATGGGGGGAGTACCAAGTCACCCAAGTGGATCACCTGGGTGCCAAACATGTTCTTCCTTGCCCCCAGTGTGTAACAGTAGAGCTCCCTTTCCTTGCTGATCACAGTCAATTGCCTCTGCCAAAGTGGTGACTCTTCTTCTTGTCTGCTGGTCCTGCTTGGCACAAATAGCCTGAAGTCCCATCTCAGCCTCTCAAGTAGCTGGGACTACAGGCATGTGCCACCATGTCCAGTTAACTTTTACTTTTTTGTAGAGATGAGAATCTCAATATGTTGCCTAGGCTGGTCTCAAACTGCTGAGCTCAAGCAATCCTCCTGCCTTGGCCTCCTGAAGTACTGGGATTACAGGCATGAGCTACCACGCCTGGTCAGCATTTCTCCATTCTAATGCCAGGACCTCTAACGCTGCAGCGCACATAGTTGCAGAGACAGGAAGCACAAATTCTCCAAGTGGGTGATTGAGTATGATGATAAGTGGAGTCATTCTTGCTTCTGCCTCTTGGTTTCCAGATTGAAAGTTTGTTGCCATCTTTGCAACGCCTCCCAGCTGTTGCTTCAACAGGCTACTCCACCATTCTCTCAGACTGGGTAGTATGATACTGTTACTGAAACACCAGAGGTTTGGTCTAGGTCCTGCTGCTCCCTGCACAGAAAGCCAATGATGGAGACAACGAGTATTACCAAGGAATAAGCAAAAAAGAAGAAGAAAGAAGAAGAAAAAGTCGTGCTATAGTCTTCTGTAGCTACAGATCAGGTGCTACAGCTGAGGAGATGGGAGCTTAGTCTCAAATCCATCTCCATGCTGTACTAAAACTAGAGGTTTATATAGCAGGGAAGAAGTGTAACAATGTATAACAAAATAGGAACTAGGGAGGGGCAAGGAAGCAATCATGATGAATGAGGGGTCCAACATCTCATTGTCCATTGTCTGGATGTGGTGATCTGGTGAGTTTCAGTTCTTTTTTTTTTTTTGAGACAGAGTCTTGCTGGGTCAACCTGAGCTGGAGTGCAGTGGTGCCATCTCAGTTCACTGTAACCGCTGCCTCCTGGGTTCAAGCGGTTCTCCTGCCTCAGCCTCCCGAGTAGCTGGGATTACAGGCACGAACCACCATGCCTGGTTTTTTTGTATTTTTATTTATTTTATTTTATTTTATTTTTTGAGACAGAGTCTTGCTTTGTCGCCCAGGCTGGAGTGCACTGGCGCCATCTTGGCTCTCTGCAACCTCTGCCTCCTGGGTTCAAGCAATTCTCCTTCTCAGCCTCCTGGGTAGCTGGGATTACAGGCGCACACCACCACGCCCAGCTAATTTTTTGGTATTTTTAGTAGAGAGGGGGTTTCACCATCTTGGCCAGAATGGTCTTGAACTCCTGACTTTGTGATCTGCCCGCCTCGGCCTCCCAAAGTGCTGGTGAAAGGTGAAGCAGGCTGGGCTTCTGGGTCAGGTGGGGACTTAGAGAATTTTCTTTCTAGCTAAAGGATTGTAAATGCGCCAGTCAGCACTCTGTGTCTAGCTAAAGGTTTGTAAATGCACCAATCAGTGCTCTGTGTCTAGCTAATGGGGTGGGGGACTTGGAGAACTTCTCTGTCCAGCTGAAGGATTGTAAATGCACCAATCAGCACTCTGTGTCTAGCTCAAGGTTTGTAAACGCTGCACCAATCAGCGCTCTGTGTCTAGCTAATCAGGTAGGGACTTGGAGAACTCTTGTGTCTAGCTAAAGGATTGTAAATGCACCAATCAGCACTCTGTGTCTAGCTAAGGGATTTTAAACGCACTCCATAAAATGGACCAATCAGCAGGATGTGGGTGGGGCCAAAAAGGGAATAAAAGCAGGCCACCTAGGGAGCAGCGGAAACCCGCAAGGCCCTGTTCCCTGTTGTGGGAGCTTTGTTCTTTTGCTGTTTGCAATAAATCTTGCTGCTGCTCACTCTTAGCGTCCATACTACCTTTATGAGCTGTAACAGTCACCAGGAAGGTCTGCAGCTTCACTCCTGAAGCCAGCCAGACCACGAACCCGCTGGGAGGAATGAACAATTCCCGATGCGCCACCTTTGAGAGCTGTAACACTCCCTGCGAAGGTTGGCAGCTTCACTCCTGAAGTCAGGGAGACCACAAATCCACTTGGAGGAAGAAACTCCGGACACATCTGAACATCTGAAGGAACAAACTCTGGACACACCATCTTTAAGAACTGTAATACTCACCGCCAGGGTACGCGGCTTCATTCTTGAAGTCAGGGAGACCAAGAACCCACTGGAAGGAACAATTCCGGACACAGTGGGATTACAAGCGTGAGCCACGGCACCTGGCCATTTTTTTGTATTTTTAGTAGAGACAGGATTTCACCGTGTAGGCCAGGCTGGTTTCAAATTCCTGACCTCAAGTGATCCTCCTGCCTCGGCCGCCCAAAGTGCTAGGATTACAGATATGAGCTACTGCACCTGGCCGAATTTCAGTTCTTTGATAGTTTTGGTTTTTGGTTTTTGGTTTTTTTTTTTTTTTTTGAGACAGAGTCTTGCTCTGTTGCTCAGGCTGGAGTGCAGTGGCGTGATCTTGGCTTACTGCAACCTCTACCTCCTGGGTTCAAGCAATTCTCCTGCCTCAACCTCCTGAGTAGCTGGGATTACAGGCGCCCACCACCACACCCGGCTAATTTTTTGTATTTTCGGTAGAGACGGGGTTTCACCGTGTTAGCCAGGATGGTCTCGATCTCCTGACCTCGTGATCTGCCTGCCTCGGTCTCCCAAAGTGCTAGGATGACAGGCGTGAGCCACTGCGCCCAGCGAGCAGAACACTTTTGCCCAATTAGTTTAGCTATGTTCTAGTAACTATCGCCACAACTGTCTGAGGGTCAGGGTCCCCAGCTGCCACTCCAAACTTGCTCATTATGAGAATTGCATCCACTTGGCTTCTGAGGGTTAACAGACACATCTAGCTGCTATTGTTTCAGGATCCCTTCATCCCCACTGTCATGCATGAGCCTAGTTCTGTTTGACCATTAGCCCTGATCATTAGCCCTGGCCTAGAGACTCTTGGTGATACTAGTGCCCTCTTATGTCTCTCCCAGCAGTGCATTTCTTATTGCTTTGGGATATCTTCCAGGTCTCCTGTGGGATATAGTCACCTTGCAGGCTTTCCTGCTGCATGCAGTATAGCAGTTCTAGCACGGCCATTTTTCTGAGCCTTTTCCCCTCTTCCATCTTCTGCTATGGCAATTCTGGCATTCCTACCTTAGTTGGTGAGGGCCATAATTTTATTCAGTCTTCTAAGAGCCATTCTAGCAGTATGTTTCCACTGTCATCCCGTGATCATGCCGGGGTATTTCCAAATTGATCATCTTTCCTTTTTCGAAATGTTTTGCCCCTGTTGATCCCATGCCTTCTGAACATAGTCTCTGGCATACTCTTCCAATCTCAGGGCCTCCCTCTGGGACCCATGCCTAGCAGTCTGTCAACAGCTCCTGGTACATGTTGGTAGGTTCTGCAGCTCCTTCACAATAGAAGCCCTTCCTTCTCTTATGAGACCCAGCTTGTCTCTGGCCAAGTCATGCTGTGACTTTACCCTAGTTACTGGGTTAGTGGTCAGGAGGGCAAACGGTGGCAGATTCTACACGAGGTGCATGTTGTCCTGCCGAGGAGAGTCCTCTGCATCATCTTTTAGCAAAGTCGGAGTGCCAGCCCTTAGAGAAAGGTGGGCCACTTCTGCAGGCTCAGAGCAATCTGGGAATTCAAGATCTTTGGGTACATCCACTCAGATATTCACATCTCATGTATCAGAGTCCCATTCTTTCCCAACCAGGAACTTGTCCTTGAACCTTCTTTGGCACTCTGCTACTCTTTTTTTTTTTTTTTTTTTTTGAGATGGAGTCTCACTCTATTGCCCAGGCTGGAGTGCAATGGCGCAATCTCAGCTCACTGTAACCTCTGCTGCCTGGGTTCACATGATTCTCCTGCCTTAGCCTCCTGAGTAGCTGGGATTACAGGCACCTGCCACTGCACCTGGCTAATTTCTGTGTTTTTTGTTTTGTTTTGTTTTGTTTTTTGTTTTTTTTTGTATTTTTTATATTTATTTATTTATTTATTTATTTATTTATTTATTTTGAGCTGAAGTCTCACTCGGTCACCCAGGCTGGAGTGCAGTGGCACAATCTTGGCTCACTGCAACCTCCGCCTCCCGGATTCAAGCAATTCTCCTGTCTCAGCCTCCCGAGTAGTTGGGACTACAGGCCTGTGCCATGACGCCCAGCTAAGTTTTTTGTATTTTTAGTAGGACGGGGTTTCACCATATTGGTCAGGCTGGTCTCAAACTCCTGACCTCAAGTGATCCGCCTGCCTCAGCCTCCCAGAGTGCTGGGATTACAGGCATGAGCCACCATGCCCGGCCGTTTGTATTTTTAGTAGAGACGGTGTTTCATCATCTTGGCCAGGCTGGTCTTGAACTCCTGACCTCGTGATCTACCTGCCTCGGCCTCCCAGAGTGCTGGGATTATAGGCGTGACCCACCGTGCCCGGCCTGCACTCTGCTACTCTTAGGATTAAACCACGTACCTGGTCCTCAGCTTTCCCTTTCCTCCAGGTGCAGGGGATGAGAGTATCCCTATGAGCTCCCAAGGAGGTCTTCTGGCTTTCACACTCAATTTTCAATTGCTGATGAATCTTTTTCAACATTTCATTATTTTTTTCAAAGTGTTAATTATCCTTAGCGAAAGCCACCTAACTGCATTGTCCTTGTGGTGATTCCCCCCATATTTCTCAACTACCTGATAGGTCACACCCTCTGGTGCATTTCCTTCCGTGGGAATACCATTTTAGTTCACCGTTGGCAAAAGTTTTAACAATTTCACTGCTACCTTGTGCTAGGGACTATATGTACTTCATCTACTGCCACTGATGGGGTCTGCACTGCCAGCTGGATAGTAGGTGATCCAATTCCAAAATCTCATGTTGGGATCGCTTTCTTGGATCACTGCTGGTATCAGCAATCTTGGGTTGAGTTCCCAGGGAAGCAGACACCGAGATATTAGCACAGAAGAAGTTTGTTAGGAAGTGCTGGGAGGGAAGTGAAGGAGTGAGGACTGTGTATAGGAAGAGGTTGGTTGGACCACAACAAAGGCTAAAAGTCTCAGTTATGGGAAGCTCTGAAGCTGGGTGATCCTTCAGAGTAGTCTCAAGTTGGGGAAGGGGGACCAGGCCTTTGAGTCCCCATATTGGCCAGTCATTGGATGTGGGTC
The DNA here is from genome assembly GCF_001698545.2 of Rhinopithecus bieti. NCBI lineage: Eukaryota > Metazoa > Chordata > Mammalia > Primates > Cercopithecidae > Rhinopithecus > Rhinopithecus bieti. Next base: position 363,587 of record NW_016808678.1, on the reverse strand, counting down.
CCAGGAGTTGGAGTGATCTTGGGTAAGGTGACTTTCTTCATCCAAGGCAATTCCCAAAGAGGACTGACAATTGAGGGCTGACCACACTGTCAGCAACTGTGGGAATAGTCTCCAATCCTGAAAGGGCACCTAGACAGAACCAGAGCATCCACTACAATCATGGTAAACAGATAAATAGACCTGACTATCCTATTTACTACTCAATGAGGCAACCCATACCACCTCCTCTCCACTCCCATCCCTATCTATGGCACTTAACATCTTCTAATGTAGTATATAATTAACCTATTTATCGTATTGTTTAGTAGCAATTTCCCCTGCTAGAATGTGAAATCAAAGAGGACAGATATTTTTATTCGTTTGATTTACTAATGCATACTAAGCACCTAGCTAAGGTCCCAACACATAATAGGGGCTGAAAAACATGTCTTGAATAAGTAAACAAATAAATAAATAAATAAATAAATACCCAACTCGGGTTATCATGAGGATTAAACTGAATTGATGAATGTAAAGTTTTTTTTTTTTTTTGAGACGGAGTCTCGCTCTGTCACCCAGGCTGGGGTGTAGTGGCACCATCTCAGCTCACTGCAAGCTCCACCTCCCGGGTTTACGTCATTCTCCCGCCTCAGCCTCACAAGTAGCTGGGACTACAGGCGTCTGCCGCCACGCCCGGCTAATTTTTTGCATTTTTAGTAGAGACGGGGTTTCACCGTGTTAGCCAGGATGGTCTCGATCTCCTGACCTTGTGATCCACCCGCCTCAGCCTCCCAAAGTGTTGGGATTACAGGCATGAGCCACCGCACCCCGCTGAATGTAAAGTATTTAAACAGGCCAGAGACACAGTCACTACCATGTTATCTATTATTATTAAAGAGTTTAGAGTCTTAGACCAATATGTCAATAACGACTGTCTCTGATTTATTGGATTATAGGTAATTTTCATTTTGTTCTTTGGAATTTTTGTATCTTTTAAATTTTCTGTGATAGATAATCAGGCAAAGAAAACTAGTAAATTATTAAGTTAAAAGAAAATTTGGTTGGTATACATTGGATAGTAGGGAGAATGAAAATTCCTGATGGACATCACCTCTCTTGGAAAGAGCAATTGATTTGACAGCAAGTTTTTTTTTTTTTTTTTTCTTTTTTGAGACAGAGTCTCACTTTGTCGTCCAAGCTGGAGTGCGGTGGCATGATCCCAGCTCACTACACCCTCTGCTTCACAGATTCAAATGATTCTCCTGCCTCAGCCTCCCGAGTAGCTGAGATTACAGGCGTCCGCCATCAAGCCTAGCTAATTGTTGTATTTTTAGTAGAGACAGAGTTTCACCATGTTGGCCAGGCTGGTCTCGAACTCCTGACCTCAAATGATCCACCCACTTCAGCCTCCCAAAGTGCTGGGATTACAGGCGTGGACCACTACACTCGGCCTGACGGCAAGTTTTATATGATTCTTTCTCAGGCTTGATGTCTACATTGTTGAGGACCTGGAACTGTGCCTGGCACAGAGCAAACACTCTGGAAATATTTGCTTGTAATAAGGACAGAGAAGGAAATTGGCGTCATGGGATTTGGGAGATACCTGTTCTACTGTTGAAAGCAGCACTGTCAGGCTAAGGAAGTTTTAAACTTCACTGTTTGTGTCTCAGTTTTCCTGTCAAATAGATAATAAATAGTTGTTTCCCACTGTGACCTGTTAGTGGCCTCATGGAACTATTTCAATAATAAATGATTTCAACAATAAATGATTTCAACAATATCCCTATCAAAATTTTAGCTGCCCTTTTTTTATTTTTTTGCAGAAATTGACAAACTGATCCTGAAATTTATATGAATATACAAGGGACTCAGAATAGCCAAAACAATCTTGGAAAAGAAGAACAAAGTTGGAGGACTCACACCTCCCAATTTCAAAACTTACTGCAAAGCTACAGTAGTCAAGACGGCAGGGTACTGTAATAAGGATAGAGATTAATGGCACATAATTGAGAGTCCAGAAATACACTGTCAAATATGGTTAGTTGATTTTCAACAAGAGTGGCAAGACAATTCAATGAGGAAAAATAATCTTTTCAACAAATGGCGTGGGGGTAACTGGATTTCCTCATGCAAAACAATGAAGTTGAACCCCCTAATATATCATATCATATCATATCATATCATATCATATCATATCATATCATATATCATATCAAAATTAATTTAAGGCTGAATGTGGTGACTTACACCTGTAATCCCAGCACTTTGGGAGGCCAAGGCAGAAAGAGCCTAGGAGTTCGAGACCAGCCTCAGCAACACAGCAAAACCCTATGTCTACAAGAAAAAAAAATTTTTAATTAGCCTGGCATAGTGGTACAATCTGTGGGCCCTGCTACTGGGGAAGCTGGGGCAGTAGGATCACTTGAGCCCAGGAGGCTGAGATTGCAGTGAACCATGTTCATGCCACCTCATTCCAGCCGGGGTGCCAGAGAGAGACTTTCTCTATCTCTCAAAAAAAAAATTTTTTTTTTAATTCAAAATGGATTGTAGGCCAGTGCAGTGGTTCACACTTGTAATCCCAGAAGTTTGGGAGGCTGAGGTGGGCAGATCACCTGAGGTCAGGAGTTTGAAACCAGCCTGGCCAACATGGCGAAACCCCGTCTCTACTAAAAATACAAAAATTAGCTGGGCATGGTAGTACACACCTGTGATCCCAGCTACTCAGGAGGCTGAGACAGGAAAATCGCTTGAACCCAGGAGGCAGAGGTTGCAGTGAGCTGAGATTGTGCTACAGTACTCCAGCCTGGGCAATAGAGCAAAACTCTGTCTCAAAAAAAAAAAAAAAAAAAGTCTGGGTGTAGTGGCTCACGCCTGTAACCCCAGCACCTTGGGAGGTTGAGGAGGGCAGATCACAAGGTCAGGAGATCAAGACCATCCTGGCCAACATAGTGAAACCCCGTCTCTACTAAAATAAAAAAGAAAAAAGAATTAGCCAGGTGTGGTGGTGCACGCCTGTAGTCCCAGCTACTTGGGAGGCTGAGGCAGGGGAATTGCTTGAACCCAGGAGGTGGAAATTGTAGTGAGCCGAGATTGTGCCACCACTGCACTCCAGCCTGGGTGGCAGAGCAAGACTCCATCTCAAGAAAAAAAAAAAAAAAGAAGATTGTAGACCTAAATGTAAGAGTGAAATGACAAAACTCCTAGAAAAAAAATAGGAATAAATCTTCATGACTTTGGATCATGCATTAGTTTTCAGAATATGACACCATAAGCACAAGTAACTAAGAAAAAAATGATAAATTGAATTTCCATCAAAATTTAAAACTTTTATGCTTCAAAGGACATCATAAAGAAAGTGAAGGCCGGGCGCGGTGGCTCAAGCCTGTAATCCCAGCACTTTGGGAGGCCGAGACGGGCGGATCACAAGGACAGGAGATTGAGACCATCCTGGCTAACATGGTGAAACCCCATATCTACTAAAAAATACAAAAAACTAGCCGGGCGAGGTGGCGGTTGCCTGTAGTCCCAGCTACTCGGGAGGCTGAGGCAGGAGAATGGCGTGAACCCAGGAGGTGGAGCTTGCAGTGAGCTGAGATCCGGCCACTGCACTCCAGCCTGGGCAGCAGAGCGAGACTCCGTCTCAAAAAAAAAAAAAAAAAAAAGAAAGTGAAAAGACAATCTACAAACTGGGAGAAAATATTTGCAAATCATATATCTAATAAAGGACTTATATCTGGAATATAGATATAGCTCTTGTAAGAACTCTTACAACTTGGTAGTAAAAAGACAACCCAATTTTAAAAAGGGGAAAGAATCTAAATAGCCATTTCTACAACATACAAATGGCTGATAAGCACATGAAAAGATGCTCAACATCATTTGTCATATGAAAAACGCAGGCTGAGGCGGGAGGATTGCTTGAGCCCAGGAGTTTGAGGTTGTAATGAGCCATGATGGTGCCACTGCATTCTAGCTTGGGTGACAGAGCAAGACCCTGACTCTAAGATAAAAGAAAGAAAGAAAAAGAAATGAAGAAAAAAATTACAAATCAAAACCACAATAAAGTACCCCTTTAAACCTACTAGAACAGCTACAAAAAAAAAAAAAAAAAAAAAATACAAGGAGGGCCAGGCACGATGGCTCACACCTGTAATCCCAGCACTTTGGGAGGCCAGTGCGGGCAGATCCTGAGGTCAGGAGATTGAGCGAATCCTAACATGGTGAAACCCCGTCTCTACTAAAAATACAAAAAATTAGCCAGGCATGGTGGTGGTGGGTGCCTGTAGTCCCAGCTACTTGAGAGGCTGAGGCAAGAGAATTGCTTGAACCTGGGAGGCACAGGTTGCTATGAGCCAAGATTGCGTCACTGCACTCCTGCCTGGGCGACAGAGTGAGACTCCGTCTCGGGAAAAAAAAAAAAGGTATAAAAACAAGTGTTGGGGCTGGGTGCAGTGGCTCACACCTGTAATCCCAGTCCTTTGGGAGGATGAGGCGAGCCAGTCTTCTGAGGTCTGAGTTCAAGATCAGCCTGGCCAACATGGTGAAACCCTGTATCTACTAAAAATACAAAAATTAGCCTGGTGTGGTAGCGCACACCTCTTCTCCCAGTTTCTCGGAAGGCTGAGCCAGGAGAATGGCTTGAACCAGGAACGTGGAGGTTGCAGTGAGCCGAGATTGCACCACTGCATTCCAGGCTGGGGGATAGATCAGGTCTCCATCTCAAAAGAAAAAAAAAAAGTGTTGGGGAGGATATAGAGAAATCAGTACCCTCATACATTGCTGGTGGGAACGTAAAACAGGGCAACTGCTTTGGAACACAATTTGGTAGTTCCTCAAAAAGTTAAATAAAATTACCATATGACCCAGAAATTTCACTCCTATATATATCCAAGGGAATTAAAAACCTATGTTGATGCAGAACCTTGTACACAAATGTTCATAGCAGTGTTATCCCTAACAGCCAAAAGGTAGAAACAACCAAAATATCTATCAACTGATGGATGAATAAACCAAATCCATACAATGGAGGATTATTGAGCCACCAAAAGGAATGAAGTACTGATGCATACAACATGGTTGAACTTCGAAAACATGCAAATAAGTAAAAGAAGCCAGATGGCTGGGCACAGTGGCTCACGCCTGTAATCCCAGCACTTTGGGAGGCCGAGGCAGGTGGATCACGAGGTCGGGAGATCAAGACCATCCTGGCTAACATGGTGAAACTCTGTCTCACTAAAAATACAAAAAATTAGACAGGCATGGTGGCGGGCGCCTGTAGTCGCAGCTACTCGGGAGGGTGAGGCAGGAGAATGGCTTGAACCCAGGAGGCAGAAGTTGCAGCGAGTCAAGATCGCTCCACTGCACTCCAACCTGGGCTACAGAGCAAGGACCTGTCTCAAAGAAAAAAAAAAAAAAAAAAAAAAAAGAAGTGGAAAAAAAAAAAGGGGCTTTATTTTTTTTTATTCTATTTACATGAAATATCCAGAATAGTCAAATTTATAGTGATAGAAAGTAGATTGGTGGTTGCTATGGGATGGGGATGGGGTGGGGAAATGAAAAGTGACTTGATAGGTGCCAGTTTCTTTTTGCAGTGATGCAATGTTCTAAAATTAAATAGTAGTTATGGTTGCACAATTCTGTGAATATACTAAAAATCACTTAATTGTATGCTTTAAAAGGGTGAATTTTATGGCATGTAAAGTACATCTAAGTAAAGCTGTTATTAGAAAAAGAAAAGGGGCCGGATGTGTTGGCCTGTGCCTGCAATCCCAGCTACTTGGGAAGCTGAGGCAGGAGGACAGCTTGAGCCCAGAAGTTGGGAGACCAGCCTGGGCAACATAATGAGACACCATCTCTAAAAAATAAAAAAAGGAAAGGAAAAGAAAATAAAAGGAGGGGGCAAGGGGATGGACAGCATCCGAGCAAATACCTAATGCATGCAGGGCTTAAAACCTAGATGATGGTTTGATAGATGCAGCAAACCACCATGGCACATGTATAGCTATGTAACAAACCTGCAGGTTCTGCACATATATCCCAGAACTTAAAGTATTAGAAAAGAAAAAAGAAAAAAAGGCTGGGTGTGGTGGCTCATGCCTATAATCCCAGCACTTTGGGAGGCCAAGACAGGAAGATTGCTTGAGCTCAGGAATTTGAGACCAGCATGGGCAACATGGCAAAAACCCGTATCTACAAAAAAATGCAAAAATGTGTGGTGGTGCATGCCTGTGGTCCCAGCTACTCGGGAGGTTGAGGTGGGAGGATAGCTTGAGCCTGGGAGCTCAAGGCTGCAGTGAACTGTAATCACACCACTGCTCTACAGCCTGGGCAACAGTGCAAGACCATCTCAAAAAAAAAAAAAAAAAAAAGAAAAGGCAAATGACACAAGGAGGTCTTTTAAACCAGAGCATTGGAAGTTGGACTAGTGCAAAGCTTTCAGGGGACCAAAGTCCCTGCAAGGTCACAGGGGCAGCCTGAACCTTTTCCTTCCTGCCCTACAGTGCAGGCATTCCTGCCCCTTTCCCCAATGTGAAACACAGCCAGCTCTGTGGTCTCTATGAGGTTGCTAAATGATTTTTAGAACCCGAGTTAGCCAGTGGCCCTGTGAGCTGCCAGTCATGCTGAGTGACTGTTCTGTTTATTTATTTATTTATTTATTTTTTTTTTTGAGACGGAGTCTCGCTCTGTCGCCCAGGCTGGAGTGTAGTGGCCGGATCTCAGCTCACTGCAAGCTCCGCCTCCCAGGTTCACGCCATTCTCCTGGCTCAGCCTCCCAAGTAGCTGGGACTACAGGCGCCCGCCACCGCACCCGGCTAGTTTTTTGTATTTTTTAGTAGAGACGGGGTTTCACCGTGTTCACCAGGATGGTCTTGATCTCCTGACCTCGTGATCCACCCGTCTTGGCCTCCCAAAGTACTGGGATTACAGGCTTGAGCCACCGCATCCGGCTCCTGAGTGACTGTTCTAAAAAGGCCTGACCTCCTTCAAACAGCCCATCTAGAAGGTTCTTGCTCCCCTTGCCTGGAAGGTCTCCTCTGCCCACCTGTGCCTTAGCCCCTCCTTACTCTGCCTCTTCCATAGGGCATTCTGCAGCCCCCTGTGGGCTTTTTAAATCTACCCCTTCCTGCCCTGGGCCCTCTCCCCAAATCACAAGTCATTCGCTTCACCAAATTTGGTGGATCAAAAACCCACGAGGCATGCTTTTATTTTTTAAGAGACAGATTCCTGAAATTCACCCCACTGAAATTCTGAGTCAGTAGGTTGGGGGCAGGCCTGGGACTCTCAAAGCTCCCCCAGGTGATTCTGATGATCAGCCAGATTTGGGAACCTTTGATCCAGTTCACCCTCCCACCCAGTGCTCCAGCATCCCTGCCAAGAGGTTGACTCAGCTTTTCCAAGAAGCATTCCCTGACTTGCCTTGCTGAGGTGGGAGCTCCACCCAAGTGCTTCGAAAATGCTGTGCTCATCATCACCCCCAATCTTAAGGTGAATCATGGATTGTCATCACCTGTTTAAATGTCTCACTCCCCCACTAGACTCTTTGAAGAAGGGGACTGTGTCTTAGTTAATGTATTACCCCCAATATCTGACTTGTAGTAAGGACTTCGTGTATTTATCAAATGAGTGAATGGATGAATGAACACCACTAGAAATCTACTAATATAATACAGTCACTAGCTAAGGTATAATGATTTTGCTAGTACAGCATTGGGTGTGAATAATTTGCCAGTGAAAATATTTATTTGGTTATTCGGGAAAAGGAATTAGATTTTGATATATCAGCTCTGAAAATCTGGCTGGAAGCTAGCTGTCCTTTAGACAGGTAGGTCCAGCTGTTCTCACAAGTGTGTCATTTAGGAAGACATACCATTCACTGGAAGGATTTGACGTATTATTAGGCTCTGTAGTGTGTAAATGTGAGAGAAAATAAAGTATGAGCTGATTTAGATTTATTCATATCTAGTCAAGGGCAGATTCACATTTTGAGGGGCTTGAAACTTGGACAATTTTGGAGGCCTTCTTTTTAAAAAGCTCTTGTTTCTCTACCACCCCCAAACTTCTAGTGCCAGGAGCCCAGGACAGGCTCATTTTGTGACATCACATCTGACCCTATACCTTTATGACATGCCAGGTGGGTCTTTACAGTGAGTAAAGGAGTATTCCTGGATGTCATCCCTGTACTGATATAGCTAGCAATAACTTCTTATCTACTTAAGTGACAGCACACCACATATGTCTCCCACATCTCATAAATATGTCCCCAACATCCCATACTAAATGTAGTTCCAATGCAACTTCCTCTTAGCTGGATCTCCAGGATGCCCATGGCCTCTCCAATGTCATTGACATCAGCGGAAAGTGGTGGAGGAGAAGTTAGGGTAGAGACAGAGAACTAGTTAACGTATCTTAACTTTGAAATTTTTATAAAAACAGATTACCATGAGAGCACACAGTAGTCCCCTCCCAGAGCCATGAAAGAGGACAGTGCAGTTGAGGGGCCATGAAGCTTAAACTCCGTTTAATTTCATGATAAATGCACCTTTGCAAACGAACATTTATTGAGCATCCCTTACATGCCAAGCACTGTTTCAGGCACTCAGAATGAAGCGGTGAATAAAATAATCAAAGCCCATGACCTCATGGGACACACATCTAGACTAGTTAAAATAGGTGTGTTTTCTTGGTTTATGAGGACAGGAACATTGGATGTATTGGCCACTACTGCCTGACTCTCAATAAATATTTGTGCAATGAATAAATGAAAGATGGAATGAATGAAACATTTCAGAACTAAAAAGTATTGTGCTGTTGAGATTTGGTATGTCAATGAAATTCGGCACAAATTACAAAGTTGCTACAAAGCCTGTGAAAAATTATAAGGACGATAATGACATGGGTGTTGTACCACAGTTTTCCAGGACCCAAGCAGGACTATTGTTCTGACATGTATTAACATTGGCAGGTAACCAGAGATTCCTCTTCCTTTCTGGAATGAAATTGGCACTCCAGTTAGTACACCTCCAAGGCAGGCCCTCCCTCAGGTTTGGAAGGTTAAAAACAGGGAGAGACAAGTGAGAACCAGTCCCAGTCCTGTGTCACCAACTCCTCCTGCTTCTGCCCGCTGGCTGCAGGAGCTACTGGAGATATGGCCCTCACAGCTGCTCATCTGTCACAGCATTCACTACAGGTGATCGGGTAACCTCTCCCTCCCATTGGCCCCTACCACCACCACCACCTTCTACTTCACAGGAGATAGAGGTAATCAGAGGACAATGCCCACAGTCACCAAACCTGCAATGTTACTGCACCTGAGTCCATCTTCCCCTTTATTCCTCTGTTAAGGATGGAATGAGCCCCAGCTGCATCATTTATTAGCTCTGTGACATGGAGCAATTGTGAGGGCTTCAGTTAAAGATTGCCTCTACTTTTTTTTTTTTTTTTTTGAGACGGAGTCTCGCTCTGTCTCCAGGATGGAGTTCAGTGGCACAATCTCGGCTCACTGCAACCTCTGCCTCCCAGGTTCAAGCAATTCTCCTGCCTCAGCCTCCCGAGTAGCTGGGACTACAGGCGTGTACCACCATGCCCAGCTAATTTTTTATATTTTAGTGGAGATGGGGTTTCACCATGTGGGTCAGGATGGTCTCGATCTCCTGACCTCGTAATCTGCCCGCCTCGGCCTCCCAAAGTGCTGGCATGGTCCCCACTATTTTTTTTTTTTTTTTTTTTTTTT
>NW_016808678.1:323818-353465 GCF_001698545.2 Rhinopithecus bieti | reverse complement strand
TTGAGATGGAGTCTTGCTCTGTCGCCCAGGCTGGGGTGCAGTGGCGCGATCTTGGCTCACTGCAAGCTCTGCCTCCTGGGTTCACGCCATTCTCCTGCCTCAGCTTCCCAACTAGCTGGGACTACAGGTGCCCGCCACCACGCCTGGCTAATTTTTTTGTGTTTTTACTAGAGACAGGTTTCACCATGTTAGTCAGGATGGTCTCGATCTCCTGACCTCGTGATCTGCCCGCCTCGGCCTCCCAAAGTGCTGGGATTACAGGCGGGAGTCACTGCACCTGGCCAAGGATGGTCCGCACTTTTAAATGAGAAGAATAGTACCTACTCTCTAGGGTGGTTGTGGTCATTAAATGAGATGATAGAGCCAAATGCAGTGGCTCATGCATGTAATCCCAGCACTTTGGGAGGCTGAGGCGGAAGGATTGCTTGAGCCCAGGAGTCTGAGACCATCCTGGGTAACATGGTGAGACTTCATCTCTAAAAGAAATTTTAAAAATTAGCTGGGCATGGTGGCACATATCTGTAGTCTCCACTACTTGGGAGACTAAGGTGGGAGGACTGCTTGCTTGAGCCCAGGAGGTCAAGGCTGCAGTGAGCCATGATTGTACCACTGCACTCCAGCCTGGACAACTGAGCAAGACCTTGTCTCAAACAAACAAACAAAAAGACATAATGGAAAAGGTACATGGTGCCTGGCATGAGAAACTTTCTTTTATTATTAATATTGCTGTTACTATTCTTATCATTTCTGTCCAAGGCCAATGTCTTCCATGGTGTCTTGCCTTTTCAGAAACTCCACTTCTATCAGTTATTCACTCTCCCTGTTCCTTCAGCCTTTCTTCTATAGCCTCCTACCCATCACCATATAAACAAATACAATTTACTTCAATTTTTTAAAATGACAATGTAATTAAGAACTTTCCTTGACCTCACCTGCCCCTCTATCTGTCATTCTTTCTCAACGGCAATCTTTGAAAAGTAGCTCGCATTCACGGTCTCTGTGATGCTGTTTTCCTCCGTTCCTTTCTGCATCTACCCAGCACTTGTTGGAGTCAGACTTAGCAAGGTCACTAAAACCTTCCTGTGGCTTGATCCAGTGACTGCCTTGAGTCTTTTATTCCTTGACCTCTCAGTGGCTTCCCAAGTTGCTTATTGTTCCTCCTTTGATGTGCTTTTCATCCCTTGACTTCAGGACGTCCTGCTCTTTAACTCCTTTAACTCCTACTTTCCCAGTCACTCCTCCCAGTGTCCTGTGTGGGCTCCTCTCCCTTTGTGAGTTCTTCAGCTTCTGCTCATCCCTAAGTGGCTGTATTCTCTCCTGGTCTAGCCCTCATTTTGTTCTCTTCTTACTCTTCCCTCTCCTCTGTTTCATCCCAATGATGCTGAGGCTTCCATTATCATCTAAAGCTGGAAATCAATCATCCAGTGCTGACAGTCCAGACCTCTCTCCCAGGCTCCAGACACATAAATCCAGCTGTCTGCTGCCATTCCCCATTTACATTCCCCACAGGCCCCTCAACATCCACATGCTCAAAATAAGCTCTTCATCTTCCCCCATAAACTAGTCCTTCCTCCTGTTTCCTATTTCGGTGAACGGCATCTCCCTGGACCCAGTTGGCCACGCTAGAAACTTGAGAGTCTCCCTTTACTTCTTCTTTATCCAATCAATTAACAAGTCCTGTCCATTATCCCACCTATAAATCTCTCAACTCCATTTGTTTCTTTTCACTTACACAGTCACTACTCTCTTGTAACTGGCCTTCTTGTTTCCAACTCCCTCCCTTCTCCAGGATAAAACGCAGAATCTAGGCAGGTTGGGTGAGACTGGAGGGGCAGGCTCTGCTCCCTGTGATGGGCCCTTGCTTACCTCTCCAACCTCAGGTCTTTTCTCTTCTTCGCCACCTACCCTTCGCTCCAGCCACACAGCTCCACTTTTACTTTCCAAAAAGCCAGGCTTCTTCTTGTCTTTGGGCCTTTGATTCTGCCACTCACTCTAAATAGATTAATCTTTGCAGCCTTAAGTTTTTGTTACCACTGGGGCCATCCCCCTGACAGCTCCCCTTATTTACCCTACTGTAACATTCCCCGCACTGTGCCCCAACTGCCTGTTTGCCTGTCCTCTCATCTAGTCTACAAACTCCTTGATGAAGGGACTCAGCCTCTTTTGTTCACTGCTGAACAAGACTCTAAGTAGCACTTGGCTTGAGGTAGGTGCTGGACATGTGATTGCTGGGTGAATGAATGGAGGACATGTGATTGCTGGGTAAATGAATGGAGGACATGTGATTGCTGGGTGAATAAACGGAGGACATGTGATTGTTGGGTGAATAAATGGAGGACATGTGATTGTGGGGTGAATAAACGGAGGACATGTGATTGTTGGGTGAATAAATGGAGGACATGTGATTGCAGGGTGAATAATGGAGGACAGGTGATTGTGGGGTGAATAAATGGAGGACATGGGATTGTCGGGTGAATAAATGGAGGACACCTGATTGTTGGGTGAATAAATGGAGGACACGTGGTTGTTGAGTGAATAAATGGACACGTGATTGCTGGGTGAATGAACGGAGGACACGTGATTGTTGGGTGAATGAATGGAGGACACATGATTGTTGGTGAATGAACGGAGGACACGTGATTGCTGGGTGAATGAACGGAGGACACGTGGTTGTTGATGAATGAACGGAGGACACGTGATTGCTCGGTGAATGAATGGAGGACGCATGATTGCTGGGTGAATGAATGGGCCACTGGTTCTTCTACATATCCATGCAGCCAGTAGAAACCTGGTCCTCAGAGGTTACCGCATAAGCTTTTTAAGCACCTCTTTTCTGACAGCTCAACACTGACCCACACATTCTTTCCACTGCCAAGCCTCAAACTCTGAGCCAGGGGGTGGAGGAGAAAAGAGGTGGGGTGACCTTCCTTTGGAACAGAACGTGGATTCTCTCTTTTCTGAGGTCAAGCCTACCAGCTCCTTCCCTTATTCATTTCTTCTCCACCCCTTAGCATCAATGTATCATCACTTACCCACCTTGCCTTCCTTTCTGTGTCAGAAGAGGAGGGGTCCCTCCTTCCAGTCAAGGTTAGCCCTTCTATGAGAGCCCTTGGTTCTATGCCTCTTAGGAATCATCATGAACCCATTGTCCCCTTGTCTTCCCGTTTAACAGCATCCTCTCTGTGGTCTCCTTCCTTTCTACAGATACACAAACTGAATGAAGTTTCTTGTCTTGAAAACCTCGTGACTTTTTCTTTTCTTTTTCTTTTGATACAGGGTCTCACTCCTGTCACCCAGGCTGGAGTGCAGCAGTGCGATCAAAGCTCACTGCAATCCCGACCTCCTGGGCCCAAGTGATCCTCCTGCTTCAGCCTCCCAAGTAGCTGGGACCACAGGCATGTGCCACCACACCTTGATAATTTTTGTATTTTTTGTAGAGACAGGGTTTCACTATGTTGCCCAGTATGGTCTCGAACTCCTGGGTTTGAGCGATCCACCCACCCTCGCCTCCCCAAGTGCTGGGATTACAGGTATGAGCCACTGCGTCTGGCCAACAAATTATTTTAAAAAGGATTTTCCACTATACTTTCTGCCTCCACTGTTTTCACCCTCTCGCTCTTTCCTCCCAGCTCCCTCTCCTTCCCATCTATATTGAACACGCTTTCTTTAAGGTCACAAATGACTTAGTCCAGCTCATGTTTGAGGCTTGCCCCTACTCTCTACTGACACATATGCCCCAGGTTTCTGCCTCACCTTCCCCATCGTCCAACAAGGGTTTATTGAGCACCTGTTCTGTGTGCAGCCCGGTGGTGGGGAAGGAAGAGTTATCAAAAAGTGGCCTCTGAACTCAGAGGTGTGACTAAGACACACACATGGAACTCTACTGAACAGTGGATGGCAGAATATTAGGCCAAGTTATGTGGCACAGACTGTGCTTCCCATTAGGGAAGAGAGAGAACAGCCAGGCTGGAACAGGCAAAGAAATCTTGACGCTTAAGGTATAAGCTAATATAAACTCTATGATGGGTGGGATTTTAGGGAGTGGGAGTGGAGTTGGGAAGCAAGTGCCAGGTTACAGTAAGACAGGGGCAAGGCCTCTACCATCTAAGATTCCTTCAGAGATTTTCTTCACATTAAAATGTAAATAACTGAGAAGGACTAAAAATGTAACCTATTTAAGTTGTACTTGCATTTTACATTAAAGACTTCAACTAAGAAGATGCAGTCTTTTTTTTTTTTTTTAGATGGAGTTTCGCTCTTGTTGCCCAGGCTGGAGTGTAGTGGAGTGATCCTGGCTCACTGCAACCTCCGCCTCCCGGGTTCAAGCGATTCTCCTGCCTCAGCCTCCCAAGTAGCTGGGATTACAGGTATGCGCCACCATGCCCAGCTAATTTTGTATTTTCAGTAGAGACCACCATCTTGGCCTGGCTGGTTTTCAACTCCTGACCTCAGGTGATCCGCCTGCCTCGGCCTCCCAAAAGTGCTGGGATGGTGTGAGCCACTGCACCGGGCCTGCAGTCTTAATGATAGAATTTCAGCCATTTCCTGATTTAGAAAAGAATATAATAGTAACGAAAAACCAAAAGAAGAGTCATCCCTCGCTCTGTTCAGTTTGCAAATTTTCCCCTATAAGAATCATGCATGGGGCTGGGCTCGGTGGCTTATGCCTGTAATCCCAGCACTTTGGGAAGCCAAGGAGGGTGGATCACCGGAGGTCAGGAGTTTGAAATCAGTCTGACCAACAAGATGAAACTCCATCTCTACTGAAAATACAAAAAATTAGCCGGCATGGTGGTGCGTGCCTGTAATCCCAGCTACTCCAGAGGCTAAGACAGGAGACTCACTTGAACCCGGGAGGCGGAGGTTGCAGTCAGCCAAGGTCGTGCCATTGCATTCCAGCCTGGGCAACAAAAGCGAAATTCCACCTCAAAAAAAAAAAAAAGAAAGAAAGAAAAGAAAAGGAAAAAAGAAGCATGCATGAATATAACAGCTCTGCCATGCAAATATTTTCCTTGATATGTGGTCAGAGCCAGGCCTCGGGCACATACAACCGCATATCCTCCCAGTAGGCACTTTGCTCTCAGTGTAGGCTTGATACCATCTCTGTTCAGTATGCTGTTATATTTGAGGTGTTATTTTAATCAAAACTATGTTTTTTTTTAAAAAAAGATCCTCTTTTATTTTTTGCAAAATGATTTGCAAGTAATAATAATAGCAGACGCTTAGCTAGTGTATACTGGAGACAGATTCTGCACTAAATGCTTTGCATAGTTGCCCCCACATAATCTTTCAAAACAACACTGTGAAGAAGGTTCTTTTATAATCCCCATTTACACATGAGGAAACTGAGGCAGCTGGGTTAAATAACTTGCTGGGAAGTTAAGGAGTTAAGATTCCACTCAGGAAGTGGGGGAAGGGGAGGCAGTTATATGGCTTCCCTCTTGCAGGAAGTTCTCATTGACCTGCCAGCTTCCCACGCTATTGACAGTGGCTTCTGAGCTCCTGAAGCTTCAGAAATGTTTACATTTTATTAGTGTAATGATAGTTTGCGGTATCTAACCCATAGCAGTGTTTCTCAAATTGTGCGAAGGACTGATTTGATTTTTTTTTTTTTTTTTTTTTTTTTTGGAGACAGAATCTCACTCTGTGACCCAGGCTGGAGTACAGTGGCGCAATCTCGGCTCACTGCAGGCTCCGCCTCCCAGGTTCACACCATTCTCCTGCCTCAGCCTCACGGCACAGGTGCTCCGGGGCGCCGCGCACCAGGCGGGCCAGCTGCGAATTTTTTGGGTTTTAGTAGATGGGTTTCAGCACATGTTAAGTCAGGATGGCCTCAATCTCCTGAGCTTGTGACTGGCCCACCTGGGCCCACCTTGGCCTCCCAAAGTGCTGGGATTACAGGTATGAGCCACCACACCCGGCCAATTTGATTTTATTTTTAAAAATTTCTAGGGGCCAGGCATGTTGGTTCATGCCTGTAATCCCAGCACTTTGAGAGGCCAAAGTGGGTAAATCACCTGAGGTCAGGAGTCCAAGACCAGCCTGGCCAACATGGTGAAACCTCGTCTCTATTAAAAATACAAAAAATTAGCTGGGCGTGGTGGCAGGTGCCTGTAATCCCAGCTACTCAGGAGGCTGAGGCAGGAGAATTGCTTGAACCCAGGAGGTGGAGGTTGCAGTGAGCTCAGATCGTGCTATTGCACTCCAGCCTGGGCGACAAGGGCAAAACTCCGTCTTAAAAAAAAAAAAAAAAATTTGGCTAGGCACAAAGGCTTACACTTGTAAATCCAGCATTTTGGGAGGCCGAGATGGGAGGATCCCTTCAGCCCAGGAGTTCAAGACCAGCCTGGGAAACATGAGACCCCCATCTCTTAAAAAAAAAGAAAAAAGAATTAGCTGGGTGTGGTGGCTCATACCTATAGTCCCAGCTGCTATTCAGAAGGCTGAGGCAAGAGGATCACTTGAGCCCAGGAATTCAAGGTTGCAGTGAGCTTTGATCATGCCACTGCACCCCAGCCTGGGTGACAGAGCAGGACCCTGTCTCAAAAAAGAAAAAAAAGTCCTAATCATTGTATACAAACAATTTGATAATTGTTATGAGTTTCTAAATCCTCTCAATTTCTGTACTTATCTTGTTCCACATGAATAGTGAACAGTTTGCAGGCCAACACCAGTTCAAGGATGGTATTTTGATGGGCACCAATATGTGGTATCAACAAAGCAGCTTCATACTTTTAAAATTTCATTTCATTCATTCAATATAGATTTTTTAAGTGCTTACTACATAGCAGGCACCCAACTAGGTGCTACCAATCAAGTAGGAAAAAAGAACAAAGGGGCCTTCATGAAGTTAACATTCTAGCAGGGAAAGCAGAGTTGAAACAATTAACTGAAAATTAATTAATTTTTCTAATTAATTATAAAAATAAATACCACTGGGAGTGGTGGCTCACCCCTGTAATCCCAGCACTTTGGGAGGCTGAGGGAGGTGGATCACCTGACGTCAGGAGTTCAAGACCAGCCTGGCCAACATGGTGAAACCCCATCTCTACTAAAAACACAAAAAAATTAGCCAGGCATGGTGGTGGGCGCCTGTAATCCCAGCTACTGGGGAGGCTGAGGTAGAGAATTGCTTGAACCCAGGAGGCAGAGGTTGCAGTGAGCCGAGATCGTGCCACTGCACGCCAGCCTGGGCAACAAAAGTGAAACTCCATCTCAAAAATAAAATAAAATAAATAAAAATTAAAAATTAATACTAAGGAGAAGATCAGAATACTCAGCGCTCCTATTGGGGTTCCCAAAGCTAGGCTGATGGGTAAGGGAATGCTTCTCTAAGGAATCCTTCATCTTAGAGCTGAAGAATGAGCAGGGGCTGCAAGGCCCCAAATGGGGAAAGAGGGTTCTAGGGAGAAGGAGGGACAGAGAGAGAGCCCTGGAGCAGAGAGACACACAGGAGGCTGCTGAAATAGTGTCCTGCAGGTCTCTAGAGCCCATGCCAAGGACGGTGCATTTTATCTCAAGAGCCATGGAAATCTCCTGAAGGGTTTTGAGCTGGGGCTGGGCAAAATGGTCAGATTTGCCTTTTAAAAGTCACACTTACACTTTCCCAGTAATTTAAACACAACAGATTTTCATAATAATTGTAACAGGGAACTAACAATTCATTACAGAGATTTTCACATATGAACAAAAAGTTTGGGACTGCTATCCTCTTGAAAGAGTTATTTGTGATTCCCATGACTCTACAAACACATGATGTAGACAGTCACTTACGCCTCCAAAGAAGTCGCTATGCTTCTTCTACCTCCTCCTCTCAGTCCCTATCATCCTCTAAGTAACATCTTAAGAAGAGTGGCTGTGTGAGGTATGTGACCAAACTCCACCCACTCCTCTTCTTTTGCACTAACAGAACCACAATTTAGTTCAAGCCAGCAATATTCCCAGGAAAACTCATTTTTAGCCCTATTAAAAATGACCATGTGACACAGTTCTGGCCAATGGGAAGACATCAGAAATCTGCTGAGGATTCAGGGAAACCTTTTGCTTTCCAGATGAAAGGAGGCCATCTGACTAATACAGTTCTGTCCCCTTCCTCCTACCTTAAAAATCAGTTGTAAGTCCCAGAGGTGCTGCAGCCATCTTACCACCATGAGGCAACAAGCACAAAGATGAAAATCCAACATGGTAAGGTTGGTGGGACAGAAAGAAACTGAGTCCTTGAGGACTAGGCCTGGACTGTCCACTTCTGTTCTTCTTGTTACATGAGAAAAATAAACCCCTATAGGCTGAAGCTGCTGTAAGTCTGGTTTTCCGATGCTTCAAGTTGAAAGTAAGTGAGCTTCCCAATTGGAAATGGATGGTCCACAAAATCAGATCAACTTGCATAGCACAGTCTTCTCCCCCCTGCGGCCATTCCCATCTTTGAACATCTAGATATTTCAAAGAAAAAGACTTTTCTATTATTTCTGACATCGCTTCGCCCTTCTCACTAGGAGCTGTAATGGGATAAGCAGGCTCTGCCATGGGTCCTTTGTTTCCTAAAAGGGGAAGGCTGGCGACGAGGCTTCGTGGAAAATGCTGATATACTACACCACATCAGAATGTGCTGTTCTCATTTATTTTTTAATACAAACCCATCTTTGCATGTGGGCACTGGCAAAGAGTTGATGGTTACGAAATGTTGGGCGACAGTGGTAATATGGGAGGTGACACACAGCAAAGGAATCTCATCTTCAAATTACACAGAACACAAAACCATTGTGGTTCATGACATAGCTCCCACATTCTTTCCATATTTATCCAGCGGGGCTCCAGTGAATTGGACGGTGCCTTCTGCTTGTTTAGTGAGTGTGTAAAACTCCTGGACAGGGTTGTGTGAAGCAATGTGTAAAAGCCATGGTCGCCAGCCTGCTACCGCTACCTAATGTCCATTTTCCTCTGTGCCAGGAGCTCTGTGGAGAACCAATCCGCAGCTCTGTCACCCAGGCTGGAGTGCAGTGGTGCTATCTCAGCTCACTGCAGGCTCCACTTCCCGGGTTCATGCCATTCTCCTGCCTTAGCCTCCCGAGTAAGTGGGACTACAGGCGTTCACCACCACGCCCGGCTAATTTTTTGTACTTTTTAGTAGAGACGGGGTTTCACAGTTCGTACAACATTCAGGAAAGAAGTTCAGGAAGTAGTTGTCAGAAATGATGCACGCTACAGTTACTATATTCAGTGCCAAAGCAATTCATTTCTTTTTACAGACACACACAAGCAGAAAGGGTGAATTCAAAGGTAGTCCTCCGGGCAGAGAAAACATTGCAATTCTAGACACACACTGTCAACAAGCCCATATGTCTGCAATGTAAAGGGCTTTTTTAAGATTATAAGCTGTCTTTCAGACACAGCAGCTTCTTCTAAAAATAATTCCATTTGATCAGACAAAGTGGGAAGAATGCTACTGGTTGGTATCTCAGGGGCAAAGATAGAATCCAAACAGAGTATAATCTCTCATGCCTACAAAAGGGCCCTAGGAAAGACTATTCATCAAATAGGAGATGTTTTAAAGGAACACATACACTATGAGAGTGGCCAAAGGAAAATAGAAAATACTGAAATATATGCAAAATGAAGCCTCTGTGGTTTATAATGAGGCTGAAATCTCACTGATGGGGTCTGGCTTAACTCTGAATTAAGAGAATGAAGCTGAAATCCCCCTGACCTTGAGGCAGCAGCTGAAGACTTGAATGTATGTACATTTTCAGTCACTCAACTTTTGTAACATCTGGAGCATGATTAATGCTGTAAGGGGTTTAAGAACTTTTATTGGCACTAATAGTCATTGGTTGCCACTAAAAAGTGGTCCTGCTGCCAGCAAAACAAATGGTCAGGCATTTAAAGCCCCTATCAGGGTGGAAAAGGGCATTTTGCCAATTTTAATTTCCTCTTGGAAACCGTGTGGTTAATTTTCCAAACTATGTTTGAACTTCAAAAGTCCATACTTGCTTCACTGGGTTAGATGGGCTTTCTGGTATTTCAAAGAAGTTTAAAAAATCTTTGGAAAGTCTAAAAGTTTTAAGATAACAATTTGGAGAAAAAAGAAATATTATCAATATATGTGCAGAAAAATACCTTAGGAAAATTTAAAATATTAACAGCAGTTATGTGTGGAGTAGTAGAATTACTACTTATTTACACATTTTGCATTTTCCAAAATTTCTATTATAAGCATACATTATTTTTATAATCAAAAGACTTTATAAAATACTTTTAAGAGAAAAAAATATTTCAAGACTTCCTTCAAAAACCAGGCAGCTGTCTATAAAGAAAAAGGTGAGTTAGGCCAGGCACGGTGGCTCACGCCTGTAATCCCAGAATTTTGAGAGGCTGAGGCAGGAGGATCCCTTCAGGTCAGTAGTTAAAGACCAGCCTGGCCAACATGGTGAAACCTCATCTCTACTAAAAATACAAAAATTAACTGGGCCTGGTGGCACACACCTGTAATCCCAGCTACTTGGGAGGCTGAGGCAAGAGAGTCGCTTGAACCCAGGAGGCGAATGTTGCAGTGTACCACTGCACTCCAGCCTGGGTGGCAGAGTGAGATCATCGCAAAAAAAAAAAAAAAAAAAAAAAAAAAAAAAGAAAAGAAAAGAAATGAAAAAGGTGAGTTGGATTCCACCTTTGGCACTCACTAGTAGGTAACCTTGATATTAGAGATAAGCTTTATAAGATTAAATTAAATAGATATAAAGTGCCTGCAGGGGTGCAAGACATATTGTAAATGCTTAATAAATGTGAGTTAGCATCATTGTTTCACCTCAAATGATGTTCAACATTCAAAGCAGTATTCAGAGGGCCCCAGGTATAGAATGCAATTCTGATGAGAAATTTGTATGAATTTTTTTTTTTGAGATGGA
Organism: Rhinopithecus bieti; assembly: GCF_001698545.2. Taxonomy (NCBI): domain Eukaryota; kingdom Metazoa; phylum Chordata; class Mammalia; order Primates; family Cercopithecidae; genus Rhinopithecus; species Rhinopithecus bieti. Next base: position 342,567 of record NW_016808678.1, on the reverse strand, counting down.
GTCTCGCTTTTCACCCAGACTGGAGTGCAGTGGCGTGATCTCAGCTCAATGCAAGCTCTGCTTCCTGGGTTCAAGCAATTCTCTGCCTCAGCTGGGATTACAGGTGCCCACCACCATGCCTGGCTAATTTTTTTGTATTTTTAGTAGAGACAGGGTTTCACCATCTTGGCCAGGCTGGCCTTGAACTCCTGACCTCATGATCCACCCGCCTCGGCCTCCCAGAGTGATGGGATTACAGGAGGAATTTTTTTTTTTTTTTGAGACAGAGTCTCACTCTGTCACCCAGGCAGTGGTACGATCTCAGCTCACTGCAGGCTCCACTTCCCGGGTTCACGCCATTCTCCTGCCTCAGCCTCCCGAGTAGCTGGGACTACAGGCGTTCACCACCACGCCCAGCTAATTTTTTGTATTTTTTAGTAAAGATGGGGTTTCACAGTGTTAGCCAGTATGGTTTTGATCTCCTGACCTCGTGATCTGCTCACCTCGGCCTCCCAAAGTGCTGGGATTACAGGCGTGAGTTACCAACCTGAATTTTTAAAAGGAAGGAAAGCTGTCCTGAAAATAAGATTACAGAATAGTCCTTTCATATTGCCAAAGTGTGGGAATTCTCCCTTTCTCTCCACTCCGTGGTAAGGAGGAAGGGATCACGATGAGAAATTTATGCACATTGATTGGATGCCACTGTTTGGGATCAGAATCTGGCTTCCTTACACTTCTCATTGGCTTCCAGACAGATTAAAAATGTGAGACTCTCATGACCACTTGTCAGGGATCCCCATGCCTGGGTCAGGTGCAGTGATGTGGGTCACAGCAGCTGCCATTCCCACAGCTGTTGGCCGTCGGCCCTGGCAGGGACTATTTCAGGTTTTACTGAGTATTTCTTGCCCCACTAGCAAAGCTTTGAGAAATGCTTTGAACCATCCAAAGACCAAAAGGCCCCCCCAGCCTCCATTCTTAAGAGACCAGCATTCTGCTAAGTTAGCCTTAGTGAGGGTAGGGTTTCTCTCCTGCTGGGCAGAGACTGTCCCCTGCTAGGCCATAGCTTTCAGGGAACAGAACCATAAACCTCCTTTCTCCAAGTCAAAACTTTTTGGAAAGATTTTCTGCTCAATTTTTCTAGTCATTCCAGCTAAATATGGCTAAAATTAACTCTTTCCCTGCAGTGAGGGTCTGAAGAGTTGAGGAAGAATAATACTAGCTAGCATTGATTACCACTTACTCTGTGCCTGACATTGTGCTAAGCAACTTCTGTATTGCTGTAGATATGTCTCACAACAACCTCATGAGGTAGATACAGTTATTATTACTATTTTATAGAGTACTGGCCCCAAATTACTGTGACTCTACAACCAACTTGTTGTATGTACAGGCCTAGGAGCATCCTCTGCTTTCTGTCTCTCTCTCTCATAAAATTTCTCAAATGATTACCAGTTAAAAATGAGCAAGTTTGAGCCAGACAGGTGCAGTGGTTCAGGGTTATAATCCCAGTGCTTTGGGAGGCCAAGATGGGAGGATCACTTGAGCTCAGGAGTTCAAGAGCAGCCCAAGCACCTATTGGGACCCTGCCTCTAAAAAAAATTTTTTTTTTAATTAGCTAGGCCTGGTGGCATGCACTTGTAGTTCCAGCTATTTTAGAAGCTGAGGCAGGAAGATCTCTTGAGCCCAGGAATTTGAGGCTATCATTATCGTGCCACTGCACTCCAACCTGGGTAACAGTGAGACTCTTGTCTCAAAAAATAAATAAAACAAAAAAGTAAGTTTGAGTCTTTATGTATTCAAGGGAGCAACCTTTGTTAAATTATTTTCCTTTATTTCCACTCTCCCAACCCATTGATCCTGGGTACTTTTCTAGATGATCTTGCATCCAGGTTTCACATATGATTTCTTTATGTCATGTCCCTAAAGACTGATGCTCTAAATTGTTGGCCTCAATTCTCTCTTAAAAGCTGTAATATTCTTTTTTATGGCCCAGGGAACAAATGTACTTCCAGAGTGACCAAAAGATAGGATGGATAGAAAACTGGCCAGAACCATATGCGCTGAATTTTTTAGTGTAAGGAGAGCCCTGTGGAGCCCATTATTCATTTATCACACAGGCATTCCTGGGCAACAGCTGACAAGTGCAAAACAATGCGCTGCACATTACCAGACTGTCAGGACACTTGATGCGGGCCAGCCATGGCAGCCCCTTCCTCCTTTCTCCCTTCCACCCCCATCCCTCGAAGCCTACTCACGGCAAACATATGGGAGCCATTCAGGCTTACTCCCTCCTTTCCAGTGTCCGAGTTATGTTGACAACAGGGGATTTACAACTGCCCAAAATGGAGCGTTGTGTTTCTTTTGGATTATTCCAAGTTTGGGGCCCGTTAAAAGTTTTGTAACTACATAAATATTTATCCAGCGTTTTTGGTTACTATATAAACATAACAAACATGACATTGGACCTAAATGCTGTAAGTCACTTAAAAATCTTCCAGTTAAGAAAGGGGCAAACTAATAAAGGGCTAATAAAAGAAATGATTATTTTTATTGTGAAATATTTGTACTGCTATTTTTATGCTGGGTTTAAAAAAAACCAAAATATGTTTATCCTTGACTCTGTGTAACTCTTCAGACCATCAGCCAACTTGCTGAAGCATGCTCCTGGCCTGCAGAGGCATGGGAGAGAATGTGGATGGTGTAGCACCAGGCTTCACCTTTGTGAATATGCTCAGGCCAACAGCTGGAAGCTTAGGATGAGAAATGCTACTCTGAGTTTTGTCACCTTTGAAGGCCAGAGATATTACTTTATGTTCAAATGTTGTATGTTCACATTTGTTAGTAGGTTCTGGTTGACGCTTACAGATGCTAGGTAGAAAGAGCTGAAACTTTTAATGCCCAGATATTAATTATTAAGGATAGACACTAAAGTACTCAGACCTAGGAAGGCTCATGTTGTTAATGAAAAACTTGGGGGGAAATATTTTGGTGTGCTGTTTTTGTAACCCCTGTGTTTGCCATGAAGTTAACCCTCCAGATCTAAGGGGTGAAATTCATGAAGAGTGTGTGTGTGTGTATGTGTGTGTGTGTGTTTGAAGTTTGTGTCCTTCAGTTATTGGGGTAGTCATTTTTTTTTCTTTCTTTTTTAAGACGGGATCTCGCTCTGTTACCCAGGCTGGAGTGCAGTGACACGATCACGGCTCCCCACAGCGTCAAACTCCTGGGCTCAAGCAATCCTCCAACCTTAGCCTCCTGAGTAGCTGGGACTACAGGCACATGCCACCACACCTGGTGATATGGTTCGGCTCTGTCCCCACCCAAATCTCATCTTGAATTCCCACGTGTTGTGGGAGGGACCCGTTGGGAGGTAATCAAATCATGGGGTCAGGTCTTTCCCATGCTGTTCTCATGATACTGAGTCAGTCTCACGAGATCTGATGGTCATTATAAGGGGGAGTTTTCCTTCCCAAGTTCTCTCTTTGCCTGCTGCCATCCATGTAAGATGTGACTTGCTTCTCCTTGCCTTCTGCCATGATTGTTAGGCTTCCCCAGCCACATGGAACTGTAAGTCCAATTAAACGTCTTTCTTTTGTAAATTGCTCAGTCTCAGGTATGTCTTTTTTTTTTTTTTTTTTGAGACGGAGTCTTGCTCTGTCGCCCAGGCTGGAGTGCAGTGGCGCGATCTCGGCTCACTGCAAGCTCCACCTCCCGGGTTCACGCTATTCTCCTGCCTCAGCCTCCCGAGTAGCTGGGACCTGCCACCGCACCCGGCTAATTTTTTGTATTTTTAGTAGAGACGGGGTTTCCCTGTGGTCTCGATCTCCTGACCTCGTGATCTGCCCACCTCGGCCTCCCAAAGTGCTGGGATTACAGGCGTGAGCCGCCGCGCCCGGCCTCAGGTATGTCTTTTATCAGCAGGGTGAAAATGAACTAATATACTGGCTTTTTTTTTTTTTTTTTGTAGTTATAAGGTCTCACTATGTCGCCCAAGCAGGTCTTGAATTTCTGGCCTCAAGTGATCCTCATACCTTGGCCTCCCAAAGTACTGGACTTATAGGTGTGAGCTGCTGTGTCTGGCCTGTTTTTCTAATTAAGGAGGCACACACATAACCTTGGTTTTGGAGGAGGTTTCTGGCCGAACTCTCTGACCCTCTGTAGAAAGTAGTAGGTCCAGGGAGAAAGCAAATTCCTGGGTTCTGTCCTGTTTCCTCAACCCTAGCCTGGCACCATCTCCATTTTTTGGCTCCCTGTTCCCTTTATCCAGTGGATAAAGTAAGGCGGGCCCTTCTTTGTTCTTTGCAGCAGATCAGACTGGAACCAGGAAACTGATTGTTTTTCTATGTATGCTAGTACTTGGTAAAAGGAAGCAAACCCTGTAGTGTTGACTTAAGGTTAAATGGGGCGAGTGCTGACTTCATGTGCTCTGGCATGATCTTATCTGTTGGAGATAACAGAGGCAAGCCCTGGAGTCTAGTAGAACACAGCAGCAGCTGAAGCTCATACAGCTCTGCAGGGCCTTGACGCAACAAATGTTGGAGACTTCATTTCTTTAAAGGACTTAGCTAATGGTCAATTACTGTTGTTAGAATATTATTAATCCCACTCTGTATATAAGTAAATGTTGACAAAAAATGGTTTAATGACTTGTTCCAAATTTCATAGCACACCGAGATTATAGTTACAGGAAAAAATAACTAGAATTTCTCACTTTCTTTTTTTTTTTGAGATGGAATGTCACTCTTGTTGACTAGGCTAGAATGCAGTGATGCAATCTCGGCTCACTGTAACCTCCGCCTCCTGGGTTCAAACGATTCTCCTGCCTCAGCCTCCTGAAAAGCTGGGATTACAGGTGCCCGCCACCACGCCCGGCTAATTTTGTATTTTTTTAGTAGAGGCGGGGTTTCACCATGTTGGCCAGGCTGGTCTCAAATTCCTGACCTCAGATGATCCACCCGCCTCAGCCTCCCAAAGTGCTGGGATTACAGGTGTAAGCCACCACACCCAGCCTAGAATTTCTCATTTTCAAACCTATGCTTTAGCAGGGAGACTCAGCTGTGAATAAACATGCTTTACACACACAGTAGGAAAATCAGATAAAATAACATTACAGAATCTAGCATCTTTTAGAACCTCTGGATGGAAGTTTCTTTTTTTCTCCCCCCTGTGTACTGTTTGACAGTTTCATTGCTAACATTTTAACTCCTCCACTTCTGTATACACCCTCTAAGAGTTGATGAGTCATTGTTTTCTTTCCCTAAGGACCTGAGGGGCAGAGAGGTTAACATTTTAGCCCAGGACACATTTTTAGAGGTAGAACTATGACCAGAAGTCCTAGATATCCTGTCTTTAGATCAGGACTTTTCTTACAATGTTGGAAACTGAATGAGTTCTGAGCAACTAGTACATACCTGCACGGATTTTGGACTGTGCTGGGTTGACTTGCTTTAACTGGAATGGTTTTCTCAAGTTCCTTTCTTTGTATGCCTCTGGGTGAGAGTTGGTCAAAAGAGAAATTTGTGCAAGATTAGGAAGGTGGAAGTAAAGCAACAGCCACTACTCTCTGAAGGTCATTGTGGTTTGATGCTACGGCTGGCAGGTGCAAGGGTGCTGATGGGTTCCAGCTTGTTCAGTTTCCCATTCCACATCCACCAACTCTTCCTAAGACCATTAGTGGGGCCAGGCTCACCATCAGAAACATAGACTTTTCTACCAGCTCTACTTTCACGGTCCCACTTCAGCAACTGGATGTGCCTAGCTACCCATATTCCTTGGCAAACTTTGTTCCATCCACACCAGTGCTTCAGGAAGGCTGGCTTGTGACTGATCCTTTAACTCCTTGTCATGCACGCTTCCTCAGCTTCTCCCACCATTGCCTAATATATCCTTCAAAACTTACACATGGTTCTGCTTCCCTGGTTGGGTCCTGACAGAGAGAACACCAACATGGGCTGGGCATGGTGTCACACGCCTGTAATCCCAACACTTTGGGAAGCCAAGGTGGGAGGATGTCTTGAGGCCAGGAGTTTGAGACCAGCCTGGGCAACATAGCAGGACCCCATCTCTAAAAATAAATAAATTTAAAAGAATTTTAAAAAATTAAAAAAAAAAAAAAGAATAAGCAACATGGTATACCATGAGAGCTGCAGAAGAAACGTGAAAGAGTTCCTGCCCTCAAGGGACACGTGGCTGTTGGGAAGATGGAGCATTTTAACACAGCCAGCTGGGGACTCATGCAGCTTATGGTAAAGTGACAAACGCACAATGCAGTCATTGCAGCCCAAGGTGTCCAGTGTCTCTTAGTGCCAAGCATGAGAAGCTGAGTGGGAATGGTCATAGTCAGCATTTTCCATGACTGATGATCACATATAGACCCAAGTGGAGACCAACTTTTCCTTTCTCTGTTCCAGGCTTTTAGGCTCCTTATCAACACAAGAATGGAAAGCAAGTTACTTACATATTGGGCCAAAATATTGAGTGCAGATGAAAATAAATGCTGACTTTGAAGATTTCCCATCCAGCTAGTAGAAATTCCCCTGGCCTGCCACACTTGGGTAACTTGAGTTCTGGAATTCCAGACTTGGTTAACCCTAATCCACAAATTTGCTGGAGTTATGAAGCTGAGTGAGAGCACTGTTTTTCTATTATGCATTCCCAATATGTTCTGTTCTGAGCTGATACCACAGAATTTATTTCCCCTACAAGTTTAACCCACTGCATGGAGTGATCATGGCAGTGATCATGGCAATACTGTTTTTTGGCAGTATTTACCAAAAAACAGATAAAAGTTTTTCACAGTACAAATTTTATGGCTGACTTGGCTGGAAACTTCCCCAGTCACTCAGCCTCGTTGCCTCATTTTGTTGGGCCTCAGCTTCCTTCAGTTTCCTACTAAAATTTACCTCTTTGGGGAGGTGTGAGTATCAATGCTTGGCTACCAATCCAGGTAAGACCTCTGAATGAAAAGTGATATGGAAGGGCACAAACTATATGGATACCTATCCCCTAGGAAAATCCAGGCCTCAGGCCACAGCAATACCACAGCTTCTGGAAGCTTCCTGGGAACTGAGGTTTTATTCTCCTGTGTGTTTCTACATGCCTGGAGTGTTGACTCTGGAGACCTAAGAATACAGTAAATGACATCATAGGTAGCTCAGTACAATGAAGATTTATTTTTAGCTATGACCCTTGTCAGTTAAATGATCTGAATTTAAAAAGAAAGAGGACAGGGAAGAAGGAAAAGAAATGTAGAAGGCAATGAAAGAATATAAGATTCCTGCTTGATCTTAAAAAGCACTAGAGCGAAAGTCAAGCACAGCTTTCTTTTTCCTTTTCAATCAGAAAGGTGTTACAGGAGAAATGTATGAAGAGCGGAGGTTATGCCCTCTTGTGAGAATTCTGTCTTTTCCCTGTAGTTACTCATTTTGAGAATGTGGCTCCCAGTGTCTACAGTGGAGGTGGGTTCATTTGTCCCTGGGCTTCTATTTTATTTTATTTTTTGAGATAGAGTCTTGCTCTGTCACCCAGGCTAGAGTGCAGTGGCGCAATCTCGGCTCACTGAAACCTCCACTTCCCGGGTTCAAGTAATTCTCCTGCCTCAGCCTCCTGAGTAGCTGGGATTACAGACGCCTGCCACCGCACCCAGATAATTTTTGTATTTTAGTAGAGATGGGGTTTCACCATGTTGGCCAGGCTGGTCTCAAACTCCTGACCTCAAGTGATCCACCTGGGATTACAGGCATGAGCCACCGCGATCCCAGTGATCCTGCTGGTGTTACAGGCATGAGCCACCGCGATCCCAGTGATCCTGCTGGGATTACAGGCATGAGCCACCGCGATCCCAGTGATCCTGCTGGTGTTACAGGCATGAGCCACCATGCCGGGCCTGGACTTCTTTAGATTGTACTTTTCAGTAATCTGTCCCTATTTGTCTTAGTGTCTTACGGGCTGACGTCTGAGGGATCCCTGGTCACTCCCCATTTTTATGCTGTACTGAGATAGGAGAAAGAGAGAAAAGAAGTGTGGAACTTTGGGAGGCCAAGGCAGGAGGATTGCTTGAGCACAGGAGTGCAAGGCCAGCCTGGGCAACATAGTGAGACCCTGTCTCTACAAAAAAATTTTAAGCATTAGCCAGGCATGGTGGTGTGTACCTGTAGTCCTAGCTACTCAGGGAACTAAGTGGGGAGGATTGCTTGAGCCTGGCAGATTGAGGCTGCAGTGAGCTGTGATCGCTCCAATACACCCTGGCCTGAATGACAGAGTGAGACCCTGTCTCAAAAGAAAAAAATATATATATAAAAAGCAAGAGGCCAGGGAGTAGGATCAATCAGAAAGCTGGGTCTGCTAAGTCAAGGGAGGGAATGCAGAGAGTGCCAAAAGATGGAGAAGGGGGCCACCCAGCTAAGGGCAGGGCTCTAGGGAAGAAACTCCAGAAGGATTACAAAATGTGATCAAACATTTTGTCGTGGCTTGTTGATATAGCTTATACTTCAGGGCTGGGGCCCAGAAGCATCAGCCTAGCTGTCTTGAAAGCAATGGGGAACATCCGGGGCCAATCAGGACAATTGCAAAAGTAGCATGCTATCATAGCTTCAGATAGTCAGGATACCTGGGTTCTAGTCCCAATTTTGCCATTAAATCACCATGTGACCTTCGACAAGAAAGTTGGACTCAATTTCTTTCTCTATAAACAGAGAAGGTTGGACCAGGATAGGAGTCTCCAAAGGTCCCAAATGCTTGCCAGAGACCAAAGCTGGTGGTGTTGCCACAAGCCAAGCCTGGCCTGGGCCCCTCCTGCTGCCCTTCCTATACCCCGTGCAGTCAGCTACACATCCAGGCAGGGAGGGAGGTACTCTTAGCCGCCCTCTGCCTTCTCAGGCTCTGGGTAAAACATGTTTCCACTTCAAACCCCAAGTCTCAATGATCTCAAGACCTCAGAAATCCAAAAGTAGCTTATCAACCCAAAAAGGATGCAAATTCTAGAACTCATTTCAATGACCCTGAGATTTCTCTCAGTTCTAAAATTCTTGGACTTGCTAATTCCATTCGAAAATAGGGTTGCAGACCACTTATGTGGCAAATGACTTAGAACCTTATTACAATCTGGAGGCGAGCTGTTCCAGCTGCGTGGGGCACCTGAGCTTCACACAGCCTTCGGGACTCAGCCTTTTCTGTCTTGTTGCCCCACCATCCTCCAGGGTTGTCCTTGTCTGCACGGCAGCAGGGTAAAGGTGTGTGTGTGTGCAGCATAAGCACCATGTCAATGCTCAACTTGTGGGAAGATGGAAAAGTGAAAAAAGAGTCCTAAATAAGCAGTTTTGCTTTTTTCTTTTTCTTTTCTTTTCTTTTCTTTTTTCTTTTCTTTTTTTTTTTTTGAGATGGAGTCCTACTCTGTTGCCCAGGCTAGAGTGTGGTGGCACAATCTTGGCTCACTGCAACCTCAACCTCCCAGGTTCAAGCGATTCTCATGCCTCGGCCTCCCAAGTAGCTGGGATTACAGGCCGACCATCATGCCTGACTAATTTTCATATTTTTAGTAGAGATGGGGTTTCGCCATGTTGGTCAGGCTGGTCTTGACCTCCTGACCTCAGGTGATCTGCCTGCCTCGGCCTTTCGAAGTGCTGGGATTATAGGCATGAGCCACAGCTCCTGGGCTCCTAGGTAAGCAATTTTCTTTTAAGCAAATGATGTGGGAATTATGCACATCCCTTGTGCTGGCCATTGGTGAGAACATAGTCACCTTGAACCATGAGGGAGGCTGGAAAATGAAGCTTCTGGCTGGGCAGTGATGTGTGGGCTGAAACTCTATTATTATGGAAGAAGGGAACATAGATTTTGGGAGACAGCCCAAAGTCAGCCACAGTAAGGAACCAGAAGACTCTACCAACTGGGACGGGGGAAGCATGTATGGACCCTTGACCAGGCATCAAAAATGTCATGGGAGCAGGAAAGAAAAAACGGTCTAATTTTCAGAAACTGTATGTCTATTTGAAGGAAGACAAACCATCAGCAAACATCAGCCTGCCTTTCCTCTTCAGCTACAGCCCCAGCTATTTTAAAGACCTTGGCCTCAAGATGAGCTGCTCCAGGGATGTTCACACTTTCTAAACTGAAGGTGCATTATTTATTTATTTATTTTATTTTATTTTTTTTTTTGAGACGGAGTCTCGCTCTGCCACCCAGGCTGGAGTGCAGTGGCCGGATCTCAGCTCACTGCAAGCTTCGCCTCCTGGGTTTACGCCGTTCTCCTGCCTCAGCCTCCCGAGTAGCTGGGACTACAGGCACCTGCCACATCACCCGACTAGTTTTTTGTATTTTAATAGAGATGGGGTTTCACCGTGTTAGCCAGGATGGTCTCGATCTCCTGACCTCGTGATCCACCCGTCTCGGCCTCCCAAAGTGCTGGGATTACAGGCTGAAGATGCATTTATAAAAATGAACTATTACATGGGATTCTATGTGTTTGCGCGTGTGTTTGTGTGTGTGTGCGCGTGTGTGTGTATTTTTAAAGACTGCTCTGGTTGAAACAGAGAGGGCCCAAGGCTCTGGCCACCCACGTATCCTCCTTGCTTTCATTGTCTTGGTGTCTTAGGGAATGACACTGAAGGACTGGATGTCAACTCAAAAGTTTTCCTTCAGAAGAGTTGGGTTCCAGTGAACCCAATTTGAGATATGGGAAGGAGGGCCCAATGCTAACACCAAGGATGATGTCATCAAAGCAAAACTAGGGCTACTATGAACACTACAATAATGAAATAATGCTCCAGACCATACCAGTGTCAGATATGAACTGTACTCCTAATGTGGGTCATAATTATTACAGAGGTTTGTGTGTCACTTGATTTTTATTTTTTTTATTTTATTTTTATTTTATTTTATTTTTTTTTTCTGAGACGGAGTCTGGCTTTGTTGCCCAGGCTGGAGTGCAGTGGACGGATCTCAGCTCACTGCAAGCTCCGCCTCCCGGGTTCACGCCATTCTCCTGCCTCAGCCTCCCGAGTAGCTGGGACTACAGGCGCCCGCCACGTCGCCTGGCTAGTTTCTTGTATTTTTCAGTAGAGACGGGGTTTCACCGTGTTAGCTAGGATGGTCTCGATCTCCTGACCTCGTGATCAGCCCTTCTCAGCCTCCCAAAGTGTTGGGATTACAGGCTTGAGCCACCGCGCCCGGCCTGATTTTTATTTTTATGATATTGGATTGGCTTTATATTATGATTGATTTAGTTAATAACATAAACCCCAATTATAACATGGCTACCCTGGAAAAATATCATCTGCTTTATGAAGCGGTTGCATGGAATGCGTTGCTACCAAAAGCACTGGTGGGAAAAGGCCCACCCTGGCCCAGAGACAGCTACAGAGCAGAACTGCAGGGACCTGGACAAACGGCATAAACAGGGACTCCCTGGTCAGAGCATGGCTACCACCAGCACCCAGTGACCGGCATTTTTCTCTCTACTTATAGTGAAATATGCAGGAAGAATGAAGTGTGTGAACCAAAAGACCAAGAACTGCAGCTCAAGATTTAATTATGAATGACATTAAAAGGAGCTCTGGAGCATTCAGGAGCCCATAATCCCAGTGCCAGATGTGCAAAGGAGTAAGATACTCAGTTGAGGTCAAAGAGAGACGAGGCAGGAAATGGGGAGCGGGGCTGCTGTCCATATTGAAGCAGCAACAGTGAAGAATGGTTGACACCCTCCTTGCTACTGTCTTCAGCAGCTATTATACCCTCAAAAAAGAAAAAAAAAAAAAAAGGTACCAGGCCTAGCTAAGAGAGGGGAGTATTCCTGACACAGCTTGATTCCTAGCAAGAGGAAATACAAAGCTAAAACAAAAAATGGGGCCATAGTTTTCCTCCTACACCCTGTCAGACCAAATCAAGTTTCTTGACTCCTAATCCCTCCCCAAAGGAATAATCTTCCAATTTAAGCCTGGATTAAATACACAAAATGCCATAGAATGTGACGCAAATTCTCCAACAGGTTCCTTGTAAAAATTCCAGCAAAGCCGGGCACGGTGGCTCATGCCTATAATCCCAGCACTTTGAAAGGCAGAGGTGGGTGGATAACTTGAGGTCAGGAGATTGAGACCAACTTGGCCAACATGATGAAGCCCCATCTCTATTAAAAATACAAAAATTAGTCAGTTGTGGTGGTGGGTGTCTGTAATCCCAGCTACTCAGGAGGCTGAGGCAGGAGAATCGCTTGAACCTGGGAGACGTAGGTTGCAGTAAGCCAAGATCGCACCACTGCACTCCAGCCTGGGCAACAGAATGAGACTCCGTCCAAAAAAAAAAAAAAATTCAAACAGAAAAAGTGAGCAAAAAACATGAATAGGCATTTCACAAAGGGGGTGAATAGATCCAAAAGATATTCAAGCTGGCTGGGCATAGTGGCTCACACCTATAATCCCAGCGCTTTGAGAGGTCAAGACCAGAGGAGTGCTTGAGGCCAGGAGTTTGACTCCAGCCAAGAAACACAGCAAGACCCTGTCTCTATAAAAAAATTTTAAAAATAGTCCCAGCTACTGGGGAAGCTGAGGTAGGAGGATCTCTTGGGCTCAGGAAGTCAAGGCTGCAGTGAGCTGAGAAGGAAGTCAAGGCTAAGTGAGCCACTGCACTCCAGCTGGGTGACAGAGTGAGACCTGTTTCAAACAGGGAAAAAAAAAATCTCCCAGCTAATTATTCCTCAGGTAATTGCAAATGCAGATGCAGTGAGATATTCTTTTACATCTACCAGATTAGCAAAAATTGAGAACACTGATGATACCAAATGTGGGAGAGGGTGTGAAACTACAGGAATTATTTCACATTCCTAATGGGCATGCAAATTGTTATAAACAGTTTGGTATAAACGATGTGTCATTTTGTTGTAAAGGCAAACATGCGTATAACCAGGAGCTAGCAGTTTCACTCTTGGGTATAGTATTCCAGATCTGGGTTTTTTCAAACATCTACAATTGGGTGGTCCAAACAACCTTTTTTTTTTTTTTTCTCTTCAGAGACAGGGTCTTGCTCTATCACCCGGACTGGAGTACAGTGGTGCAATCATAGCTTACTGCAGCTTCCAACTCCTGGGCTCAAGCAATCCTCATACCTCAGCCTCCTGAGTAGCTGGAACTACAGGCACACACCATTAAGCTGAGCCTAGCTAACTTTTTTTATTTTTGTGGAGATGGAGTCTCACTATGTTGCCCAGGCTGGTCTTGAACTTCTGGCCTCAAGTGATCCTCCTGCCTCAGCCTCCCAAAGCACTAGGATTATAGATGTGAACTACTGCTTCTGGCCTCAACCAACTTTTTTATTTTTTAAACAAACAAAATAAAATTCAATAGAGTGGAAAAATTTAGTATAGTAAGAGTAAATTTTATGAGCCTGGGCAACGTGGTGAAACCTTGTCTCTATAAAAAATACAAAAATTAGCTGGGCATGGTGGTGCATGCCTGTAGTTCCAGCTACTTGGGAGGCTGAGATGGGAGGATCACTTAAGCCTGGGAGGTGGAGGCTGCTGTGAGCCTTGTGATTGCACCACTGCGCTCCAACCTGAGTGCTAGAGTGAAAAAAAAAAAAAAAAAAGAGTAAGTTTTGTTTCATAAATTGTTGGTTTCACATATGTGTGCACCAGGTGTGTACAACTTGTAAAGTATTTATGGTACTTGTAAAATATATGTGTATAAAACACATTACAGTTTTTTAAAGTCTGGAAACCAATGCCCTATAGTGTAACTCTTTGACACATGTACCTGGAGAAATGTAGAATGTTCATTATTCACAAGACCAGAAAACTGCAGACAACTCAAATGTCCATTGCCAGGAATATGGATAAATAAATTGTGGAACATTGACACAATTGTCTATTACACAACAATGAAAAGGAATGAACTATTGCTACATGCAACAATGTGAGTGAATCCCAGAAACACAATATTGAGAGAAAAGAGCTGGTCACAGAAGACTAAAATAGTATGTTATTGTTATAAAACCCCCAACCAGCAAAACAAAACAAAACAACATAAATCCACATGTGGCAAAACTTTTTTTTTTTTTTTTTTTTTTGAGACAGAGTTTTGCTCTTGTTGCTCAGGCTGGAGTACAATGGCGCGGTCCTGGCTCACTGCAACCTCCGCCTCCCAGGTACAAGCGATTCTCCTGCCTCAGGCTCCTGAGTAGCTGGAATTACAGGCACCTGCCACCACACCCAGCTAATTTTTTTTGTATTTTTAATAGAGATGGGGTTTCACCATGTTGGCCAGGCTGGCTTCAAACTCTTGACCTCAGGTGATCCACCCGCCTCAGCCTCCCAAAGTGCTGGTATTACAGGCATGAGTCCCTGTGCCCGGCCAACTTTTTTATACCACATTCACTCCAAAAATATGTACAACTGTGATATATCGATTAAAAAAGATAAAGAAAACTTTTTAAAGGCAAAGAAGTCACAAATTTAGGAGAGTGATTACCCCTGGAGGAAAGAAGAAAGTTACTGGTTCTGTTTGAACATAGAACATAGAACATAGCTATGAGAGTTATATTCTGATTCTTAAGTTGTTGAAAGTGGTTTTCCCATATGTTTATTCTATTATTAGTTTATAATTTACAGACAGATTTCATGTGTATATATACATTTATGTAATAGTTAAATATATTCAATATTATATAAAACTAAAATTGATATAACCATAAAAACATCTAATGCACTGGCTCAAAAAACATCTGAGTACGGTAAGCAAATATATTTCTTTCCCTCAAAATAGAGATTTCCATCAAAATCAACAAAAATTGACTAAAAAGGAGAGGAAGAAAAAGAACAGCCCGTCTAGGCTGTCGTCACTGGTTTTTTTAAAGTGTTGACTAAATGGATCAGTACTTACTGTTATAGTTGGTAAATGAATCAGGCAAGACCCATGTTGAGGAGTAGAATGTTTTCTCCTGGGATCAACCTTTGAATGTTAAAGCAGAAAAGGTTTCAGAATAAATTCACTCAAGTTAGTAACAGACCATGTTCCCCATCTACTTTTGTAGACTAAAACAGATTATTTTCTTCAAGCTATATTTTTACACAAACCCATCTTTACCAGTAGGAGTGTAGCATGTAGCATGCACCAGACTGGACCAAGTTATTGTGTGGACACAATTTTTTTTTTGAGACAGGGTCTTGTTCTGTTACCCAGGCTGGAGTGCAATGGTGCGATCTCAGCTCATTGCAGCCTTGACCTCTTGAGCTCAAGTGATCTTCCCACTTTGGCTTCCTGAATAGCTGGGACTACAGGTGTGTGCTGCCATACCCAGCTAATTTTTATATTTTTTGTAGAGATGGGATCTTGCTATATTACCCAGGCTGGTATAGAACTCCTGACCTCAAGTGATCCTCCTGCCTCAGCCTCCCAAAGTGCTGGGATTATAGGTATGAGCCACCAGTGGACACAATTTATTTACTGCTATCACTCAAAATTCAGTTCAAATGGACCTATTCTTTAAACTGAATACAAGCAGTGGCTTTCAGACATGCATTTTGCTCAATAATTCATGAAGTATTCATGATTACTTATTAGTGAGAATAAAATAAAATTAGCCACATAGCAGCCCAGGAAATCGATCTGCCTATGGTAATAAGCATTACTGCACTAAAGCAAATTTCTCTGTCTTAAAAGCCATCCCAAGTCCCAAGGTTTTACTGGAATACAAGGATCAACTATGAACTGTTGGGCTTGCAGAGGTGGACCAAACTTTCATTATCTTTGTGCTGTGGGTTGAATTGCGTGTTCCCCCACCTACTCCAGCTCACATGTTGAAGTCCTAAGCCCAGTACCTTAGATTTCCTTATTTGAAAATAGGGTCATTGTGTAATGCTTAGCATCTGAGCTCTGAAAATAGGGTCATTGCAGATGTAATTAGTTAAAGTATGATGAGGTCATACTAGTGTAGGCTGGGCCCTGAATCCAATATAACTGGTGTCTTTACATAAAGGGGAAATGTGGCTGAGTGCAGTGGCTCATGCGTATCATCCCAGCACTTTGAAAGGTGGAGGCAGGAGCATGGCTTGAGCCTAAGAGTTTGAGACCACCCTGGGCAACAAATTGAGACCCTGCTTATATAAAAAATAAGAAATTAGCCATGTATAGTGATGCATGCCTGTAGTCCCGGCTATTCAAGAGGCTGATGCAGGAGGATCACTTGAGTCTGGGAAGGCGAGGCTCCAGAGAGCTATCATTGTGCCATTGCACTCCAACCTGGGTGACAGAGGGAGACGTAGTCTCAAAAAAAAAAAAAAAAAAAAAAACGTTGGGGGAACACAGACACACGCACAAGCAGAATACCATGTGACAATGGAGGCAGAGACCGGGTGATGCAACAGAAGCGAAGGAGCACGAAAGATGGCCAGCAAACCAGCAAACCACCAGAAGTGAGAAGAGAGACCTGGAACAGATTCTCCTTCTCAGCCCTCAGAAAGACCCAACCCTGCCAACACCCTCATCTTGGACTTCTTGTCTCCAGAACTGTGAGACAACAAATTTTGGTTCTTCTAATGTCACCAGCCAGGTCCAGGTCCATTCTGTCTGTGCACAGTAAATCAATCACTGTGACACGGGTTTTGCAAAAGAGAAAAGATTTGTGAGGCTGACAAACAAGGAAGTGGGAGAACAGTTCTCAAATCTGCCTCCCCGAAGATAAAGCTTAGGGATATTGATGGGTTAGGGGAGTGGGGTGGTCTAAGGCACAGGGAGAGGTGATTGGCGGTGGAGAAAAATGAAGATATGGGTTCATGCTGTGCAAGCATAGTTGGGGTTTGTGGCATTTTATAGGACATATGCACAGAAAATGGTGCTGTTAGTATGATCAGGAGGGTGGAGTTTTGGGCCCTCCAATATCAAAAGGCCACTTCTCAGGCACTTGTGCGGGCCCAGTGCCTGCATCCTGCAATCTGAATTGAAGATTCCTCAACATAAAACAGCTGTATTTGGAGGCATGAGGAATCTGTGATGAGGAGGAAAAATGAAGTTTTAGATGAGGACAAGAGACAGTTTTGGCACAGAGAGTAAGTTAGAATGAGGAGAGGACTGGCCGGGTGTGGTGGCTCACGCCTGCAATCCCAGCACTTTGGGAGGCTGAGGTGGGTGGAAGGGTCAGTTGGTGGTCTCAACTAGTTTGAACAGAATAGGAGCTGGCCCAAGGTCCTGAAAAAGAACCGAAGCAGCCATTACCATAGTAATGTATGAATGTTATATATAAAGTAGCCAGTGAAGGTTAAGTTTCAGAGTTCAGTGGCAAGACCTTCAACTACCACGGCCTTCTACTTCATGGAAAAAGGAAACAAGAAAAAACTAGCGAGCAAAAGCAAGCAGGGCAGGCAGACCTGATCAAATTAACCCCTTGGTGCCACAAAGTCACTCTGTTTGTGGGACTTTGTTCAGAAGCCCTAGCAAATGAATACGCTTTGGCTCTTTAAGATTTAAGAAAATGCTTAATCTCTTAATGTAAATACTAAATATTGTCATTAGGACTTCTGTAGGTTAATAGTCAATATTTAAAATCGGGAGACCTAGAATAAAGATTCTACCCTGCCTTTTAATTGGTCCATTCAGCCTCTGATAAATCACGTCCCGTCTTTGGGCTGTGTTCTCATGTGTGACTTGGTCATGATACTAATATTTACCCCACTCACCTCTCACAGTGCACTATAAATGAGCCCAGTGAAATCACCCATGGGAAAGCCTTCTGTAAATTGTAAAGCCCTACAATACTATGTTAAATATTCTATTTTTCATCTATTGAAGTGCCGGCAATGATTATCAATTAACCTTCTAATGTACTGTGCATATTAGGATGTTGAATGCTGGATCTGCAAATATCACCAGCACAGCCTGTTGATAAGACATAGCTGAGTTCATTGCTTACTGTGGTTAGGGAGAACACCTTGTCCATAGAGCTTTGATAGGGTCTTGGAGGGGAAAAGATAAGGTTGGAATTTGTCGAGAATTTGAAATTTGGTTTAGAGCAGGTCTTTCGATGTGGCTTTGCTAGGATTGGGTAAGAATTACCCAATTCTTAATTTTTTGAAAGGGTGGTTTAGTGTTGGTGGCAATAGTTGGCTGAGGATTTTGAGACAGGGTTTCAAAGAATCTTAGGACATAAACTGTTGATACTTTCTATGAAAAGAGTTGGAAGTTTCTGTAATGAACAATAAAGTTGGATCACGAGGTCAGGAGATCGAAACCATCCTGGCTAACAGTGAAACCCCATCTCTACTAAAAAAATACAAGAAAACTAGCCGGGTGAGGTAGCGGGCGCCTGTAGTCCCAGCTACTCTGGAGGCTGAGGCAGGAGAATGGCGTAAACCTGGGAGGCGGAGCTTGCAGTGAGCTGAGATCCAGCCACTGCACTCCAGTCTGGGCGACAGAGTGAGACTCCGTCTCAACAACAACAACAACAACAACAACAACAACAAAAAAGTTATTTGCCCGGGAAATCTCCTGAAATAGAAAAGCAATTCTGATAAACACAGTAGAATCTTAAAGTTGGGCTGGGCACAGTGGCTCATACCTGTAATCCCAGCACTTTGGGAGTCCGAGGCGGGTGGATCACCTGAGGTCGGGAGTTCAAGACCAGCCTGACCAACATGGAGAAACCTCGTCTCTACTAAAAATACAAAATTAGCTGGGCGTGGTGGCACATGCCTATAATCCCAGCTACTAGGGAGGCTGAGGCAGGAGAATTGCTTGAACCTGGGAGGCGGAGGTTGCGGTGAGCCGAGATCGTGCCATTGCACTCCAGCCTGG
>NW_016808678.1:320037-323291 GCF_001698545.2 Rhinopithecus bieti | reverse complement strand
ACAACAAGAGTGAAACTCCGTCTCAAAAAAAAAAAAAAAAAAAAGTTGGGTTAATGTAGACAGCATGAGGTTTCAGTCCTCATGTCCAAACTGTATGGGTGGGAATGGAGGGAGATGGTTTCTGTTCTCATGTATAAAATGTGGGTACAGTGCTTGAGTTATTGGCTGGTGCCTGCCCATTCCTTCTCTTGTGAGCAGGCTCAGCTTGAGATGGAGTCTCACTCTGTTACCCAGGCTTGAGTGCAGTGTCACAATCTTGGCTCACTGCAACCTCTGCCTCTTGGGCTCAACCGATTCTCCTGTTTCAGCTTCTCAAGTAGCTGGGATTACAGGTGTGGGCCACCATACCAAGCTAATTTTTGTATTTTTAGTAGAGATGGGGTTTCACCATGTTGGCCAAGCTGGTCTCGAACTCCTGACCTCAAGAGATCCGCCTGCTTCGGCCCCCCAAAGTGCTGGGATTACAGGTGTGAGCCATCGCACCCAGCCAGTCCTCTCCTCATTCTAACTGGCTCTCTGTGCTAGAACTGTCTCTTGTCCTCATCCAAAACCTCATTTTTCCTCATCATTACAAATTCCTCATGTCCCCAGATACAGCTGTTTTACTTTGAGGAGTCTTCATTTCAGATAAAGGATGCTATGTAGACAATTCTGGAGGAACAACGGTCCTCTGAAGAGGATAAGAAAGTGTTCTACTTCTTTCATCACATCCATGCCTGTCCCCACCATGGCTTCGAGACAGAGGGGCAGGTCACTTGGCCCCCTTAGCTTTTGCTTCTTCTGCTGGGGAGACCAGCTAAAGTGTTCATGAGTGTCAGTTGTGTTCAGTGTGATAGAGGTTTATTTACGTTAAAAACAGGAATAGGGCTGGGTGCAATGGTATACGCCTGTAATCCCAGTGCTTTTGGAGGCTGAGGTGGGAGGATTGCTTGAGCCCAGGAGGTTAAGGCTGCAATGAGCCAGGATCATGCTTGTCTGGGTGACAGAGTGAGAAAACAACAACAACAATGAAACACAGGAATAGGGTCCCTAGTTTAGAATTCAGATAATTTGAGTTTGGGAACTGGCTTCCAAGTCCCAGGTGGCCTAGATCCGATTTCCTAACCCTTACCTGTTTCTAGCCCTCCTCACTCCAAAAGGTTAATTTCTTGCTTTAAAAAGCGATTTTAAAGAACCAATAATTCTCTCCTTCTGGTGCTATCACAAGAGAATGAATGGCTCATTGTTAAAGAAGTCATTCCACTGAAAAAGGCAATCTCTCCTTTAAACCAGGCTAGGAGTATTGGACCAAACATTATAATTAAATCAAGTATTCGTCTACATTCCTTGTTATACAGCCCAATGTACTCAGGCCTTTAAAGTACTGAATTTTGGGGGTTCCATCAACATTATTTGCCTTTAATAAAAATGAATTTATAAATGAGTAGGTAGTAAAGTACCACAATACTATCTTAATTTTTTGAAAGGGTACAGAGACACCTGAGATTTTTGAAAACATTTTACAGGGAAAAGTAGCTAGCAGTTTCCTGCATTGCTAAGAGTATTTGCTAGAGTTTAGGTTACTAGCACAATTATACTTTCAGTATATGCCTAAATCCTACTTATCCACTTATAATTCCTGCTGATTGGTGAATGAGAAATAAAGATATAATTTACTGGCTAAGCCAGTCCTATAATAAGTGGAACAAAGCAAGATATTCTAGAGAAGTAATAGGCACTTAACTTTGATTTCTAACACTTTGATCAGGGAACTTGAACTCGTCCTGAGTTTGATCTTTTGGTGGGAGAAAAAAGGCATGTCACTAGGTGTCCTTAAATTTTCTGTTAGGAGATTTTACATTAAAAAAAACTATGGTAAAATATACCTAACATAAATTTTACCATATTAACCATTTTTTAAGTGTACAATTCGGTGGCATTAAGTTTATTCATATTGTCATGCAACCATCACTACCATTCATCTTGCGAAAACTGCAACTGTACTCCTTAGACAGTAACTTCCCATCCCCCCTCCCCGAGCTTCTAGCGAAAATCACTCTACTTTCTGTCTCTATGAATTTGACTATTCTAGGTACCTCATATAAGTGGAAAGTAGAATCATGCAATATTGTTCTTTTGTATCTGGCTGATTTCACTTAGCATAGTGTCTTCACAGTTCATCTGTGTTGTAACGTGTGTCAGAATTTAATTCCTTTTTAAGACTGAAGAATATTCCATTGCATGTGTAGATCACATTGTGTTTATCCATTAATCCATTAATAGACACAGGTTGTTTCCACCTAAGATGTTACTTTCTATACCTTTTCATTTTCTGACGTCTCCCATCTCCAGATCACTAGACAGAGCTGGACACAACTGGGGAGTCGGAGTAGGGGGCGGGTTGGAGGTGAGGCAGGTGAGGAGAGAAAGAGGAGGCAGTGTGCGCAACCACATATCTATGTTATGCAGAGTAAGGCAGAGAGGACCATGCTCGATTCAGGCTCCGATCCCCTGAGAAGCCAGGTAGGCAGCAGCAAGATCTGTCAGAAAAGTTCTACCAGCAGCAGTTTATCATAGGCATCCTTTACCCCCATGTTTAGAACCCATGGTTTAAAGAGATTCAGGGCCAGACACGGTGGCTTACGTCTGTATTCCCAGCACTTTGGGAGACTGAGGCTAGAGGTTGCTTGAGCCCAGGAGTTCAAGATTAGCCTGGGCAACATAGTGAGACCACGTATCTTAAAAAAAAAAAAAAAAAAAAAAAAAAACTGAGCATGAGTACTTGTAGTCCCAGCTACTCGAAAGGCTGAAGTGGGAGGATTGTTTGAGGCTGCAGTGGGTGGCAATTGCATCACCACACTCCAGCCTCAGCAACAGAGTGATACACTGTCAAAATAAATAAATAAATAAATAAATAAATAAACAGAGATTTAGGTGTCTTTAGAATTGCATTAACATTTCTGACTGGACACAGTGGCTCACACCTGTAATCTTAGCACTTTGGGAGGCTGAGGCGGGCAGATCACCTGTGGTAGGAGTTCGAGACCAGCCTGACCAACGTGGAGAAACCTCATCTCTACTAAAAATACAAAATTAGCCAGGCGTGGTGGCGTATGCCTGTAGTCCCAGCTACTCGGGAGGCTGAGGCAGGAGAATAACTTGAAACCGGGAGGCACAGGTTGCAGTGAGCCGAGATCGGGCCACTGCACTCCAGCCTGGGCAACAAGAGCGAAACTCCGTCTCAAAAAAAAAAAAAAAAAAAAAAAACGTTAAAT
>NW_016808678.1:297660-318213 GCF_001698545.2 Rhinopithecus bieti | reverse complement strand
AAAAAAAAAAAAAAAAAAGAAATACGTTAATATTTCTAACTAATAAAATTCCACTGAAGCCTGCTAGAAAAATCTTTAATAGAACTAATAAAGCCAGTGTGACCATTTTAAAGTGAAAGATTTATATGATTTGAAGAGAAACCAGAGTATAGTGTGACCATTTTAATCCTGTCCAGATGAGCAATTAGGGAATGCAAGTTCCAATCCCCCATTACCTCTGAACAGCAATGTTTTAAACCTGGGTTTTCAATCTGACTGAAATGGGATTATGTTACAAGTTCTTCATGAATTAAAAAGAAAAAAGGAGGCAGTTCATAACATCATGCCTTGGGCAAGTTACGCTGTAAGACATTTTGTAGGTAAAAATGTTGACAATTTCAGTACATTAACACATTCAACAGGAATATTTTTACATCAATTTAGACACGAAAGCTTAAGTGTTGCTTCATTTGGTTTTCACAATAAACCTATGGGGAAGATAAGGCAGATATTAAACATTTTACAAGTGAGGAAACTACATTTAAGAAGAGCTAGATGACATGTCTAAGATTATGTACCTAACATATGGCAGCATTGGGGCTGGGCGCGGTGGCTCTTGCCTGTAATCCCAGCACTTTGGGAGACTGAGGCAGGCGGATCACTTGAGGTCAGGAGTTGGAGACCAGCAAGGCTGGTTGTTTTTAATCCTGGGAGAAGTGACAGAGGTAGGCTGAATAGCGCTATGGACTGGGTGAAGTATTACTAACTTGCAAGCTGTTTTCATGTTACCTCATGTGAGAAAAATAACATGATTTCCACCTCTCATCCTTGGAAACTAGGGCTCAAGCAGTTGACTTGCCTGGGAACTAGTGAGCATAGAATGTAACCCAAACTTCCAACTGAAGTGTCCTCAACCTTTACCTGCATTCTAGAAACAGAAACTTTTTTTTTTTAAGTTTTGTTTATGATTTTTCTTTTCTTCTTTTTTTCTTTTTTGAGACGGAGTCTCGCTCTGTCGCCCAGACTGGAGTGCAGTGGCCCCATCTCAGCTCACTGCAAGCTCCGCCTCCGGGGTTCACACCATTCTCCTGCCTCAGTCTCCCGAGTAGCTGGGACTACAGGCGCCCGCCACCACCACGCCCAGCTAATTTGTTGTATTTTTTAGTAGAGACGGGGTTTCACCGTGTTAGCCAGGATGTTCTCCATCTCCTGACCTCGTGATCCGCCCGCATTGGCCTCCCAAAGTGCTGGGATTACAGGCGTGAGCCACTGCGCCCGGCCTGTTTATGGTTTTTCAAAGGCAAGTGTATTCAGAATTTAAAACTAACAAAGGCAAAGCTGCTCTGATCCAAGGGGCTAACGACTCCCGAAACTTCCCCTAGTGGGGTGCTTTCCACAGCTTGACCTAAGGGATCCTAGGTGGAATCAGCTGCTTGTTAGTTTGACTAGAACTTCCCAAGCCTTTATGAGCCTTATGGAAGCTCACTTTGGCGCCCTCTCTCCCCTCAAGCCATCAGGGTAGTATTTACCTGTTGTGCGGCAAAGCTGGTTATTTCCCACCTCCCCGCTCCACGACCTCCAGCAAATCCTTCAAAACTGCTTTCTCTAAGAAAGTCACCCAACTCCAAATGGGGTTGTATCTCTCTGTTTCTGGTGATTGCCCTGGGACCAGTCTTAAGTGGTAGTCGAGCACTTAAAATGCTACTCGCTACACATATTAAATGGTCTGCGACCCAGAGGGAAAGAAAGGAGAAACAGGGGATTCCCTTTCGATGAGCGGGTGGAGTGGCAAGTAACGTGTGCAACATGTGATTTCAACGTGTCCATCAATTCTCTCCCTAAACCAGGGCTGGCGGCAGCTCCCGGGAAGGCCCCAGAGTCCGAGGAACCAACCCTTGGAGAGCTGCTGTGGCTGCGCCTGCCCCCTTCAGCCTTCCGGAGAGGCTGGGCTACTGCGGGGATCAGTCCTGGGCTGAGTCTGGAGGGCCGAAGCACCTGCTCGAGAGAAGGCAGCGGCCCCGGACCCGGCGCCACTGAATGAAGCCTTATGGGAAGGGCTGTAACCGAGGCGCTAGCGAGGCTCGCCTCCGTGTGGGGTGGCTCAAACGGCTGCGAGCGAAGGACAAATCACACCTCCTTTGTCTAGCACTGGGGAAGGAGAAAAAGTCCTCGGATTGGTGAATTTTGGTGAATCTTCTGGGTACAGCAACTTCTTTCTTTAAGAACCCAAGCTGCAAATTTTAAAACATTTTGTTTTGAAACATGTATTCCTTTCATTTACTCTGATGTAGCAGGCTCTTGGTCCTCGTTGCTGAGGCTCTTTCGCTGTTCCAGCTCAGGACCTCTAAGGTGTGCGGGACTCCTCGGCTACCCTCATCTGCCCGCCCCTCCGCCCCACCCTACCACCTGTTTGTCAGCTCAGGCTCGCTCTGCTATCGCACCCATCGCTATCTCTTGAGGCCTTTTTCTCTGTTTTACTGTCTTTAATTGTATAGGGCCAGGGAGCCAGTGTCAAACTTCTCAGAATTGATTAGAAATAACACTAATAAATAGCCCAAGAAGGCCGGGAACGGTGGCTCACACCTGTAATCCCAGCTCTTTGGGAGGCTAAGGCGAGTGGATCACCTGAGGTCAGCAGTTCAAGACCAGCCTGGCCAACATGGTGAAACCCCCGTCTCTACTAAAAATACAAAAATTAGCCGGGCATGGTGGCAGGTGCCTGTAATCCCAGCTACTCGGGAGGCTGAGGCAGGAGAATCGCTTGAACCTGGGAGGCGGAGGTAGCAGTGAGCGGAGATCGTGCCACTGTGCTCCAGCCTGGGTGACAAAGTGTGACTCTGTCTCAAATAAATAAATAGCCCAAGAAATCCTCATATGAATATGTCAAGGCTGAGCTCTTGTACATTGATTTTTAAAACCATTCAAATACCTTTTTAAAATTATCATTCTTTAAATTGTGGCAAAATACACATAACATAAAATTTACCATCTTGACCTTTTTTTTTTTTTTGAGACAGAGTGCCTCCTGGGCTGGAGTACAATGGCATGATCACTGCAACCTTGGCTCACTGCAAGATTGAGCCAAGGTTCAAGTGATTCTCCTGCCTTAGCCTCCCAAGCAGCTGGGACTACAGGTGCATGCTACCACAGCCAGCTAATTTTTGTATTTTTTTAGTAGAGACAGGGTTTCACCATGTTGACCAGGCTGGTCTCAAACTCCTGACCTCAAGTGGTCCACCTGCCTTGGCCTCCCAAAGTGCTGGGATTACAGTCATGAGCCACCGCACCTGGACAATCTTGACCATTTTTAACTATACAGTTCAGTGGCATTAAGACAGTTCACATTGTTGTGCAATCGTCACCGCCATCCATCTCTGGAACTTTTATCTTGCAAAACTGAAACCCCATGCCCATTAAACACTTTTCTATTCTCTTCTCCCCACAGTCCCTGCCAACTGCCGTTCTGCTTTATGTCTCTATGAATATGACAACTGTATGTATGTACCTCATGCAGGTAGAATCATACAGTTTTTGACTTTTTGTGACTGGCTTATTTCATTTAACATACTGTTCTAATATGCTACATGCATATTGTAGCACATGTCAGAATTTCCTTCTGTTTTAAGACTGAAGAATATTCCATTGTATTAATAGACCACATTTTCTTTGTCTATTCATCCATCAATGGACACTTGGGTTTTGGCTTTTGTGAATAATGCTGCTATGAAAATGAGTGTGCAGATATCTCTTTAAGACCCTGCTTTCATTCCTTTTGGGTATACACTCAGAAGTGGAATTGCAGAATCACATGGTAAATTCTATTTATACGTTTTTTTTTGGAGCGGCCATACTGTTTTCTGTAGTGGCTGTGCTGTTTTATACTCCCACCAACAGTGCACAAAGTCTCCAATTTCTCCAAATCCTCACCCACACTTGTTATTTTTCTGACAGATGCCTTTTTTGCTAATTTATTGGTTCTCAGTTGTCTTTTAGAGAGTGAAAATTGTTGGCTTTCAGATCTCTAGATTGGTGGGGGTGTTTCCAACATGAATCAATAAGTTATGTAGACATGTCTAGCTTTGCATATTAGTTGTAATAATAAAAATCATATATATGTCATATGTATCTATATATATATGGTGTATATATATATATATAGAGAGAGAGAGAGACTTGCTCTGTCGCCCAGGCTGGAGTGCAGTGGTGCCATCTTGGCTCACTGCAACCCCCGCCTCCCAAGTAACTGGGATTACAGGCACCCACCATCATGCCCAGCTAAAATTGTCGTCATTCCATTCTTACAGTTTGGTAGCCTGGTTTTCTCATTTCATAATACGTTAAGAGCATTTCCCATGTCATCATATCTTCACATAATCTTTAGATACATACCATTTAATAGCTATCTAGTAAGAATCCTTAAAAATATAATCACTCATCATCTGTTTGGGAGGTTTTCATGTACTTGACTTTCTTGGGGATACTACAGGGTTAAAAAAAATTAAGGCAGGTGCTGTGGCTCCTGCCTATAATCCAGGTAGGAGGCTGAGATGGGAGGATCGCTTAGGCCAAGAGTTTGAGACCAGCTTAGACAACATAATAAGATCACCTGGCTCAAAAAAAAGAAAAGTAAATTAATAAACCTGTTTTAGTTTTACAGGAGCGTTGCTAGGTAGACTCTTTTTCAAGAGTGTTACCCCCATTTCACAGATGTGAAAGACACCTACAGGGGATCTCTAGATCTTGGATTCTAAATGGCAGAACTATTGGGCAACAATATTCGTATGGGAAAGAGACATGCAGAATAGGTTAATTCAATGCAGCATTTAAACTGTCAGAGGAGGAAGAAAATCCATAATTTGGACAAAAACTCTTTAAAGATATGAAGGAGACCTGGAGGTTTATTAATTGTTCTATAATTCCATGAACAGCTTTTGCTTCAGAATTAAATGACAGTTAACAGTAATCCCAGTGACGTTTTGACATTGTCAGACCTTTTGGGGCTCATGCTTTCATGTGTGTCTTTTTATAGAGCAATTAATAAATGCTGACAGTGTGCTTGTGATCCTTCTGAAATGCTTGGGGAGGATATTGTCACTGCTGCAGCTTTGTGTGTCTTAGGTCTTACAAATGATTTACCCCTTACTAAATCTGAAATCCAAATTGTGGATTTGGCTCTGGTTGTTGCCAGCTGATGAAAGCTGTAATACTGGAAAGATGTTAAGACGCTATCATAGACTGCCTCAATGTCTAACTTTATACAGGATAATCACGTAGAAAAGAAACTCCTGGATTTATAGGGCAAAAAATATGGTAGAATGTTTGCATTATTTAAAAATAAAATGCAATATTTGTTATATTCTATATGAAAATAAGTCTTCATCATATATTTTGTTTTTTATTTTTTTTGAGATGGAGTCTCGCTCTATCACCTAGGCTGGAGTGCAGTGGTGAGATTTCAGCCCACTACAACCTCCGCCTCCTGGGTTCAAGTGATTCTCCTGCCTCATCCTCCTGAGTAGTTGGGACTACAGGTGCCACCACCACACCTGGCTAATTTTTGCATTTTAAATGGAGACGGGGTTTCACTATGTTGGCCAGGCTGGTCTTGAACTTCTGACCTCATGTGATCCATCTGCCTTGGCCTCCCAAAATGCTGGGATTACAGGCGTGAGCCACCGTGCCCAGCCTTCATTATATATTTTAAACTTGATATACTTGTGTAAACAACTTTTTCCATTATAAATACTATAAATTACAATTTAAGTAATAATTCCTAATAAAACTAAATGGTAGATTACAGCTTCCTAAGTATTATCATTCTTCCTTTTGTCTTCCCCCAGACCATAAAAGAAGAAAAAACCCACAATATGTAGACATATATAAAGGCATAAATTTATAGAAATGTGTGAGAATGTACTGTTGCTGCTGCATTGTAGATTCAGACTAAAAATAGTGACAAATCATAATTCTTCATGATCACATCTGCCAGCAAAGTTAACTGAGGAAGGTCCCACTATTTTCACCTTATAATTCACAGGGAATAGGATGTGGCCCCTCAAAGTGTCACTGATAATCCAGCATTATCTAATTAGCACATCTGATCCATCATCCAGTTTTGGGATACATTCAAATATACTATTTTACTGGATTTGAAAATATTAACATAGAATTTAAAATACATTAGAAACAAAATAAAATAAATCAAATATATTAGAAGTGGAAAGAGCCTGGGTATGGTGGCTCACACCTATAATCCCAGCACTTTGAGTGGCTGAGTCAGGAGAATCACTTGAGGCTAAGAGTTCAAGTCCAGGGTGGTCAACAAAGCAGAGACCCTGTCTCTACCAAAAAAAAAAAAAAAAAATTAAAAATTAGCTGGATGTGGTGGTGCACACTTGTAGTCCCAGCTACTTGGGAGGCTGAGGTGGGAAGATTGCTTGAGCCAGGCTGAGCTGGAGTCTGCAGAGCTATAATCACAGCCTGGGTGACAGAGAAAGATCCTGTCTCAAAAAAAGAAAAGAAAAGAACTGGAAAGGTATTATAAATCAATGATTTTAGCTCTCTCAATTTACAGATAAGGGAATGGAGGTCTAGAGAGGGTGAACAACTTGCTTAAAGGCAGAGTTCTTTCTTTCTTTCTTTCTTTTTTGAGATGGAGTCTTGCTCTGTCACCCAAGCTGGAGTGCAGTGGGGAAATCTCGGCTCACTGCAACCTCCGCCTCTCAGGTTCCAGCAATTCTCCTGCCTCAACCTCCCAAGTAGCTAGGATCACAAGCATGTGCCACCACCCCCGGCTAATTTTGCATTTTTAGTAGAGACGGGGTTTTACCATGTTGGCCAGGCTGGTCTTGAACTACTGACCTCAGGTGACCCACCCGCCATGGCCTCCCAAAGTGTTGTGATTATAGGCATGAGCCACCATGCCCAGCCAAGGCAGATTTCTTTTCATTTATTTCCTCAGTTATTCATCCGCACATTCAGTCAACCATGTTACCAAGCAGGAGTTAATGTGAGGCCCTCAGGATGTAAAAAGAGTAAGATACCACCGCTATTCTTAAGGAGTTAAGCTCCAGCAAAGAAAGACAGGAGCCCCTCAACCGACTAATACAGTAAGTAGTCTGTGGTGAGGAGCTTGTGAGAATTATGGACTAAGAGCTACCAAAGAGCACAAATAGCTGTCGATTCTACTTCACGAGGCTGAGACGGCTTCACAGAAGAGCAGACCTTTGAGCTGGGCCTTAAAGAATCAACATGCCATCATGTAGAAAAGAGCAGGCTGGGTGCCGCGGCTCACGCCTGTAATCCCAGCACTTTGGGAGGCCGAGGCGGGCGGATCACGAGGTCAGGAGATCGAGACCATCCTGGCCAACATAGTGAAACCCTGTCTCTACTAAAAATACAAAAAATTAGCTGGGCGTGGTGGTGGGCGCCTGTAGTCCCAGCTCCTCAAGAGGCTGAGGCAGGAGAATGGCGTGAACCCAGGAGGCAGAGCTTGCAGTGAGCCGAGATCAGGCCACTGCACTCCAGCCTGGGCAACAGAGCCAGACTCCGTCTCAAAAAAAGAAAAAGAAAAAGAAAAGAGCAAAGGGCAACCAGGTAGCATAGACAGCATGAGAAAAGCCACAACCCCATGATCATGTGTGAGAAAATTAGGGAATAGTCAACAGTCCAATGTGCAAGTGTAGAGGGTGTGGGGTCCAGCAGAAAAGGTGGGGAAGAAAAATTACCCTACCCAAATTACCCCAGTTCAAAGATATTGGTCTTTTAGTCTTTTGTGGCTAATTTGGTAAAAGCCTTAAATGTCATTTTAAGAAGTGTGGACTTTATTCTGAGAAAATAGGGCTCCAGGGAAGGCTTATAAATAGGGTTAGGACACAATCAGACCTTGGTTTATGCTGGAGATGAATTAGAATGTTACATTTTAGAAAGGAGATGATGAGAGCCTTGTATTAGTCAGGGTTCTCTAAAGGGACAGAACTAATAGGATAGATGAATGTATGAATGGGGAGTTTATTAGGAGAATTGACTCACAGGATCACAAGGTGAAGTCCTACAATAGGCTGTCTGCAAGCTAAGGAGCCAGGAAGCCAGTCCAAGTCCCAAAACCTCAAAAGTATGGAAGTTGATAGCGCAGCTTTCAGTCTTTGGCGGAAGGCCCAATAGCCCCTGGCAAGTCACTAGTGTAAGTCCAAGAGTCTAAAAGCTGGAGAACTTGGAGTCTGATGTTAGAGGGCAGGAAGCATCCAGCACGGGAGAAAGATGGACTCCAGAAGACTCAGGAAATCTGCTCTTTCCATGCCTGCTTTTATGCTGGCAGCTGATCAGATGGTGCCTCTCCCAGTCCACTGACTCAAATGTTTATCTCCTTTGGTAACATCCTCACAGACACACCCAGGAACAATACTTTACATCCTTCAATCCAATGAAGTTGACACCCGATATTAACCATCACAAGCCTAAATGTGGAAGAGTGGCAATAATGGGAACAGAAAAGGTATATGGATGGCCAGTAAGCACATCAAAAGATGTTTACCATTAGTCATCAGAAAAATGCAAATTAAAACCACAATAAGGGCTGGCGTGGTGGCTCACGCCTGTAATCCCAGCACTTTGGGAGGCCGAGGCGGGTGGATCACATGAAGTTAGGAGTTTGAAACCAGCCTGACCAACATGGTGAAACCCCATCTCGACTAAAAATAGAAAAATTAGCCAGGCATGATGGCGTGCACCTGTTATTCCAGCTACTTGGTTGGCTGAGACATGAGAATTGCTTGAGCCTGGGAGGTGGAGGTTGTAGTGAGCTGAGACAGCACCACTGAACTCCAGCCTGGGTGAGAGAAGGAGACTCTGTTTCCAAAACAAACAAACAAACAAAAAAAAAAACAAAAACAAAAAACCCAAAACAAATAAACAAACAAAAAACTAAATAAATACAAACAAATAAACAGATTAGGCACCATGGCGCATGCCTGTGATCCCAGCACTTTGCGGGGCTGAGGCAGGTGGATCAGGAGATCAAGAGATGGAGATCATCCTGGCCAACGTGATGAAACCTCATCTCTACTAAAAATACAAAAATCAGCTGGGCATGGTGGCATGCACCTGTAGTCCCAGCTACTTGGGAGGGTGAGGCAGGAGAATCGCTTGAACCGAGGAGGTGGAGGTTGCAGTGAGCCGAGATTGCGCCACTGCATTCCAGCCTGGTGACAGAGTGAGATTCTATCTCAAAACAATAAATAAATAAATAAATAAATAAATAAATAAATAAATAAAAACCACAATGAGATACCACTACATATCCACTAGAATGGTCAAAATTTTAAAAACTGATCATGCCAAGCATTGGCCAGGATGTGATGCAAATGAAACTCATATATTGCTGGTGGGAATGTAAAATGACACAACAATTTTGGAAAACAGCTTGGCAGTTTTCTTTAAATATACACTTACCACGTGATCTGGCCATTCCAATCCTAATTATTTACCCAAGATAAATGAAAATATATGCCCAAAGACTTGTATATGTATGTACATACCAACTGTATACATAATAGTCCCCAAACTGGAAACAAGCCAAATGTCCAATAATACATAAATGGATCAACAAATTTAAACAAATTGTGGTATATCCATACAATGGAACATTACTTAGCAGTAAAGAGGAATGATCTTCTGATACCATAAATTCATTATGCTGTGTGAAAGAAACTGACCCAAGAGTACATACTACATGATTACATTTGTATGAAACTCTAGAAAAGACAAATCTAATCTATAGTAACAGAAAGCAGACCAGGCTGAGGTTGAGAGAAAGATTAACTAGGAAGGATTACAGGAAATTTTGGGTGGTAACGGGGTTGTTCTCTACCTTGATTGTGATGGTGGTCACATGATCATATACATTTGTCAAAACTGATAATGTAGATTTAACAGGAGCCTTTTACTATATATAAGTTATATCACAATACATTTCATTTAAAATAATTGAATTTAGATGGTTAATGGAATAAACTAACAACACGGTAGTTGCTCTGATTTTATAGGATTTTCCCTTGGTTCTACGTAATCATGAATTGATGTCTTAATGCAGTCCAAACAGACGGAAACAAACTTAGAAAGGATTCTCGCTCCCTTCAGCTAATCAAGGGGAGGGATTTATGCAGTAAAATTCAGTAGCCAATACAACACAGAGCTCCAGTTCCAATGTTAGCAAAAAACAACTCAACTAAATGTTAATGTGATATTAATAAACTCCCCTGAAACTGGAAAGAATTTATTTTAAGGGCTTCTTGTAACCCCTTCCATTCCTTAGAAGAGTTTTTAAAAAATATTTTTCTACATTTATTTATTTTTTCCCTCAATGTTGATGATGTCATTTTTTTCTACATTCAAGTGCATCTCTGCTGCTTTATTTATGTATTTAGGCCTAATACAATGACTGGGTTATCTTTAATACTGCTGGTTTCAAAAAATTATTTATTCCTTTTATTTTCATTCTTCTTTTCACAATTTTTATTATACATCTAGGGAAAAGTAAAATATGGAGGGTGATAAAGTGAAAAAAAAGAGAAAGACATTGCTCAGAGCTTGTTATTATGCCATTATTTTAGGTTTTTCTCTATTATTTTCCGTCTTACTCCTTAAATGTGTGATCCATTGGGAAGCAGCAGAACTTGGTAAGAAAATCAGAACTTAGCATTGTTTCATTTCTGTCTTCAGGGAGTAATCCCTCCCTTCTTTGAAGGACAGTTTCTTTTCCCTGCCTCCAAGGATTTTAGGAGGGCTCTGAAGCTGGGCATGTGACCTGAGAAGAATCAATGAAAGTACTTTACCTCCTGACCAGTGTTTGG
This sequence comes from Rhinopithecus bieti, assembly GCF_001698545.2. Lineage (NCBI taxonomy): Eukaryota > Metazoa > Chordata > Mammalia > Primates > Cercopithecidae > Rhinopithecus > Rhinopithecus bieti. The sequence continues at coordinate 307,384 of NW_016808678.1, read as the reverse complement.
GTGGGATATGGGCACATGACCCAAGTAAGTCAATCAGAGCCTTTCCCCAGTTTCCCCCCACCTATAGTTTATTGGGGGAAGAGTCCATCCTTCTCTGGTGGCCAAGGAAGAGATGAGCCAGGAGCTGCTGGCTGTTGTGGTTACTGCTTTGTGAAGAAGCCAACCTGAAAGAAAGAAGCTAATACTCACAGAGAAGTAAAAAATGGAAGACAGAAAGAGTTCTGACCTGTTTGAGATGCTGTTCATCACTGTCTTTCCTGAGATTTCATTACATGAGAAAGAATTCTCTTAGTTCAAGCTGGCTGTCATTGAAATCTTTTTTAAAAGGAGTAATTAATATAGGTTTCTTGGGCTGGGTACAGTGGCTCATGCCTGTAATCCCAGCACTTTGGGAAGCTGAGGTGGACAAGATATATATATATATGTCCTCTGGCATCGATCATAATATAGTTAATCTTTCCAAAGCAGCAGAAAGTGGCTTGGGTCCCTAGTGAAAAAAACTGAGGGTTCCTCCTGTGAGGCCAGGTTTATATTAATATGCAATATAGTTGGTTCCCAGGACCCCTTCCAGACGGCTACATCACAGGTATTTGTAAAGAATTTCCCTCCCCCTCCTATAAGCCTTGATTCTTTCCTCTTCCTGACCCAGATGTCAGCTTCTATTGAGATCTAAATGTCTTGAGCTCTCCGTCCCCTTATTACAGCCTTCTTGGATCTCATATAATCTAACTTCACTGCAGTTACTCCACTGGACTGCTGCCTAGTAAGTCTGGAGGCCAAGATCTAAAATACTGTTCTGAGACCTCCAGGAATATCAGCTTCCTTCCTTCTTCCCCCGTTGGAGAGAAATGGCCTCACTGAACTCTTCTGAGGGATGACCTCAGTGTCTTTTTCAAATTGGAAAGAAACATGAGTTTTATCCCAACTCATGCCCACCTCCTTAGCCATGACATATGGACAATGGCCTCTCACTGAGAACTCTGCAAAGCGTATCTGAGTAGCAGCTGATTCCTAAGTGTTTATTCCTAAGGAATTTATTAGGTGGACTAAAGAGAGTATCTTCCTCTTTAGGAATCTGATAGCATGAGAGGGGTGCTGTTCTCCTTAGAAACTTGAACTTGAGCATGGACAAAGACTCTTCCTTTACTAACTTGTGGATCAGCTGAGAGCAATTTGGAACATTCCAACAAGACTTTACCAAAGATTTCTGGAAAACAAAAGGAAAATAAGCAGAGAGGGAAATAAGAATCTAGATCATCTGACATCAAGTTACAGCTCTTGTTATGGCCTCAAGAATGCCTGCCTTCAACCTGGGCAACAGAGTGAGACCCTGTCTCAAAAATAAATAAATAGGGCCAGGTGCAGTGGCTCAGTCCTGTAATCCCAGCATTTTGGGAGGCTGAGGTGGGCGGATCATGAGGTCAGGAATTCAAGACCAGCCTGGCCAACGTGGTGAAACCCTGTCTCTACTGAAAATATAAAAATTAGCTGGGTGTGGTAGAGCACCTGTAATTTCAGCTACTTGGGAGGCTAAGGCATGAGAATCTCTTGAACCAGGGAGATGGAGGTTGTGTTGAGCTGAGATCGCACCACTGCACTCCAGCCTGGGTGACTGAGTGGGACTCTGTCTTGACAAAAATAAAATAAAATAATAAATAAATAAATAAATAGAGCCAGGCACAGTGGCTCCCGCCTGTAATCCCAGCAATTTGGGAGGCCGAGGGGGTGGATCACCTGAGGTCAGGCGTTTGAGACCATCCTGGCCAACATGGTGAAACCCTGTCTCTACTGAAAATACAAAAATTAGCTGGGCGTGGTGGCGCATGCCTGTAGTCCCAGCAACTCAGGAGGCTGAGGCAGGAGAATCGTTTGAACCCGGGAGGCGGAGGTTGCTGTGGGCTGAGATCACGCCACTGAATGATGCCCGGGTGACAGAGCGAGATTCTGTCTCAAAATAAAGGCCAGGCATGGTGGCTCACGCCTGTAGTCCCAGCACTTTGGGAGGCCGAGGCGGGTGGATCATGAGGTCAGGAGATTGAGACCATCCTGACTAACACGGTGAAACCCCATTTCTACTAAAAATACAAAAAATTAGCCGGGTGTGGTGGCGGGCACCTGTAGTCCCAGCTACTGGGGAGGCTGAGGCAGGAGAATGGCGTGAACCCAGGAGGCAGAGCTTGCAGTGAGCCAAGATCGTGCCACTGCACTCCAGCCTGGGCAACAGAGCAAGACTCTGTCTCAAAATAAATAAATAAATAAATACATAAAATAAATAAATAAATAATAACTTCTGCCTTAACTGTATGTAATCTGGTGCCCTCAGAGTTTCTACCTTTTTATCATTCTCATCCTTCCCATCTTGGATTTTCTGCCCCCTTCTGGAGGAAGAACTCCAAAGAATATCAGTCAACGAACCAGTGGTGAGTAGTTGTGGTACATCAAGGTTCATGGACTCTGCAAAGTCTTAAGAATATGCCTGGATATGAGATCTTGGGCAAAAGTGAACATCTTTCTTTTTTTCTTTCTTTTTGAGACAGAGTTTCGTTCCTGTTGCCCAGACTGGAGTGCAGTGGAGCAATCTTGGCTCACCGCAACCTCTGCCTCCCAGGTTCAAGCGGTTCTCCTGCCTCAGCCTCCTGAGTAGCTGGGATTACAGGTGTGCGCCACTACACCCAGCTAATTTTGTATTTTTGTAGAGATGGGGGTTTCTTCATGTTGGTCAGGCTAGTCTCGAACTCCTGACCTCAGGTGATCCGCCTGTCTTAGCCTCCCAAAGTGCTGGGATTACAGGTGTGAGCCACCGCGCCCGGCTGAAAGTGAACATCTTTCAGCTGGAGCAAGAGCTTCAACCACAAATACTCCTCTCAGTGCAGGAGTCATTATTTTATTCAAGGACTTATGGGAAGTTGTTGAAGAAAAGAATGGGTCTATCAGTTAGCGTTTATTTTATTTTATTTTATTTTTTTTGAGACGGAGTCTCGCTCTGTTGTCCAGGCTGGAGTGCAGTGTCACGATCTCGGCTCACTGCAAGCTCTGCCTCCCGGGCCCACACCATTCTCCTGCCTTGGCCTCCCGAGTAGCTGGGACCACAGGCGCCTGCCACCGCGCCCAGCTACTTTTGTGTATTTTTAGTGGAGACGGGGTTTCACCGTGTTAACCAGGATGGTCTCGATCTCTTGACCTTGTGATCCACCCGCCTCGGCCTCCCAAAGTGCTGGGATTACAGGTATGAGCTACCGCGCCCGGCCAGTTAGCTTTTATTGTGTAACAAACTACTCCACAACTTTAGTGGCCTTAAAACAATGGGTTGACTGGGCAGTTATTTTGGTCTAGATGAGCTCACCTGGGGCTGGATGGTCTAGAACGGTCTTATGCACAATCTTTCAGTTGGCAGGCTATTGGTCCAGGGCCTCAGCTTGAACAACTCGATTCTACTCCATGAAGTCTCTCATTCTTCAGTAAACCCGTCCAGGCTTCTTCACATGGCCATCACAGGTTTCCAGAGAGCAGCAAGTAAGGGTGGGCCCTGATGCAAAAAGCCCTTTACAAGTCTCTGTTTGTGTCACATTTGCTATTGCACCACTGTCCAAAGCAACTCACAGGGCCAAGCTCGGGATAGTGTGGGAGAGGCCAACCAAAATCATGGATATTGACAAGTGTAATGATTGTGACAATTTTTGTAAAAAATCTACCACAGTTAAGAAGGAAGGATAAGGGAAGGAGGAAAATGAGGAAGATCCAGGGACTTTGTGGTGCTGCACCCTTTATTACTCTGGTCTATCATTCTGTTGAGGTGAGCAGGCTGTTGGCACAAGCTTAACTTCAAAGGAGCCTAGGGCATCTGTAGAAGCACCTATGGCTATGTTTGAGCCTGTGAAAATATTACCCTCAGAGGTTTCTGCTTTCTGGGTTTGTTTTTGAGACAGAATCTTGCTCTGTCGCCCAGGGTGGAGTGCCGTGGCATGATCTCGGCCCACTGCAATCTCCACCTCCTGCGTTCAAGTGATTTTCCTGCCTCAGCCTCCCAAGTAGTTGGGACTACAGCTGCCCGCCACCACACCCGGCTAATTTTATGTATTTTTAGTAGAGATGGGGTTTCACCATGTTAGACAGTATGGGATGGTCTCCATCTCCTGACCATGTGATCCGCCCGCCTCAGCCTCCCAAAATGCTGGGATTACAGGCGTGAGCCACCGTGCCTGGCCTGTTTGTTTGTTTTTTGAGACAGAGTCTTGCTCTGTCTCCCAGGCTGGAGTGCAGTGGTGCGATCCTGGCTCACTGAAACTTTCATCTCCCGGGTTCAAGCGATTCTCCCGCCTCAGCCTCCCGAGTAGCTGGGACTATAGGCATGTGCCACCACACCCGGCTAATTTTAGTATTTTTAGTAGAGACGGGTTTTCACCATGTTGGCTAGGCTGGTTTCAAACTCCTGACCTCAGGAGATCTGCCCTCCTTGGCCTCCCAAAAAGTTGGGATTACACAGGCGTGAGCCACCTGGCCTGGCCAGGTATCTGCTCTTTGTAAATTGACTCCCACCACCAAAGAAAAATTATTCCCTTACCCATTCCTCCTACCTCACTCAAGAATGTTGTTCTTGTTTAGTTAAACCACGCTCCCTAGCTGGAGGCCCTTTGAGTAGTTTTGGATTTGGTTGCCCAGTATATTATTTTATGTCCCATCCCTTCCAGTAAGACAGCTGTCTTCCTGACCAAGGGTGGGCCCATGATTTGGTTCTGGCCAATAAGAGAACCTCTTCACCCTGGTTGCAGCCAGTGGTTCAGGATGACCATGTGACTCCTGCTGGTCCAATCAGAGAGACCTTGCTACTTGGACAGATTGTCTAGCTTTGGGATCACAGTACTGGTAGAAAGTGAGGTTGGGACTATATATAGGAGGAGAAAATAGGTCAAAACACAAAGAAAGGCAAAGATAGGCAGAACTAAAAGATGGAGAGGATGCCATTGTTTGAGCCCCTGATCTAGCTAGCCCGAAGAGCATACTGAAAATATGCAGTAACATTAAGCTACTTTGAATTGGGTTTCTATCATCGGCAACCAGAATCCTAACAAAAAGCCCAGATAGAAGGTAAAAGCAGAAAAGCTCCTTTTCTTCAATGGGGGTGATGGTAATGGTGGGAGTAGTTAAGTTGGCATCAGGACCCCTCGTTATTATACTCCATTGACTGTTCTCTCTTGGAGCCCCATCATTGAGAGCCAGTTAAGGGCCTTATATTCTTTTTTTTTTTTGAGACAGAGTCTAGCTCTGTCACCCAGGCTGGAGTGTAGTGGCCGATCTCGGCTCACTGCAACCTCTGCCTCCCGGGTTAAAGCAATTCTCCTGTCTCAGCCTCCTGGGTAGCTGGGATTACAGGTACTTGCTACCACGAAGGGCCTTATATTCTATTGGTTGATGCCAAGTGAAAAGACTTAACCAAGAGAGCAAACTGCCTCACTAACTTTATTTATTTATTTATTGAGACAGGATCTGGCTCTGTAGCTCAGGTTGGAGTACAGTGACATGATATCAGCTTACTGAAACCTCTGCCTCCTGGGCTCAAGCCATCCTCCCACCTCAGCCTCCTAAGTAGCTGGATCTACAAGGCATGCACCACCAAGCCCGGCTAATTTTTGTATTTTTGGTAGAGGCAAGGTTTTTCCATGTTGCCCAGGCTGGTCTTGAACTCTTGGACTCAAGCAATTGCCCGCCTTGGCCTCCCAAAGTGCTGGGATTACAGGTGTGAGCCACCTCTACCTAGACTGCTTTAATTCTTTCTTCCTTACTCTACCTCCTCATCTAGTTTTGGAACAGAGTTACTCTGGAAAGCAACTCTTGAATCAAACCTGACATAAACTATTAGCTAGTTACATCAACTTTCAAAATTAAACAGACTGTCCAGTGCTTGGGATACCAGAAGACCATGAAGAATTACAGGCCAGCTTTCTTAGGAATTGCTTCTTAACTTAATTTGGGCATCATTCAGTAGGAAAAGAATGCTAAGCCACACTTGATATTAAACAGAGGCCGGAAGATATAAATAACTCAAATAAGGCAAATCAAGAATCACCATCTTACTAGTAGGAGGAGAGAAAATAAAGTGAACAATTAGAAGGAAAAGACCAGACTGAACTTTTGAAGGGAAATATTTGCAAGTGAGAGACACTGAAAAAAAGTACAATGAGATGCTCAGTGAACATTACAAAAAACCGCACAAAACAGGAGCTATTCAAAGACTAATTGTGAGATGTTGACAGATATAAAATCCCACCTGAGTTAGACAAGAAAACCTCAATGGGAAGCTAGGATAACAGTTTTCTATTCAGGACCTTTCCCTGAAATATAAGCACCCTCACTGCTGATAAATTTTAAATGAGTAAGTCCTAAAAAAAGTTTTTCACAAGAATATAAATGAAGAAATAGATGAGTTATTGTGAAAGATTTTGGTACATCTCATCCTAGAGTAAGACTTTTATGCCAATTGCTTTGCAGACAACCAAAGCTAAATATAGCGTGAGGTTACTTTTGGGGTACAGTATCCCTTAGTTACTCTCTGATTCTAATTAGAATGTTAATAAAGAGAATGTTAGACATTCTCAGAACACCTTTAAAAACACACTGGCTTACAGGTATATGCATATATCCAAACTCAGCAAATTGTATACATTAAATATAGGCAGTTATTTTTTTAAAAAACTACAAAAACACAAGAGACACCACACACACGCACTCACTGGCTTGGCTTTATTTTGTTTATCACTCTGTGTTCAATAAAAAAGTTAGCATTTCTATGAGTTTTTTGTTTACTGAGTTGGTTTAAGTAACTCTACCCCTATAAGCTTTATAAAACCTCCACTAGTTGTATGCCTGAAGTATCCAAGTTGCAGGAGTGTTGAATGAATGAATGGCTATTGGCTACTTCTCAGTAGCATTACTGTTTTGGAAATGAAGTCCTAATGTTAATTTGGGGGCTCATTTAACTCATTTACTGAGCCCCTAAAGTGCACAAAGCCACAAGCCTAGGCACTAGGAATCAAATCTGTGCTTAAGGGAAGACCTTATTTATTGCTTGGGAGATAGAAGTGTCATGATTTACCAGATAGGATATCTCTGTAGTTTCTAGCAGCAGAATGAGGAAGTTAAGGAATTGAGAGTATTTTGTTTGTTTTATTTTTACCTTCCATTTCCTAAGTGGGATTTGAGGCTTTTTTTTTTTCTTTTCTTTTGTTTTTTTTTTTTTTTCTCTTTTTTAATCAGAGTTAGTAAAGTGCAATAGAAGAGATCCTGTGGTGCAGAGGTTAGGAGTGTGGGCTATGAAACTGGCCTTTCTGACTTTCTCATTTACTAGCTGTGTGACTTTGGGCAAGTCTCTTAACCTTTCTGTGCCTGATTTTCATGAGTTGTGTAGCAGGCATGACTATAATGATATCCACTTCACAGGAATATTGTGATGATTAATGGAGTTAACATAAGTAAGTGCCTAGCAGGTGAGTAAATATCACTATTGGTCAACCCATCACTTAGCTACATTCATCTCTTACATTCCTGTCACTCAAATAACATTTTTCTCAAATAGAAAGCTTGTTCGTGTCAGATTCCATCTAAGGTAGGTATTCCCACAGAGAGGTACAGAGAGGGGCCTGAAGTAAGAGGTTAAATTTAAATTCTTCCCTCAATGGCTTTAATTTTTGATTTGCAGTTCAATTCATTTACTACCAAATAGAGTATTCAATCACTGCCTACTTTGATCAAAGAACCCAACAGCTTCATATACAAAATGTGTACAATATCTACATTTTACTTCATTAAAAGTTGGTACTCATGATACATGAGTTAAGGGTATTAGAATGTTTGGAGGCCAAATGAAAGTATTATAACTAATGACACATAATGACATTTTTGTTTGAATATTTCCTTCCTTTCAATTTTAGAAAGACTTGACTAAAGGCTGAATTTGGACATTAAACCCAAGAAAATGAACATTTGAAGATTATTTCTCAAAGTAGAATTTGGCTAGGTCACCATGCTTAGCAACAGTTTCAAAGAGAAAGAGAATTGAGATTTTTAATAGGCTTTGAAACTTACCTGAAAGGTGGGATAAAAGTGTGGTGTTAAGCAGTGTGAATTAATTTTTTTTTTTTTTGAGGCAGGGTCTCACTCTGTTGCCCAGGCTGGAGTGCAATGGCACAATCTCGGCTCACTGCAACCTCTGCCACCCACGTTTAAGTGATTTTCCTGCCTCAGCCTCCCAAGTAGCTGGGACTATAGGCGTACACCACTATGCTCAGGTAATTTTTGTATTTTTAGTAGAGACGGAGTTTCACCACGTTGGCCAGGATGGTCTCGATCTCCTGACCTCGTTATCTGCCCACTTCAGCCTCCCAAAGTCCTGGGATTACAGGTGTGAGCCACAGCGCCCGGCCTGTGAATTAATTTTAGACAGCTTGCTTAGGACACATCCTAGTGGTAATATCTTTCTTCTGTACTGTGATTAGTCAGAAAATAATCTTTAATAACTTTTTTTCTGATCTCCTTTGAGGAAATACTCTAAGGTCAGTTGTCACCTGATCGTCTGTGAAAATTAAGTGGTATTCTCTAGCTTTGTTACAATAAATCACTTCAATGCAAGAAAGAGGGTACCAATCTTTTTTTTTTTTTTTCCTAGCTACCAGCTAGATTTTATAACATAGGAGCTAAGAGTTCAGAATTATATTATGATGATAATTCATTTCTTCCTCTCTTTCTCTCTTTCTCTCTTGACGGACTTTTGCTCTTGTTGCCCAGGCTGGATTGCAATGGCGCAATCTTGGCTCACTGCAACCTCCACCTCCTGGGTTAAAGAGATTCTCCTGCCTCAGCCTCCTGAGTAGCTGGGATTACACGCATGTGCCACCACTCCCAGCTAATATTTTTGTATTTTTAGTAGATACGGGGTTTCTCCATGTTGGTCAGGCTGGTCTCGAACTCCCGACGTCAGGTGGTCCAACTGCCTTGGCCTCCTAAAGTGCTGGGATTATAGGTGTGAGCCACCATGTCCGGCCGATGATAGTTCTTTTCTATTTTCTTTTTTAGGACAGAGTCTTGCTCTGTCACCCAGGCTGGAGTGCAGTGGTGTGATTATGGCTCACTGCAGCCCTAACCTCCTCGCTTGAGCCATCCTCTACCCTCAGCCTCCTATGTAGTTGGGTCTACAGGTGCATGTCACCATGCCTAGCTAGAATTTTATTTTTTATAGAGATGGAGTCTCACTATATTACCCAGCCTAGTCTCGAACTCCTGGACTCAAGTGATTCTCCTGCCTCACCCTTCCAAAGGGTCAAGATTACAAGCATGAGGCACTGCACCAGGCTCGATACTTATTTTCAATCCAATTTCTTTTCTTTTTTTTTTTTTTGAGACGGAGTCTCGCTCTGTTGCCCAGGCTGGAGTGCAGTGGCCAGATCTCAGCTCACTGCAAGCTCCGCCTCCTGGGTTTGCGCCATTCTCCTGCCTCAGCCTCCCGAGTAGCTGGGACTACAGGCGCCCGCCACCTCACCCGGCTAGTTTTTTGTATTTTTTAGTAGAGACGGGGTTTCACCGTGTTAGCCAGGATGGTCTCGATCTCCTGACCTTATGATCCGCCCGTCTCGGCCTCCCAAAGTGCTGGGATTACAGGTTTGAGCCACCGTACCCAGCCATCAGTCCAATTTCTTTTTTTTTTTTTTTTTTTTTTTTTTTTTTTTTCTTTTTT
>NW_016808678.1:292296-295510 GCF_001698545.2 Rhinopithecus bieti | reverse complement strand
AAAAAAAAAAAAAAAAAAAAAAAAAAAAATTTTGTAGAAACGGTGTCTTGCCATGTTGACCAGGCTGGTGTCAAACTCCTGTGATCTGCCTGCCTCAGCCTCCCAAAGTTCTGGGTTTACAAGCATGAGCCATCATGCCAGGCCCAGACCTAATTTTTAAGCAGAGTTTATGAGAAGAGAATTAGCTTTAATTTTTATTGCCTTAATGCACTCTCATCCCATAGGAAGGTAGTTTGATACAGTAGAAGGAACAATGGACCAAGAATTGGAAATCCTGAATTTAAGTTGTGGGCAAGTTACTTAACCTCTCTGGGTCTCACATTTCTTTTCTGAAAAATGAGTGGGTTGGACTGAAGATTCCTTCCATCTCTAAAATTCTTTTATTCTATATGGTAACACATTCCACAGCATTTCCTTTGTGACCAGAATTAGTCTGTGACTTCCTACCTTAAGTATCCCTTTTGCCCTCTTTGAATGTTAAACCAAATATGAACAAGAAGCAATAACATTTTGTCACAGCCAACAAACTGCCCTTCCACAGAATGACCTTTGGAGGTCAGGCCACTCATTGCAATATCTAAATCCAAAAGGCAATGCTATGACCAATTTGTGAACTGGCAGGCTGCCATCCAGAAGGATGGAAATGGTTGTAGGCAGCCAAAATTCTTGGCTGGTACATTTTTAATAAACAGAGAAAATAAGAACAGCGTTTTCCACTTGGATTGCTTAATTTGGTGCCCATACCATTGGAACATTTGCTGTTAGAATAAAGATGATGTGATATATCACTTATTTAGCGCAGGATGGATTAACTTTCACAAATGAGAAGTAGGTTATGGAGTCATCTGTAAGGAATTTTTATCCTTGTTTCTTGTGTCTGGCAGGAGATAGCTTGAGTCATTACAACACTCTCTCCACCCCTTTTGGCCCTTTGTAAGTTTTCCCTGAAACATAAGCTCTGTCGGATTTACTGTATGGCTATGAATGGACTAAGGCAAATTGGTGTGACTTCTTTGTGGTCAAATATGTTTTATTAATACTTTTCCAGGATGGTTCAATATGTCTTAATTTTTCCAAGAAAAAAGTCTCTATAGCACATGTTCAAATACTTGAGGTATGTGTTTCAAACTACAGGGAGAAACTTTTGTAAGACAATGACCCTCATAGTTGGTAGCTATGATTTTTAATCATGCCTGCTGCACTGATTGATTCAGTTACTTGAGCTCTGTGTCTCCCTGTCTCTACTTGCAATATGGCAACTAGGACATTTGACTGGCAAGTTTGTTTTCTCTCCAGTGCTTGGAGATCCTTGAATAAAATGTCCTCTGTAATGGTAAGCTGTAATTAGATATGTGGGTGGAAATTAGCATTCTTCAAGTATACCATGTTTAAGGCAGAGGCATCATGCTTTTTGCTACCTGAGGCCACCTTGATCCTGTGCCATAGCCCTAGGTCATTGCTTCTATAGGGCTATTGGTCTAAGGCTGCCAGTTCCAAAAAGAAAATAACTCGGTATTGAGCTCTGAAACCAGGAAGCTTTTTTTATTTTTTGAGATGGAGTCTTGCTCTGTCACCTAGGCAGCAGTGCAGTGGTGTGATCTGAGCTCACTACAACCTCCTCTTCCCGGGTTCAAGTGATTCTCTTGACTCAGCCTCCCCAGTAGCTGGGATTACAGGCGTGCACCACCACACTCGGCTATTTCTTTTTTTTTTTTTTTTTTTGTATTTTTAGTAGAGACAGGGTTTTGTCATGTCGGCCAGGGTGGTCTGGAACTCCTGACCTCAGATGATTCGCCCGCCTCAGCCTCCCGACGTACTGGGATTACAGGTGTGAGCTACCTCACCCGACTGAAACCAGGAAGCTTTTTTATGGTTAAAAATGGGCTACACAGTTCTATTACAGGCAAGTTAGGCATTGATCGCGGATCACTATAACTTGTCTTTTCATTTGGAAGTGTACATTATCCCAACCTTTATAACTATCTTTTGAATGGTACCTGCATCTTAAAACACCAAAACTTTTGAATGGATGCCTGGAGTCATGGCAGGTCCTCCATTTTGGATGAGATCCTTCAGCAATAGGATCCCTGTAGCAACAACCCTTTCTCATCCTCATCTTTTATACAGAAAGTACATCCCTGTCTTCGGGACTAAAAGGGGGCTGTAATTCGTACAGTTAAAATTTTTATTATTGGATTTGTTTTAGATTTAAAAAAAAACAAAACAAAACAAAACCTCAACAACAACTATCAATTCTGGCTTCCTGGATGCCCTCCTCCCCGACTTGACTTGAAATTGCCTCGCCAGTATTTTATATCTACTTTTTAAGGGAGGTGACTTCAAGACCATTGGGAATGACGGAAGATTTAAAATTATCATTAGTTCCTCTCTCTCCCCGCCCCCTGTCCGGGATTCCCTCTGTTAATGACGCTGGAAAGCGGTTCCACTGGCTGCGTTTTTCTTCTTCTACTCTTACGGCAACACACGGTTCTGCGCGCGTCTCCCGGCGACTGCGTTTCCCCCAGAGTCGGCTGCGTTCGTTTGGGGATGAAGTCATCCCTATACCTAGTGTGCACATCAGCTTGTTCCATCGGCGCAGCACGCTGGGATTCCTCGGGAAGAAAAGGAGCGAAGGGAACAATGATGACCATATTTTCCATTTATATGCCCCTCCTTAACTCCGCAGGAATCGCTGGGCGCAGCCGCGGCGGGGTCGGGCGGTTGGGCTGACAGGGATGCCCCCTGATTCCCTCTTCCCAGTCCTGAGACCGCAACAGGGCGGGCTGAGCACTCGCCCCGCGCGAGGCACTCGGCCGCGAGCCGACCCGGAGTCTCCTGGCCCGGGCCTGTGTCCAGTCAGTCACGGGTCCCAGCTCCCCACGCCGGTGGCTGCGGGTCCGGCGCCCAGGAGGTCTCGGCGCCTCGGTCTCCGCACCGCGGCCGTGGGGGAGGCCCCGGAACTCCCCAAGCCTCTGGGGAGCGGGAGGCGACGGGGATGGGGCCGACAGTCAAGGACAACCCCGGGCGAGGAACCCCGGCCGACAGCGGACGGGACGTTTTGGGTGGGGGGCGGTGGCCGGCCCGAATCCCAGGGCGTTGCAGGGGGCTGGGTGGGGAGGCAACAAAGAGCCTCTCTACTCCGCCGCCGCCGCCGCCGCCGCCGTCGCGCTCGCTCCCGCCCAGTCAGCTCTCAGCAGTCCGGCGGGGCCCACCC
>NW_016808678.1:276525-290127 GCF_001698545.2 Rhinopithecus bieti | reverse complement strand
TTTTTTTTTTTTTTTTTTTTTTAAAGATGCAGTCTTGGCTCTGTCGCCCATGGAGTGCAGTGGTGCGATCTTGGCCCACTGCAGCCTCCGCCTCCCGGGTTCAAGCGATTCTTCTGCCTCAGCCTCCCGAGTAGCTGGGATTACAGGCGTGTGTCACCACGCCCGGCTGATTTTTTGTATTTTTAGTAGAGACGGGTTTTACCTTGTTAGCCAGGATGGTCTCCATCTCCGGACCTCGTGATCCACCCGCTTCGGCCTCCCAAAGTGCTGGGATTACAGGCGTGAGCCACCGTGCCTGGCCAAAAGTGGGTTATTTTTAAATAAAAACAGGCATAGTTGTGTAATTCAAAGATTGTGAACTAAAAAAAAGTTGCCGTTTTGGGTATTCAGTAAAGTTTAATCACTGTCATGTATAGATGTCAGTCTGTCACAGGTAAATTATGTCTTCACTTGAAAGTTCCTTTTCTAATAAAAAGTAACTTCTGTTTTTAAGCTCTTTTCTTGCTCTGTTCCTTGTGAAGTGTAGAGAGAGAGGAACCACACTGATGTTTTCCAGTAACGTAAATATAGAACTTGGTACACAGGTCTGAAAAGTTTATTTAAGCAGTCTACAGTAATTCGTTATACACTAATTTTGAATAAGAGCAGGAAAGAGGGTCAGCTTTTCACTTTGGAAGGAACTGGATTATTTGGTAGGTGGTTAGGTAATGCTTAGAATGCTTAGATACTTGTAAAAGTGAGATTGGTACGAGATAGAACGTTCTTGTGCTGCTTGCAAAAAAGTCTTTGGGATATTCTTTGGAATATTTTGGTGCTTAAGAAAGTGCTTTTCAGGTTGTATTAATATATGCTTAGTCTTCATGTTTTCAAGGCCTGTGGGACGTAAATGTTAGTCTTTTAAGTTGAGTCCTTTTGGTTATATTAAGAGGTATTTCTGATGTTTCAAAGGCCACCTAGAAATAGGAATGCGTGAACAGGAATTTCCAGTTAAGTCGGTCAGAATCTTGAACAGAGGATATGATAAATACATTATGGTATAAATATTAGTGATATCTCTCAGATGACTTTAATTTTAGGAATAGCATGCTCACTGTGTATAATGTAATCTTACACAGAAGAGAACTGAATAATAGTTTATGTTCCTGAAACAGTCATAGGCATTTTACATTAGTAAAATGCAGTATGTAGATTTACTTGTTAATAATTTGTTTAAAGATGAATATTTGAGAAATGAAAAAGCATATTACTTATACAGGACAGTGGAAAAGTTGAGACCAAAAAGCTGGTACTTTTAGTGTCCTGTTTAGTTCTATTCTTATTTTTCATTTATGCAATGTTTCAAAAGTGTAAGATGCTTTGTGATTGAAGTGTGTGTGTATGTATGTGAATGCGTGTGTATGTGTGTACATTGTGTGCCTTTTAAGTGCATTTTTAAAATTAGTTGGTTTGTTACTTAAGATATGTATATATATATTTTTTACTGAAAGAGGAGCTTGTCTCATCTAAATTAGTTGCATGTAGCCTAGTGGCTAAGGAGAGCTCAGAAGATTTTGTATTTACATTCTTGGATCCGTATTAAATAGTCCAGGCTTCCACTAGCTACTCTGACTTTCTCATATAAAAAGGTGTAATAGGGTTATGAGGATTTGTCCAAGCCATTTACTAACTGGGTGACCTTGAACTAATTACATTATTCCACTGATGCATTTTTAAAAAATACGTAAAAATAGAGATAATTCTTAACTGAGTAGTGAGGATCAAATGATAATAGAAGCTTTATATACTGGTAAACCTTAAATTTATGTTACTCCTCCAGTTTCCAGGCCTATTTCTATGTTAGACTAGTTGGGTAAAACTTCTGGGCAGTGGGCTCCACCTTGCGACCTTATTTAGCTCAAAGATGTCAAAAAGGCTACATTTTGCTTATTTTATAGGTGAGGAAGCTGTTTCCTTCTTGTGTGTTTCCTTCCTTAGGGTTTTTGAAGTATCTTCATTTGTGGTAACGATAAATTTTATATACATTTTAGAATGTGGTACAGTGAAGGGTCAGAAGATCCAGGTTTTATATGCTGACCTGTTAATTGAGCAAACTGGTTAAAAAAAAAAAAAGATAATCTTATATTTCACAGGATTGTTTTGTGAAGTGTCAATTGAGATATCCATGAAAGGATACAAATAGTGGTCTCTTTGTTCCCATGGGTCTTCATTTATACTCGTAGCTGTTGGATGTGTGACTTTCCCACAGAGGTTTATTTTAGGAGCAAGAGCCAAATCTTCATTTTTTGAATGTCAGTATTGTATTGTAGGAATTTACTAATTGAATAAATCTTGAATAAGAGTGTGGATTAATGGAGAAAATTTACTAAAGTTTATTCAGTATTCAAGGTGTTGGATACCTTGTTAGCCCAGTTGGATTAAGCAAAATAACTATGGAGGCACCATTTGGCTGGTATAAAAGAACTTACATACTGAATAGGTTTTGGTGATTTATCTTATAGAAGGCTTAAAACAGGGGTGATTGTATAACTTGTAAAACATCTAGTCTTTATCATGAGTGTAAGAAAGATTTGAAAAAATGTGATTTCAATTTTTACCTGGTTGTTGGGGAGTAAAAGTGTACTTAAACCCTACTTGTGCCAACTTAAAGTTGTCTTTTCCTCTCTCTTCTCCCCCTTGTTTGAAATTGATGAATGGAATTGAGTGGAAGTAAAAGTTAGAGAGTATGAGCTGAGGCTGTACTTCAGTGGATGCTTCTTCAGATGAGGGTTTACGAAATTATCCCGACTAGAAACAAGAAGGGGATTCCTTGTCAAGACTTGGAGTATAGTCCTTGACTTGCTCCTAACATGCTCCCCCAACCCCCTTGTCCCCCACTATTCCTGTGTGTTCCAGTGCACTTTACATGTTTTTTCCTATTGCATTTATTCTGTTGTTTTATAATTATGTGGTTCGTTTTGTCCCTCTTCCTTTTAAGTTCCTTGAAGACAGGGACTGCATTTTTATATTTATGGTACTAGCAAAATACTTGGCAAATAGTGGGTGGCCTGTGTAAGTGTTTGACTTTGACTTCATTGTTCTTTTATAGAATCTATTCACTGACAATCCCGTTTTTGGAATACCTGTAGTGTTCTAGAAGCTATACTGGATATTGTAAGGTGTAGTGTAGTATTTGGTGGATACTAAATGTTAATAACATTTAATTAAGCAAGCAAAAACTCACATCCTGACTACAGGAATAGGTGTAGAATTTGGTGTTCTTTCTTTCTTTTTTAAATTTTAATTTAATTTTTATTTTGTAGAGACGAGGTCTTGCTGTGTTGACCAGGCAGGTTTTGAACTCACCTGGCCAGAATTTATTTCTTACTCTAACATAGAGCTCAGAAGTGGCTACAAGTGTCAGGATTGTCTAAATCCAAAGCCCTTTGGAGGATATCATGTTTCCTTGACTTTATGATTAAATTCTCAATTACTAAAAGGGCCGTCAATCTGTTTTTAAGTCTCATTGACCAAAGAACTTGTAAGTATTTTCGAGTAACAAGCATATGCATCTCTTAATTTATTTTTACCTCATTTAGTGCTTGCTTTGTTTTGATTCTTATCAGTGCTTCAAATACTAATCATTGGGTAGTGCATGATACTCTTGAAGTATTAGTGTGGGCTGCCATAACAAAATACCATAGGCTGGGTTGCTTAAAGAACAGAAATTTATTTTTTATTTTTATTTTTATTGATTTTTTGAGACAGAGTCTCTCTCTGTCGCCCGGGCGATCTCGCTCATTATAACCTCTGCTTCCCGGGTTCATGCCATTCTCCTGCCTCAGCCTCCTGAGCAGCCGGGACCACAGGCATCTGCCAGCATGCCCGGCTAATTTTTTTTTTTTTTTTTTTTTTTGAGACGGTCCTCTCTCCTGTCTCTCAGGCTGGAGTGCAATGGCGCAATCTTGGCCTCACTGCAAGCTCACCTCTGGTTCACGCCATCCTCCTGCCTCAGCCCTCCCTTAGTAGCTGGTACTACAGGTGCCGCCCGCCACGCACGGCTAATTTTTTGTTATTTTAGTAGAGACCGGGGTTTCACCAGTGTTAGCCAGGAATTGATTCGATCTCCTGCTCGTGATCCGCTCGCCTTGACCTCCCCAAAGTGCTGGGATTTTACAGGCGTGAGCCCCCAACCCGGCCGTTTTCTTGTACTTCTTTTTTTTTTTTTTTTTTGAGACGGAGTCTTGCTCTGCGCCCAGCTGGAAGTGCAGTGCCGGCTCTCAGCTCATGCAACTCCGCCCTTCCCGGTTCACGCCATTCTCTGTCTCCAGCCTCCGAGTGCTGGGACTACAGGTCCCGCCTGTCGCCCGGCTAGTTTTTTTGGTTATTTTTTAGTGAGACGGGGTTTCACCGTATTCCAGGATGTCTCCGATCTCCCTGACCTCATGATCCGCCCGTTGTCGGCCTCCCAAAGGTGCGGGATCTACAGGCTTGAGCCACCGCGCCCGGCCTTCTTGTACTTTTTATAGTAGAGACGGGGTTTCACTGTGTTAGCCAGGATGGTCTTGATTTCCTGACCTCGTGGGATTAGAGGCGGGAGCCACGGCGCACGGCCTAGAAATTTATTTTATGGTTCTGGAGGCTGGAGGTCAGAGAACAGATTGCCAGTGTGGATGGGTTTTGGTGAGGGTTCTCTTCCTGGCTTGCAGAGGATATCTTCCTCTCTGTGTCCTCGCTTGGTAGGGCGGGTATGGGAATCCTGGGGTCGGGGAGATGGGGGGGAATTTCTCTCTTCTCCTCATTTCATAAGGCCACTAATCCTATTGAATTAGGGCCCTACCCTTATAACTTAATTTAACATTAGTTACCTCCTACAAGCCCTTTTTCCAAATATTGAGGGTTAGGGTATTAACATATAAATTTTAGGGGAACACAGTTCATTCTATAGCAGAAGATAACTACATTTTTTTTTTTTTGTCAGCGCATACAACTTTGGAAGAAAATAATTTGTTTAATGTTTAGATGAATTTTAGATAAGTTTTGTTTGAAGTAACCAGAAATTGTTTGCTAAAGAAGATAAATTGGGGGGGGGTTGATTGATTTATACAAGGTTATCTGTTAAATTTTCTAGAAATATCTTTACATTGGGAACCTATTTTACAATTATTTAAGTAAGTTTTATTAACAGGCAACTTTTCTAAAGACTACTTTGGGTATGAGGCACTGTACATATATCTAAGTGTAGAGATTGAATGGTGTAGAATAAAGCGGACAGGCTTTGAAGTCAACTCTGGGTTTGACTCTAGTTTGACATTTACTAAATAATTTATTTTTGAGTGGGTTATTAACATTTTTTGGGATCGAATTTCTTATGTAAAATAGAGATACTTTGTGAATTATAGAGTTGTTGGGAAAATTAAATAAAATTCTGGCATAACACTTGGCACACAAAATGAGCTTGATAAGAGTAAATCCCCTATTTCTATGAAAGTCTGACATCTCTTAAGTTTATGTTAAGAATGTGAAAAACCATGTAAAATGGTGCAGCTGCTTTAGAAAACAGTTTGGCAGTTCCTCAAAAAGTTAAACATAGAGTTGTCATATGACCCAGCAATTCCATTCCTAGAAATGAAAACATTTGTCCACAGGAACACTTGTACACAAATGTTTATAGTATCATTATTTGTTATAGCCAAAAAGCAGAAATAATCCAGATGTGTCTCAGTTCATGAATAGATCATCAAAATGTGGTATGTCCATACAACGGAATAATATTTGGCCATCAAAAAGAATGGAGTTCTGATACGTGCCACAGCATAGATGGAAGCATTATGCTAAGTGAAAGAAGCCAGACACAAAAGGTGATATATGCTGTGATTCCATTTATATGAAATGTCCAGAATAGGCAGATCTATATAATAACACGAGAAGATCTCATTAAGTTGTTTCTGACATATTTATTACTTTGGATTAATATTTTAAATTGTCAGCTTCATCCTTTTTGAAGAAGAGAGATTGAAGATAGAACCACTGGACATTTCTCTGTAGGGAAACAAGCAGGTGGGAGTGCTGAGGTGGAAACCTTGATAGTGGCGCCATTGAAAGGCCTGAACAAATTTTGGAGCTGTATATTCGTGCTAAGGAGACAGCCATCTCTTTGGTAGGCCTGTTGTAAGTAAGGATGACTAAGGTCACCAGTAAAATGTGATGAAGCAGATCCATCAGAATCTTCAGCAAACTTAAATCTGGGTGGTGATTTTCTGGGGTTTGTTTACAGTAGTATCAAATACCAAAAGTTTTGTCTTTGGGGAATGAGGTAATCATGATATTTTTAAATAAACTGAGCCCTTTTCCAGTGGTAAAGGCCTTAAGGAACATCTGGTCTTGTTAAGAATACATCTGATGATGTGAAATCAAATGACTACCTTTGACTGTGCTTTAGAGGTCCTCAGTCTTCTGTCCTTTTTGGTATCTGTTATATTTGCAATTTGGCAGGAGGGGAACTTTATAAAGAACCAGGAACATAAGTAAAATAAAATGAGTGGCTCTTTAGGTCAGATCTCAAGGGAGTCCAAATTGTTCCTTTACAGTTCAGTGAAGGGATCTTTCTATGCAGGTTTAATAATTATTAAATACTGTTTATTTGGATATCTGCTTTGTTCTGCAGTCTTTCTTCTCCTCCCCCGAATTCTCATGTTAGACTGATAGTGAAAGCAAAATTGTGACTATTCAGTTTTTAACAATTTAAGATTTATGTATCTTGAGTTTTCATTTAAAACTTTTACTTACAGTCTACTTAATTGTGGTCTTTGCAGTATTTTTAGAAAAATAAATCAATGACTGTTGTCCATATGTCTGGTATTTTTTAAAATTACATTTTCCCTTCCATTATAAAGTAGTACAGATTTTGAACAGATTTTAGAAGGCATGGGAAGTATAAAACATTTATGAAATGTTAAATCCAAGCCATCTAGATTTTTAATATTTTAATGTGTAGATTTCTAAACTTTTTGTAGTGCATTTGCAGCCATCATTGTGCGTGTGCATATGATATATAAAAGTAAGATACTATTTGAAAATGGACTTATACAACATTTGTATTGTGTATTCTGTAGCTGATCCCTTTCCATATATATAATATCTATATTTTTTTACATTTTATTATTTTTATTTTTTAAATAGGGTCTTGAACTGTCACCCAGGCTGGAGTGCAGTGGTGCAATCATAGCTTACTGCAGCCTTGAACTCCTGGGCTCAAGCGATCCTCCCATCTCAGCCTCCTGAGTAGCTGAGACTACAGATATGTGCCACCATGCACTCTAATTTTTAGTTTTTTTTGTAGAGACAAGGTCTTGCTATGTTGCCCAGGCTGGTCTTGAACTCCTGGCCTCAAGTCATCCTCCCATTTCAGCCTCCCAAAGCACTAGGATTACAGGCATGAGCTGCTGTGCCCAGCCAGTAATTCTTGTTCCTAACTATATAGCTATATAACTTTAAGTGATCGCATAATATTCCATTGCTTTGGATGGATGACTTTGTCTACTTAAATCTTAAAGATGGACTTTTAGATTTGTTCCATTGTTTTTGTTATTATAAAAAACACTGCTATGAATATCTTTGGTTATATGTCTTTGGGTACATATCTGATTTGGTTTTAGGATACATTCCTAGAATTAAAATCAAGAAGTAGTGCTTTTTTATTTTTTATTTTTTATTTCTCTACTTTTCTGTATCCAGTCTATCATTGTCCTACCAGGTTACCTTCACTTGCTTCTGTCCATCTCACTGCCTCAAGTTCAGGCCACTGTTATCTCTTACCTGAACTATTAGTGTTTCCTCATTTCCATTCGTGTCCCCTATTCTCCATGCATCACTTAGAATACTCTTAAAGTGGAAATCAGATATTGTTATTTCCCACCTAAAGCCTTCAGTGGCATCTTAGACTAAAACCCAAATTAGTCATAAAACCAAAATTAATTAAGGTTTTGCATGACCTGGCTCCGCATTCCAAGTTCCCTGTACAGGTCTGTGTGAATATGCAGTAAGTATTTGAGTGAATAATAAAATGACTGAAAGAAATTGTATCGGTTTTTGATACACATTACCAAATAAGCAAGAGTAGATGAGAGTTCTGGTTATCCCACATTCTGGCCAGCTCAGGCCATTATCAGTCTTTTAATCTTTGCCAATGTGATAGGCAAAAGGTGTTACCGTTTTAATTTTTATTTCTTTGATTACTTGTAGGGTCTCTTTACTTGTTTATTGGACATCTTTATTTTTGTGTGGATGTCTGTTCATGTGCTTTTTCTATTTTCCCAATGAGATGTTTAGTTTTTCTTCTAATGATTTATAATAATGAGGATATTAACTCTTCATAGTACATATACATATATCGTATCCGACATCTACTGCTGTTTAACAAAGCATCTCAAATCCTAGTAAAGCTGTCACCCAGGCTGGATGGCAGTGGTTCAGTCATAGCTTACTGCAGCCTTGAACTCCTGGGCACAAGTGATTCTCCCACCTCAACCTCTTGAGTAGCTGAGACTACAGATGTGCTATATGGGTTGGCTGGGCAGCTCTTCTTACCTGCACTCACTCGTGTGTTTTCATTCACGTAGGTTCATCTGGTGTGTGTGTGTCCCATCCCTCTGCCTCATCGCTCACTTAACAGTAGCAGCCTCCTCATGACAGCATGCCCTAGTATGAAAGCTCTTATCAAACCTCAGCTTGCATCCTGTTTGCTTATGTTTCTTTGGCCAAAACAAGTCATATGGTCAAGCCCAAAGTCAGTAGGGGAGGCGATTACACAAGGACAGATCAAGAGGTGCGATTCATTGGTGGTCATAATATAAAATTTACTATATGTATCTTCTTTTTTTTTTTTTTTTGAGATGAAGTCTCGCTGTCTGTCACCCAGGCTGGAGTGTGTGCAGTCGTGCAATCACAGCTCACTGCAACCTCTGCCTCCTGGATTCAAACAGTCCTCTCACCTCAGTCTCCTGAGTAGGATTACAGGCGTGCATCACCATGCCTGGCTAATTTTTTTTGTATTTATTTTATTTTATTTTGAGATGGAGTCTTGCTGTGTCACCCAGGCCGGAGTGCAGTGCTGCAGTCTCGGCTTACTGCAACCTCTGCTTCCCAGGTTCAAGTGATTCTCCTGCCTCAGCCTCCGAGTAGATGGATAAGACCACGCCCAGGTAATTTTTGTATTTTTAGTAGAGACAGGATTTCACCATGTTGGCCAGGCTGGTCTCGAACTCCTGATCTTAAGTGATCTGCCTGCCTCGGCCTCCCAAAGTGCTGGGATTACAGGTGTGAGCCACGCCACCCAGCTTTTTTTGTGTTTTTAGTACAGACGGGGTTTCACGTTGGCCAGGTTGGTCTCAAACTCCTGACCTCATGTGATCTGCCTGCCTTGGCTTCCCGAAGTGCTGGGATTACAAATGTGAGCCACCGCACTCAGCCTTGTATCTTCTGTAATACCAAGTTTTCCATTCTTTTTTTCCTCCATATATTAAGATTTAAAATTTTGTCTTAAGTGTGCAGCAACTCATTTGTTTCTTTTTTTTGATTAAAGATGGGGTCTTGCTGTGTTGCTCAAGTTAGTCTTCAACTCTTGGCCTAGAGTGATCTGCTTGCCTTCACCTCTGAAAGTGCTGGAATTACTGAACCACAGTGCTTGGCTTAGTTTCTAGTTTAATAGGTTTAACATGGTACCTTTAAAAACAATTCTTACATGTTTAGTAGTAAAATGCATAATTTTTTTACTATATAGACATAAAAGCATGTATGATATACTTTTAGATTTTTTTTATAAGTACATTTGTTCTCATTTTTCTTTGTCTTAATTTTATCTAAAATGTATGTACTTGTATTTGGCCGGGTGCGGTAGCTCATGCCTGTAATCCCAGCACTTTGGGAGGCTGAGGCGGGCAGATATCACGAGGTCAGGAGATCGAGACCATCCTGGCTAACATGGTGAAACTCCGTCTCTACTAAAAATACAAAAAATTAGTCAGGCATGGTGGCCGGTGCCTGTAGTCCCAGCTACTCGGGAGGCTGAGGCAGGAGAATGGCGTGAACCCAGGAGGCGGAGCTTGCAGTGAGCCCAGATGGCGCCATTGCACTCCAGCCTGGGCGACAGAGCGAGACTCTGTCTCAAAAAAAAAAAAAAGAAAAAAAAGTGTGTACTTGTATTTAAACCGTAAAGCTTGTGTTTTAAAATGTTTTCCTTTGCTAATTAACTTAATTTCATTGTTGGAATTTATATTCTTCAGTTTTCTTAGAGTTTAAAAAAATGTGATAGCTAACTGTTACTGAGTACTTACTGTTTGAAACCTTTATGTATTAACTCATTTAACACTGATGGAACTGTTACCTCCATTTTATAGATGAGGAAATCGAGCCACAGAGAGTTAAGTGACTTGCCCAGGGTCACCCAGTTAGTAGACAGTGGAACTGGGATTCTATCTCAGGCAGTCTGGTTCCAGAGCCCATGGTTTTTAACCAGTAAGCTCTTTTTAACCACATAACTCTTTGTAATGGTTAACTTTTGAACTGAAGCATATATTTGAATTTTCCAGATGTTAATGTGTGAGTGAGTAATTTATTTCTCCTTGTGATTTCATTGTTTAGGGGGTCTTTATTTTCTGAAAATAATTGGCATAAGAACAAGATCTTGTAGGATGAATTGACCTAGAACTTTTCAGAGATAATAGTACATAGTTGGGGTGGGGAGAAAAGCCTTTATTTGGGTTTAATCTTGAAAAATGAAACAAAATTATGAAAACATTCATGTTACGGTTGCAACTATGTGTTAAATTCTTAAAATGAAAGAAGAATGGATCAAGTGTTGGTTGCTTAAAAGTTTTACATAATTTTCTGAGAAAATTGCAAGATCACGTGAAACTATCCATGTTATGATGGACTTTTGCGGTATGATCATAAAGACAGTCCTTTTGGCCAAAATATTCAAGGGCTTCATTAGTTTTCCTAACTTTACTTTGATTTTCAGATTTTCTTTTGACTTCCTGGTAATCTCATCTTTGTTAGTTCTCCAGTTATTAACTACAATCTGTTAAAATGCTTTCAGCTGCAAGTAACTGTTTACGACTTAAAGTGCTTAAATACTGAGAAAATTTTTCTCATATAATTGGAGGTCCAGAGGTAGGGTAGACTCCACACATGCTACAGTCAGTGGGTCACTGATGTCTTTGAGGACACAGGTACATTTTGCCATCTTTGGTATTCATTCATCTTTATATTGGTAACAAGTAGACCATAGGGCTTCCAGGATTCACATTCAGACCCAGGAATTCTTGGAGGAAGTAGGACCATCCTTCTTGTGTGTCTTTTAATCCCGCCATAGTCCATTTTATGCTGCTATAAGAGATACCACAGACTAGGTAATTTATAAAGGAAAGAGATTTATGTGGTTCACAGTTCTGGAGGCTGAGAAGTCCAAGATCAAGGGGCTGCATCTGGTGAGGGCCTTCTTGCTGTCTCATAACATGGTGGAAGGCGTCACACAGTGAGATGGTGTATGCTCAAAATAGAAAAAAAGGGTTGAATTCCTGTGGTAATTAACCCACTCCCATCATAACAGTATTAATTGATTGATGGTGGTGGAATGCCCATGGCTGAATCATTTCTTAGTACTGTTACAGTTAAATTTCAACATGAGTTTCAAAATTCAAACCATAGCAACTCTAAGGTATCATTTATATACAGCTAAATGCATAAATCATGTATACATATAGCTTGGTACATTTTTACTATGTATACATACCTGTGTTGTGTAGTCACCAACCAGATCTGGATACAGAGCACACTTAGGCCATTAAGTTCCCTCATGCCCCTTCCCAGTCAGTATCTTTCCAAATACTCATTTTTTTTCAGTTGCTTTGTAAAGAGTTTTCATCATTTTCAGTGACTTCATAAAGGCCTACATATTTTGGAATGTTTGCAGTTTCACTTTGTAGATGATATGCATTGTGTTGCTTTGTAATTGAAATAACCTATCAGTCATTGAGAGCCTGACAGGGCAAAGGTGAAGTGGCCTGACATAGAGGCTAATGCTGCTTTGGGAGGGATGTTTAATGGGGACTGATACTATAAATGTTTAGTTCATTAGTGGATATTTTTGTGTTAAGACTGCTTTTGCTTCCCTGGCAACTTCTGTGAATCTGATAATGAACTTTCATTGTAAGACCCTTGTACCTATTTTGTTCTGTATTACATTTTTACATATATGTTGTTCTAGATTCTCTAATTTATTGCATTGGTCTATTACTCCCATGCAGTCTGTTAGCTGTGAGCTGTTAGAACTTTATGAAATTTAGATTTGATCAGCTCAACCTTGAGTTTGAACTACTTCAGTGCCTTCCCATTGCTCTTGGAATTAAGACCAAGCTCCACCAGGCTCCTCCTCATTGTGGCTTAAGTCCTGCATGATTTTCCTTTCTCAGTGATTCCGAAGTAAGTAAAATGACTCAATAAGAAAAATCCTCAACGGTAACTTACAAAAAAGTAGAAGTGTGCATAGTTATGACCCATTGCCTTAGGCTTACAGTTTAGTGGGGGAGGAGGCATTAATTTTCAAGAGCTGGCAGAGCACAGTGTCTAATGCTCATAATCCCAGCAGTTTGGGAGGCCGAGGTGAGTGGATCAGTTGAGCCCAAGAGTTCAAGACCAGCTTAGGCAACATGGCAAAACCCTATCTCTACGAAAAATAGTATTAGCTGGGTGTGGTGGCACACACCTGTAGTACCAGCTACGCAGGAGGTTGAGGTAGGAGAATCACTTGAGCCAGGAAGGTTGAGGCAGTTTTTTTTCCAAGGTTTTTGCATTTTGGGGTTAGTCAAGTTTAGTAGAATCAGCATTGACTTCAAAGCCATTCTGCTATTTACTGGCTGTGAGACCTTGACTTTCCCAAACCATAATTTCTTTTTCTGTAAAATGGAATTAATTCATTGCCTTAAGATTTGCCATAATGTAGTTAGAGGTTTTATGGATTGGGCATATTCTATTTATTGTTTTCTTTGTGTTGTACCATGAGATTAAAACAAAAAATAAAGTTCAAGCTTCTGAATGTTGTTTTGCCTTTTTTCTTTCTTGCTTGCTTTCTTTTTCTTGTTTTGAGACAGGGCCTCACTTTGTTACACAGGCTGGAATGCAGTGGCGCGATCATAGCTCACTGCAACCTGTTATTCCTGGACTCAAGCCATCCTTGCACCTCGGCTTCCTGAGGAGCTAGGACTATAGGCACCTGCTACCACACCCAGTGTGCCTTTTTAAACTTTTAATATGAAAGTTTCTGTTTTTTAGGCACTCTGAAAGCAAATGGCCAGTTAAATTCTTAGAGTTCTTGTATTTTAAAATGATGTTTGCCGGGTGCGGTGGCTCAAGCCTGTAATCCCAGCACTTTGGGAGGCCGAGACGGGTGGATCACGAGGTCAGGAGATCGAGACCATCCTGGCTAATACGGTGAAACCCCGTCTCTACTAAAAAATACAAAAAACTAGCCAGGCGACGAGGCGGGCGCCTGTCTGTAGTCCCAGCTACTTGGGAGGCTGAGACAGGAGAATGGCGTGAACCCGGGAGGCGGAGCTTGCAGTGNGC
>NW_016808678.1:242878-276373 GCF_001698545.2 Rhinopithecus bieti | reverse complement strand
GCGGAGCTTGCAGTAAGCTGAGGGCTGGCCACTGCCCTCCAGCCTGGGCGGCAGAGCAAGACCCCGTCTCAAAAAAAAAAAAATAAATAAATAAATTAAAACCAGCACCCAGACATGGAATGGTTATTTGCATTACTAGAACAAGTTCTTCCCCTAGATCTGTCACCCTCCCTTACCTTCATAATGTGTGGTTCCCGTGTGGTCAGCCATCCTATTTAAAATTTCCCCTGAAAAAAAGGCCATGCACGGTGACTCATGTCTGTAATCCCAGCCCTTTGGGAGGCTGAGGTGGGTGGATCATTTGAGGCTGGGAGTTCTAGACCAGCCTGGCTAACTGGTGAAACCCCGTCTCTACTAAAAATACAAAAATTAGCTGCGCGTGATGGCGCATGCCTATAATCCCAGCTACTTGGGAGGCTGAGGCATGAAAATAGTTAGAACCCAGGAGACAGAGGTTGCAGTGAGCAGAGATCGCACCACTTCACTCCGGCCTGGGCGACAGAGTGAGATCCTGTTTCACAACAAAACTACAACAACAACAGAAAACAAAAAACAATTTACTGAAAAAACCTTCCCCTGCACCCTGGGGCACATGGAAGAGATGTCTTAACTTGGCCTTCAGGGTGCCTTTCAGAACTCTCCATGTGAATTCACTTCCTAACGGTCGTTTATTGTTTTCCAAAGGTACCAGTGAAGTTTTGGTTTCATTACGTTTATTCTCTTTGTCTTCTGGAAAGCTGCCTTCTCTGTGCTCACCTCAATCTCATTCTTGCTTTAGTTTCCTCTTCTGGTTTGTCTTTAGTGATTGTTACAGGCTGAGTCTCTCTCTTTTCATGGTTTCTGTTGACTAGCTCTTTTGGTATGTCATACATACATTTTTCCCTTAAAAAAATGGAGTAAGAGCTCATTACACATATCTCTGAACACTTTATATCATGCTGGGTTCATTGAGATACTTTTAATAACCTTTTTGAATAAATTAAAAAACTAAACTCATGACTATTGATTGTTTTAGGCCTTCTCATTTTGTTCTTTCTTTTTTTTGAGATGGAGTCTCACACTGTCGCCCAGGATGGAGTGCAGTGGCGCAGTCTTGGCTAACTGCAAGCTCCGCCTTCCAGGTTCACGCCATTCTCCTGCCTCAGCCTCCTGAGTAGCTGGGACTACAGGCGCCCGCCACCACGCCTGGCTAATTTTTTTTGTATTTTTAGTAGAGACAGGGTTTCACCTTGTTAGCCAGGGTGGTCTCGATCTCCTGACCTCGTGATCCACCCATCTTGGCCTCCCAAAGTGCTGCGATTACAGGCGTGAGCCACCGCGCCCGGCCTGTTCTTTATTTCTTGTAGAGATGAGAGTCTTGCTTTGTTGCCCAGGTTGGTCTCAAATTCCTGGCTTGTAGTGATCCTCCCACCTCAGTCTTCCAAAGTGCTGGAATTATGGCTGTGAGCCACTGCACCCTCATTTTATTCTTTAGCTAAATCATCTGATTTTTAATAAAGGTATTGGGACAGTCCTTTAAACAATTTTGTATTGTACATAGTATGTTTTGGTAAGTGACAAAGTGAAGATGTCATGGTATAACGTTTTAACAAAAATTTTCAATATGCACTTGAAAATGTAAAGACAAGACATCAAATATATTTGATTTTATTTTTCCTGCCTGGAAATGTTATACAAAATAAGAATCTTGTCACCCAATCAGCAGTTGTTTCCCTTTAACATATTGACTGTTAGTTTTTTCTGAGTCTGTAAAAAGTTACTAAAATTAAAACTAATACAGTAAGGGCTTTATAAAAACTTTATAAGTACATAAATTTATGCAGATCTTGGGTACACTTCCGAGGTAGCAGTTTATTTTTGTGATCTCCACATCTACTCTTCCCGTTTCCATAAATGCTCCCATCATTATCAGCCGGGGTTCTCCAGAGAAACAGAACCAGTATTTGTTTATTTAAAGGAATTGGCTTACATGATTATGGGAGTCTGAAATTTGTAAGGCCAACAGGCAGGCTGGAAACTCAGGCAAGATAATTGACGTTGCATCTTGAGTCTGAAATTTGCAGAGCAGGTCAGTAACTGGAAACTGAAACAGGAGGATTTCTGTGTTACAGTTTTGAGGCAGAATTGCCTTCTCTGGCTTGGGTTTGCTGGCAGTCTTTGGCATTCCTGGGCTTGTAGGTCCATCACTTCAGTCTCATGCTTCTACAGTCACATGGCGGTCTTTTCCGTGTCTGTCTTCAGTTGATGTTTTCCTCTTCTTATAAAGACACCAGCCATATTGGATTAAGAGGTCCACTCTACTCTGGTATGACCTCATCTTAACTAATTACACAAAGACCCTGCTTGTAAATGAGGTCACATTGTGATGTACTGAGGTTTAGGACTTCAACATCAACCTCTTGTTTGAGTTTCCTCTTTGGGTATGGACCACAGTAATCTCATTCATCTCTCTCATTAGTCAGATGAACTAATTTTCTCAGATGACAGATACAGAGGGAGACATGCATACACACATTAAAAATAAATCTATGCAAAGATTCCATAGTAAAGCAGCTAGAGCTAATGAACAAATTCAGCAAAGTGGAAGGGTACAAGATTGTTACACAAAAATCAGTTATTTCTATACACCTGCAATGAACAATTGAAAAAAACCAATTTCAGGCTAGGTGTGGTGGCTTGTGTCTGTAATTCCCAGCACTTTGGGAGGCTATGATGGGAGGATCACTTGAGGCCAGGAATTTGAGACCAGCCTGGGCAACATAGACTGTCTTTAAAAATAAGTTTTATATAGAAACAATTTCATTTACAGTAGCATCTAAAGAAATAAACACCTAGAAATAAATTTAACCAAGAAAGTAAAAGACTTGTACACTGAAACTAGAAAATATTACCGAAAGAAAATACGTCAATAAATGAAAAGACTTTGTCTTCATGAATTTAAAGACTTGATATTGTTAAGGTGACAGTACTACCCAAATTGATATGCAGACACAATGTAATCTCTATCAAAATGCCAATGGTGTTTTTTTGCAAAAATAATTCATACAGAATTTCAAGGGACCCCGAATAGCCAAAATAATCTTGAGAAAGAACAAAGTTGGAGGAGACACTTCCCGATTTCAAAACTTAACTTTGTAGTTAACAGTAATCAAAACAGGTAAAGGTATAGTAAGGACAGATCTATAGACCAGTGAATAGAATAGCCCAATAAACCCTCACATTCGATAGATTTTTGATGACTGTGACAAGAACTTTCTCCTGGGAGAAAGGATAATCTTTTCTTTTCTTTTTTTTTTTTTTTTTTGAGACGGAGTCTTGCTCTGTCGCCCAGGCTGGAGTGCAGTGGCCGGATCTCAGCTCACTGCAAGCTCCGCCTCCCGGGTTTACGCCATTCTCCTGCCTCAGCCTCCCGAGTAG
Organism: Rhinopithecus bieti; assembly: GCF_001698545.2. Lineage (NCBI taxonomy): Eukaryota > Metazoa > Chordata > Mammalia > Primates > Cercopithecidae > Rhinopithecus > Rhinopithecus bieti. Next base: position 272,956 of record NW_016808678.1, on the reverse strand, counting down.
CTGGGACTACAGGTGCCCGCCACCTCGCCCGGCTAGTTTTTTGTATTTTTTAGTAGAGACGGGGTTTCACGGTGTTAGCCAGGATGGTCTCGATCTCCTGACCTCGTGATCCGCCTGTCTCGGCCTCCCAAAGTGCTGGGATTACAGGCTTGAGCCACCGCGCCCGGCAGGATAATCTTTTCAAATGATGCTAGGGAAATTATATTCCCAGGTCTTTTCAAAGAGAGTTTGGTGTTTTTTTTCTTAAAACATCAGTGCCTACTTTCAGAGTTTCTCAACCTCAACACTATTGATGTTTGGGGCCAGATAATTCCCTGTTACAGGGTTGTACTGTGAGTTGTGGGATGTTTAGCAGTATCCCTAGTTTGTACCCCCCATATACCAGTACCACACACCCGTTAACCTTTCTCCCCCGAGAAGAGACAACCAGAATGTCTCTACACGCTGCCAGATGTTTATGAGGGCTAAAATCACTCTTGGAGAGCCTCTTTAAATTCTGTAAAATGTCAGCAACTACTATATAAGTTACACATTTTAAAAGTATGTTAACATATTTTAAACTCTTAAATGCTTTATGTTTAAGTGAAATGAGGTGGCATTCATGCCATTTCTTACTTTCATTACAAAATGCACATATCTGTTTGGTTGCCTCGACTTTAATAGGCTATCTTAGTACCCCAGCCACAATTATAAGCAGTTTCAAGTTTGTATCCTAAAAACCAGTTTGTAGTCTAAAAATCATAAGCTCATTTATAAGTTGGAACTGCCTGAAGAAAATCAGATTTTGAATTTTAACGTAAGTGAAATGGAAAAAAAAAAAACACTTTCAAAGAAGTTTAGGTACTTAAACTTATTTTTAAAGATTAGCTTTTGAGTTTCAAAGACATGATATTAAATGTCCTTACTGATCCAGAGGCCTGATAGCTGAATATCCAAAACATGCCTGCCACAGGATATAAGTCCTTTGCCACAGACCAGAGCATCTCTGAGGCTAACCTTTGGGTAATGTTTGTTCACATCTGGTGCAAATTAAGTGATCTAACCAATTACATATGATAACTTTGATAAGTAATATTAATAGGTATTATTTGTTGAATATTTAAAGATAGGCCAGGCAACTTCACATAGATAATTTCATTCAGTGGATTTGAATAAGCCATGAGATTCATGTCTTCATTGCTATTTTACAGTGTGGGAAACCAAGGCTTAGTATACTTGACTGACTTTGCTGAGGTCATACGGTAGATAAATGACAGCTGAAATTCAGATCTAAGTCCTGCATAACTCCAAAGCCGTTGCTGTTAATACTTTCTATAGCCTCTTGTTATTTTACCTTTCAATGCTGTTTCTCAGATTTCATTTTTCATCTTTAAGATCACATCCAATGCTGTCTCAAGTCTCATGTTGGAGTTTGTGTTGGAAGCAGTAGAAAATACGGCAGTTGGGCTGGGTTGTTTAGGACTTTGAGTGATAGTTGGCCGGGTGCGGTGACTGGTGCCTGTAATCCCAGCACTTTGGGAGGCCGAGGCGGGCGGATCACGAGGTCAGGAGATCAAGACCATCCTGGCTAACACGGTGAAACCCCGTCTCTACTAAAAATACAAGAAAAAAAAAAATTAGCCCGGCGTGTTGGCGGGTACCTGTAGTCCCAGCTACTCGGGAGACTGAGGCAGGAGAATGGCATGAACCCAAGAGGCGGAGCTTGCAGTGAGCCGAGATTGCGCCACTGCACTCCAGCCTGGGCGCTGGGTGACAGAGAGAAACTGTCTTAAAAAAAGACTTTGAATGACAGTTTAAGGAACAAAACTAACATGCCACGTACTTCCTGTACATTATGTCTTCCAGTCCATAAGCCACCATGCAGGGAACATTTCATTAATGCCAAACCTGCATGAGTAGTAAGTAGTGGCACCTAGACCTGAACCCACCTTTGTCTTATTTCCAAGCCTATATGCTTCTTACCCTAAGTGTTTTATTCAAAATAATTTGAACTTTTCCAGTGGATTAATGACTTCCAGTTTGTGAGCGCTGGGGGGCATCTGCGCCATTCCTTTAAAGAATAGTTGAATGCCTAGGTATAGCAAGATTTGTCTGTAATCCAAAGATGCCAGCCATTGTATTTCAAGTATATGTAGATGCTTTTCTGATAATGTTCTGATTCATTTAAAAGCTTGCAAATTTAATGTGCTTTTAAATCACATTTTTTTCAGTCAACATACGCAGTATTAAAAGTAGAACAATTATTCATTAAGTTAAAGGTCTTTTCATCTTTGGAAATGTTGAGAACCACTTTTTTTTTTTGAAACAGAGTCTTGCTCTGTCACCCAGGTTGGAGTGCAGTGGCGCAATCTCGGCCCTCTGCTGCCTCTGCCTCCTGGGTTCAAGCGATTCTCCTGCCTCAATCTCCTGAGTAGCTGGGATTATAGGCGCCCGCCACCACGCCCAACTAATTTGTGTATTTTCAGTAGAGATGGGGTTTCGCCGCTTGGCCAGGCTGGTCTTGAATTCCTGACCTCAGGTGATCTGCCCACTTTGGCCTCCCAAAGTGCTGGGATTACAGGTGTGAGCCATTCACTGCACCCAGCTGAGAACCACTGTTTTACATAGATTTTTTCTGTATTTAATCTGTCTCTTGATTGGCAGCCATTTAACATTCTCAAAAATAGAGGAGGAAACTCGAAACAATGAAAGTATTTAAAGCTACGGCAAGAATAAATGCAATCTTGTTTTTTGTTGTCTAGGTGAAGTAGAATTTTGGGAAAAAACCAAAACTTATTGTCGATTGTTACTGGTTACCTACAAAGGCAATCCATAAAAATAGTACAAACAAATTATGAGTAGGAGAAAAACTTAAACTGTTAGAACATTATAGTCCTTTTTTATAAATTATAATTTGTAGGAAATAAACTGAAAGGGTCAAATGATGTCTTTAAAATTATGAAACAAAATCTGTGGGTATGCTGTTACCTAGGATTGAAAAAACAAAACCGCTAACTCTTGCAGATGATGCAGTCCAGGCCGGGCTTGGTGGCTCAAGCCTGTAATCCCAGCACTTTGGGAGGCCGAGACGGGCGGATCACGAGGTCAGGAGATCGAGACCATCCTGGCTAACACGGTGAAACCCCGTCTCTACTAAAAAATACAAAAAACTAGCCGGGCGAGGTGGCGGGCGCCTGTAGTCCCAGCTACTCCTGAGGCTGAGGAGTAATGGCGTAAACTCCTGAATGGCGTAAACCCGGGAGGCGGAGCTTGCAGTGAGCTGAGATCCGGCCACTGCACTCCAGCCTGGGCGACAGAGCGAGACTCCGTCTCAAAAAAAAAAAAAGAAAAAAGAAATGTAGTCCAAAAATGAGCATTGACACTTTTTGCTGGTACATGGAGAAACTTTCAGAGTGAAGGCATATTAATACTTTCAAGTTGTAAATAGGCTGGAATTAGGGCTTGTGATTTTATAGTTTGAGAATTTATATCATTAGACTTTTAATATTGGTAGTAGTTTATGCAAATTTTTTTTTTTTTTTGAGAGGCGGCATCTTGCTTTGTCACCCAGATTGGAGTGTAGTGGTACGATCTCGACTCACTGCAACCTCCGTCTCCCGAGTTCAAGTGATTCTCCTGCCTCAGCTTCCCAAGTAGCTGGGACTACAGGCGTGTGCCACTACGCCCAGCTACTTTTTTCTTTTTTTTTTTTTTTTTTAGTAGAGACAGAGTTTCACTATGTGTGGGTCAGGCTGGTCTGAAACTCCTGACCTCAGGTGATCCACACGCCTCCCAAAGTGCTGGGATTACAGACGTGAGCCATGGTGCCTGGCCCTTATACAAATTTGTTTTGAATACTTCTCAGCCTTGATGGGGTTAATTGTGGCTTGGCAAATCAAGAAAAGGAGTTCTGTGCTGTTTTCAGACTGCAGAATCTTGTTGCTATGCAACAAAAATTGTCAGTCAGTATAGGGTATAGTAAATTGGTATTCTCTGTCCCTTTTCACCACATGCTCATTTTGTAATCTGAGAGAAGTGGTTTCGGGCTAGTTTGCAAGGTTTTATTTTAAAACAAGCAGTTAAAAATTTTTGTTGCTATTTGTAATTGGTTATATTTAAGGTCTGTGAAGCCTGTCTGTACTTACTAGAAGATACAATAAAATGCTGGTGTTCAAAAGGTTTATAGATCTGTTTCCAAGTTGTTTCAGGTTAGAGCAATATATTTTTGTTTTGTTACTGTAACAGGGGTAATATTGCCAACTTCCAAGGAGTAAATTTTAGCTTGAGAATTCAAGTTGTATAATTTGAACATCAGAAGTTTATTGTAAGCACATAATATTATTTTTAAATTTAGTTTTGAAAAACAAGCCAAAAAAACCCTTTTATTGATAAAATTTTTTAAATACGAGCCCTAAACTTGTATGGAGTCTCATGTATGATAATTTATTTTCTGCCAGGAGAAATTAAAATGCCTTTATAGCAAATGGGTGATGGCTAATAGCCTTTTAAAAATTGCGATAAAATATATATAACACAAAATTTACCGTTTTAACCATTTTGAGTGTTTCACATAGTTGTGCAAACATCACCTCTTCATCTCCTGGAACAACCTTTTGCATCCCATTTAGTAACTTAGTCCAGGCTGTCTTCTAAATCCTTTAATTCATTTAATCTTCATAAGAGCCCTGTGTGATAAGTACTTTTGTTGCAAATGAGAAAAGTGAGGCCCAAAAAGGAACACAAAAGTAGTAATTAGTGGAGCCGGAATTCAGTCACCAACAGTCCAACTCTTCTGTGCTCTCAACTATTATGCTATGTTACCCTCTTTTGGAATTACTTTTTTTTTTGTTTAGTGGTAAGATCTTTGATTTAAAAAAAAAAATACTTTCTGTAGCTTTTCCAAGTAAAGTTAATGCAGTTTAACAGCATTTTGGACTGTTAATGAATTTAGTTTGGCTATAAATCCCTGCAATCTTCTAGACTTTTTTTCTAAATACTTCAAAAGGATGCAGTTTATGTTATTATATATTATGTTATTTGTATATGAAATTATACATATTATGGTTAATTATATAGAAAGGATATACTTTCCTTTTTCAGTTTGTTTCTGGACCATTTTTCATGCCATTCCTTCCAGTATAGAATGCAAATTATTTTCTGGTCATTTAATATAAATAGGAAGGTACACTGTTGTTAGAGAATTTTAATATGATGCCATCCAAAGACTAAAGCCAGTTGGCATTGGATCATCTACTTAGTATTCTCTAAATTTATGATCTTTTTTTTCATGAATAATCTGGAGTTAATTATAGTATTGGCAGTTTAGAATAAAGAGCAATAGGAGTAAAAAGGGAGAAGAGCATTGCAAGGATTCATTTAACTTCCGGTTGATGAATAGGGATGAGTTTTTGCAGACTGCTTTTTTTTCCTCTGCCATGTAATATCTCTACTACCATTCTTTAAGGAGCTTACCTTTCCTTCTTTGATTTTTTTTTTCCCCACCTTCTACTTTTTTTTTTTTTTGGAACAGGGTCTCACTCTGTTGCCCAGACTGGAGTACAGTGGCGTGATCTTGGCTCACCGCAACCTCCGCTTTCTGGATTCAAGTCATTCTCCTGGCTCAGCCTCCCGAGTAGCTGAGATTACAGGCACACTCCACTACCACCTGGCTAATTTTTGCGTTTTTAGTAGAGGTGGGGTTTCACCATGTTGGCCAGGCTGGTCACGAATTCCCAACCTCAAATGATCCACCTGCCTCGGCCTCCCAAAGTGCTGGGATTACAGGCATGAGCCACAGTGCCCGGCCTTTCCTTGCCTTCTTTTTTTTTCTTCCGAGACGGAGTCTCACTCTGTCACCCAGGCTGAAGTGCAGTGGTGTGATCTCAGCTCACTGCAACCTCTGCCTCCTGGATTCAAGCGATTCTCCTGCCTCAGCCTCCTGAGTAGGTGGTATTATAGGCACGGTCCACCATGCCCGTCTAATTTTTGTATTCTTAGTAGAGATGGGGTTTCACCATGTTGACCAGGCTTGTCTCGAACTCTTGACCTCATTATCTGCCCACCTTGGCTTCCCAAAGTCTTGGGATTACAGTGGTGAGCCACTGCGCCTGGCCCATATTTCTGTCTTGCTCAACCAGACTTACTCTATATAGTCAGTTTGCTTTTCATGTCTGTTCACAGTTGCACCATCTTTTAAAAAATTTTTCTTCTTTTATTTTTGTGCATTTATATATGTGTGATTATACTTGGTATATTTTTTTTGCCTTGTTCATTTGATATGTTTTGCATTTTCTATGTTTTTTAAACACTTAGAATTTTATTAGTTACATATTTCACTGTAATTTACCTATTTCCTTTAAAATGGCTATTTATGTGGTTTACAGTGATTTTGTATAATGAATAATGCTTTCATAAACCCAAAGGTTTTTTTTTCCCCTCCTAATTGCAGACTAATTTCTTAAGATGGATTTCCAGAAATAGTATTAGATCCCTGAAGGAATAGAAACGGTTTTAAAAGCTCTTGAATCCTGTTGCCAAAATGCTTTCCAAAAGTGTTGTACCAGTTTTCATGCCAGCCAGCAAATATATGGAGTGTCCATTTCACCTCAGCCAGCAATAAGAGGGAATGTTTTGATGCTGACCTTTAAATCTAAGAAGAATTGATTTACAGCTCTGTTAGGCTTCTATCCTGAATTACACCCAGAATTATAATCGTGGTTGAGATTGGATTAGAAAGAAGGAAAGCCTGGTTTACCAGTTTCTCCTCCTTCAGCTGCTTATATTCTGTTTTGCCCAGTTAAGGTACATCCTTTTGGAAACATGAAGTAACTGCCTTTTTCTGCTTTTCGGCCCCCTTAATTATTTTGATAAGTTGGTAGGGGACAAAACAGTGTATGTTTATAAGTTGATAGGGGACAAAACAGTGTATGTTTCACATGACATTTCCCTTGAGAGCTGGGATAGGTTTGGCTCTCTTCTCCACTCCACCACTGGACTTGGTGTCTCTGGAGGTCTCTAAAAGTCACATTCGGTAGCCACCTTGCCCAGGGGTGCTACTTAGATGTAGCCTGAGTCACTGCTACTTCTTTAGCTAGAAAATCATTAACAACTCTGGAGGTAAGGTAGCTTTTCCCTAAGAACTTGTTAGATAATTTAGTATTAAGTATGGATGGAAATTTTTCTCCCTGAATAGGAGGGTCAGGGGACACCATTCCTACTGAAAGTTGATAACAAGGAGGTCTTATCTGGTCTCCTCTGGCCTCATAACATCATTCAGCACAGTTGACCATTCTGGCCTTGAGCCACTTTGCAGTGATTTTAAGCTCCCTTGGTTCTCTCCTTATCTCACTGGCTGTATCTCTTGGTCCTTTCCTCCTTTTTCATTTTCTTCTCCTCATCAGACTTCCCCTCCTCCACAATGTTACTCACTCCCTGGGCTTTTACAACCTGTGTGCTGCTGATTCCCAGATTTATTTTTTACCTAGCTCTTGCTCCTGAGCCCTGCTGGCACCTTAATTCTCTTTGTATAACTAATAGGCACCTTAAATACCATGTGTCCAAATCAGAGTGTTGTGATATTTTCATACAAGTTTATACTTAGGTGTTTCGGTAACGTTTTTCCCAAAGTTTCAACCATAAAAATAACGTAGGGGCTACATTATAAATAATATCAATTTAAGACATACTGTATTAAAACTGTCTTTCTCATTTTATAAACTGTAGAGCCCATAATTTTTCTTCTGATAGGCCAGAAGAAAGTTTACCTATTTCCTTCCCAATGACTAAGAACAAAATTCTCACTGGAGGATTTTATTTTTGTGGTTTTTCATATGATATGTACTTGTGTTATGAAGTACCATTCCTCTTTCTCAGTTTAGCATTTCATATGTCAGTTGACAATGATTTGAACTGTATTGCATGGTGATGGTGATACAACTTGCCCACTCAGCTCATTTTCACTAGTATCAATGACTTTGTAGTGTATTTATTTGAACGTTATTGTGGTTTTGCCTTTATAAAAATGTGTAGAGAATAGAAGAAAGGAAATGTTAATGCTAACACGGTTGAGATAAAGATGGAAGTCACTTGGTTTTCCAAAAGTGGTAATTCTTTGGTGTTTTAGTCTGTTCTTGCTGCTATAACAAAACATCTTAGACTGGGTAATTTATAAACACAAATTTATTTCTCACAGTTTTGGAGCATGGGAAGCCCAATATTAAGGTGCCAGGAGATTTGGTGTTTGGTTAAATGCTGCTCTCTGCTTCGTAGATGGCGCCTTGTGGCTGCATTCTCACATGGTAGAAGGCGCTTAGGCAGGAGGGCCTAGCTCTTTTTTAAGGGCATAAATGCCATTCACGAGATTGGAGGGCTTGTGACCTATTCACCTCCCAAAGGCCCCACCTTGTAATGTCATCATCTTGGTGATTAGTTTCTACGTAGGGATTTTGGAGAGACACATACATTCAAACCGTAGCATTTAACCTCAGTAGAACGATAACCCAGTTTGTGCTTAAGCTGACTGTTTATCAGACAAGATTTTTTTGTTGGCACTGATAGAAACTCAAGTTAGCTCTCCTGGTAGAGTCAAAGTGAGAGTTGCTGGAGCTGGGGGCAGCTTGAGGACCTCAAGGATGAGAACAGAGCTGACCATTTTGGGTAAATGGGAGTTACTCTCTTATATTTGCTTAGCTTTATTTTTTTTCCCTGAAGTCTTTCTTCATGGTTTTTCTAGATTCCCATTCTTCCAGCTTTCATAAATGGAGAGTCAAAGGATGTTTCCTGTAATCTTCAGGGAGGAAAATCCTGAAAAACACTGGTAAAGTCCGACTTGGATCTTTGTCCCTTCTTTATTGGGGGATGAGGTACTGTGGTGGGCACTAATAGGTAGAAGGAACAGAGTTCTAAAATGGAAGAAAATGCTGGCAATGGATATCTACTATGATATTCAACTATAGAGGACAATAGCAAAATTAAGTTATATTTAAAAAATACAGGAGGCTAGGTGTGGTGGCTCGTGCCTATAATCCCAGCACTTTGGGAGGCTGAGGTGGGTGGATCACCTGGGGTCAGGAGTTTGAGACCAGCCTGACCAACATGGTGAAACCCTATCTCTACTAAAAATACAAACTATTAGCCAGGCATGTTGGCACATGCCTGTAATCCTAGCTAGTTGGAAGGCTGAGAGTTGCTTGAACCCAGGAGGTGGAGGTTGGGGTGAGCTAAGATCATGCCATTACACTGCAGCCTGGGCAACAAGAGCGAAATTCCGTCTCAAAAAATAAACAAAAATACAGGAAACGTGTTAATTGTTTTAGTAATCTGTTACATTGACAGGACCATAGAGTTTGTGGAGGAATGTAACTTGCAAGATTTCTTTTTTAAAAAAAGAAGAAAAGACAGGAGTTCAACTGTGTCTTAAGATATTTTTTAAAGAAAATTGGTAAGACATCTCATTTCTTGAAAAGTCTCTGAGCAGTTTTTTTTAAAATTACTTTTGTCTACTAAATACTGCTTTAGGTGTGCCAGGAAGACTAGAATTTGAGCTAAGAATTTAAGAAAATTAATTTTATCTGCATTTCGTATTTACTTTATCTTGTTTTAAGTGATTGCTTATACCCTTTTAAAACTAAACATTCATAGCCTAACTAAGGATTTTTCGTATCTTTTGACTCCTGGAATGAAAACCCATTTTGAAATTTAGCCTATCGCTCAGCTCTTGTGCTTTCACACGCTTTTCAGGAACGGGTTATGTGTGAGAATAGGGACACTGGAATTCCAAACATCCGACATCCCCATTGTTGACCACAGTTCTCCACCATCAGCTATCAGTCACATCGAGGGGTGAGTCATTTCACATCCCACCAGGTTAGATGAGCACTTAGTTCCTTAGCTTTCCCATTTATTTGGTGATGCAGTGATGTAGAAACCATGTTAGATTGTGACCGGGGAAGAATCAACCCTGCGACAAATAGCACAGGCCAAATCCTGGGGTATTTTCCTTTTAGGGGACCTTAATCTCGGCTTCTTCATCCATGGTAGATAGAGTCCAGTGTTGAGATCAGAGCATCTTTTCATCGTCTAGGACAGGTTGTAGCTAAGATTACAGACCTGCACCACCACATCCGGGGAATTTTAATTTATTTTTAAAATACTGATTTATTTATTTGTTAATTGATTTAGTGGCAGGGTCTTACTCTGTCGCCCAGGCTGGAGTGCAGTGGTGCGATCTCGGCTCACTGCAACTTCCGCCTCCCAGGTTCAAGCGATTCTCCTTCCTCAGCCTCCCAAGTAGCTGGTATTACAGGCGCCCACCACCTGCCCAGCTAATTTTTATATTTTTAGTAGAAACAGGGTTTCACCATGTTGGCCAGGCTGGTCTCAAACTTCTGACCTCGAGTGATCTGCCTGCCTCAGCCTCCCAAAATGCTGGGATTACAGGTGTGAGGCACCACGCCTGGCCATATTTATTTTTTAAATATTTCCTTGTCCTTTTCTTCCTCTATCAGCTAATCTTAATTTTTTTTTTTTCTGAGGACAGGGTCTTGCTGTGTTGCCCAGGCTGGTCTCGAACTCCTGGACTTAAGCAATCCTCCTGCCTTGGCCTCCCAAAGTTGTGGAATTATAGGTATGAGCCACAGTGCACAGCCTATGAAGCTTTTAGTATTTAAAGTTTTTATGTTTTTCAAGAGATTTGTTGCAGCCATAAAAAAGAACAAAATCATGTTCTTTGCAGCTGGAGGCCATTAGCCTGAGCAAATTAATATAGAAACAAAAAACCAAATACTGCATGTTCTCACTTATAAGTAGGAGCTAAACACTGGGTACACACAGACACAAAGATGGGAACAATAAACACTGGGGATTCCAAAAGCAGGGGAGGAAGTCAAGAGTGAAAAACTACTTATCGGATACTATGTTCACAACTTGGGGGGCAGGAAACCCAAACCTCAGCATCATGCAGTGTACCTGTGTAACAAACCTGCATACCCCTGAATCTAAAAAAAAAAAAGAAATATTTGTTAATGAAAGTTATTATCGTATTTTTGAATATACAGGTGAAATTATGAGTCTTTGCTGATAAAGACTTAATTTCCTTTTTTCTTTTCTCAGTCACTGGTGAGCTCAACAACATAAATGAGATAACCTATAATCTAACAGCCTTAGGGGAAGCATTTTACCAATATTAAGCCAAACAGATAAATTGGGAAATGTAAAAGACAAAGAAACGAATTTACTTTGCTAATTATAGACAAAATTAAAACCACCTTTATTTTATTTTCTCAAGCTTATTTTTTCAGAGATCTCTTAAATCCATGTTAAGAACTCTAGTGTCTTGAAAAATTCTGGCTGCCTTTCTTTTGCATTTTAGCATAATCCAGAACCTTTTCTGTAATAAAAAAGTTCTCCTGCTTTTAAAACCTTAACTTGCAAGTTTTTCTGCTTCAAGTTGAAAAGGTTCTGTAAACTAGGCCATGGTGGGGGTGATGGGGTGGAGGATTTCTCTTTATGTTTTATCCCTGTGCCCCTCACTGTTGCTAGTTTTTTCCTTTTGAAATCCATCCTTCGAGTTCCTTTCTGGAGCAAATTACTCTCTGTGATCCCCTATCCCCCAGCTCTTATAAGCTGCCCTTACATGCTTAAGGCTTGTGGTTATGTCATTCTGCCATAGTGCTATGGTCTGAATATGTGTATCCTCCCAAGATTGTTAGGTTGAAACCTAAACCCCAAGGTGATGGTATTAAGAGGGTGGGGACTTTGGGAGGTGATTAGGTCGGGGGAGCTTGCCCCTTTTGCCCTTCTGCCATGTGAGGACAAATAGAAGGTGCCATCCATGAACAGCGTGCCCTCACCAAACACCATATCTGTTGGCAATTTGATCTTGGACTTCCCCAGCCTCCAGAGCTGTGAGCAATACATTGATGTTGTTTATAAATTACTCAGTCTAAGGTATTTTGTTGTAGCAGCAGGAACAACTAAGACACATGGCTTATCAAATATTTAATACAATTTATAACATTTAACAGCTTTAAAAAAATAGAGATGGGGTCTTGTCATGTTGTCCAGACTGGTTTCGAACTCCTGCGCTCAAGGGATCCTCCTGCCTCAGCCTCCCAAAGTGCTGGATTATAGGCTTGAGTCACAGTGCCTGGCCAACAGCTTTATTGAGGTATAATTGACATACAATAAATGTCACATATTTAAGGTGTACAATCAAGATAGCAAACATATCCACTCCTAATATGTAAACATATGAACACAAATTTGAAGGGACATCACCCCATAAGCTCTAACACTCAATATGTATAATAACCTTTGGTGTCCTTTTTCAATGAACATGACCATGAACACTTTTCCATGTCGTTACATGATCTTAATAGTATGACTTTTTAAAGAGTTGAGCAATGGCATGTTAAAACACGTTCTTTACACATCTAAGATGATAGTACATTGATTGTTTCATGTTATAAGTAGAAACATTTTTAGCTTATTTTGAAGTGAGAGATACGAAGAGGGAGGCTATGAGAGAAAGAGAGCACAGGTAGTTCTGAATGGGCTCCCCTCTTCCAAGGCAAATACTCCTGTCTCCAAAGACTGAGTAGAGCTTTGAGAAGGAGGATAGGTATGTCACAGAGAGCAGCTAATTTCTGATTAGGTGAAACTGAAGCTGCGTGCTGAGGTAAATGGTAAATTTAAGAGTGACTGCTTGGGATTTATTCAGTTAGAGGTCCATGTAGCATGTGGGAAATGTTTATATTTGATGATGTATGCAGTTAAAGAAAAGCCAATGAAGGATTTGGGAGATTGAGTGACTGGGCCCTTATGGTGTATATGTAAAATAATCTTTGTGGTTGATTAACAGATAGGTTTAAGGAAGTAATTCCCATGGCCATACTGAGTCAAAAGGGTGATAAGTATAATGAGAATGGTTGGTGTGAAAGGTCACACCAGAGTTCTGGAATTTGGTAATAGGATGATAGCATTGTCACTCCTAAAAAGATGATTTTAGGCAAGTGGACATGGGCAAGGATTTTCCCAAGAAGATTTATTTTAATTCGGCACACATTTTATCAAACGATAATATATCACTATGGAAGGAGGCTTTCAAAGAGTACAAAGGACTATCTCCACAATTTTTTTTTTTTTTGAGACGGAGTCTTGCTGTGTCACCCAGGCTGGAGTGCAGTGATGAGACGGCAGCTCACTACAATCTCTGCCTCCCAGGTTTGAGCAATTCTCCTGCCTCAGCCTCCTGAGTAGCTGGGACTACAGGTGCCCACCACCTCGCCCGGTTAATTTTTGTGTTTTTAGTAGAAACGGGGTTTCACCATGTTGGCCAGGCTGGTCTTGAACTCTTGACCTCAGGTGATCCGCCCACCTTGACATCCCAAAGTGCTGGGATTACAGGTGTGAGCCACTGCGCCCGGCCCTATCTCCACATTAAGGAGCTTATGATCTGATTGAAGTGAACATACTTTCAGAAAATAAGATAGATCTGATAGAAAGTAGCAGGCTGAGATTGAGGCTCCAGATGTGGTAATTGTGTGAAAACAAGAATGAATCAAGTATCCCAAGTTGCATGGAAAAGTAGTGGGTTTATATTAGAGGCCTGGGACTTTTTTTTTTTCTTTTTGAGACAGAGTTTCACTCTTGTCACCCACCTAGGCTGGAGTGCAGTGACTGATCTTGGCTCACTGCAACTTCCGCCCCCCGGTACAAGCGATTCTCCTGCCTCAGCTTCCTAAGTAGCTGGGACTGCAGGCACATGGCACCACGCCCAGCTAATTTTTGTATTTTTGGTAGAGATGGGGTTTCACCATGTTGTCCAGGCTGGTCTTGATCTCCTGACCTTGTGATCTACCCGCCTCAGCCTCCCACAGTGCTGGGATTACAGGTGTGAACCACTGCGCAAGGCCTGGGACTCTTCTGGTGATGAAGTGTTGAAACCAGTAGTGGTCACACCGAAAAGCATTCAGAGATACTAGATCACATTACGTCTTAATTGCAGATAGTTCCAGCTTTCAAATCAGATTTTTGATAGGAGCTTAGCACGTATCTTTCTGTGGGAACTATGTTATAATGAGGGCTAGTAGGTTCTCAAGTGGTACACACAAGACCATTTAATGCATCGTATCCTTGAAGTGTGTGTTACACTATTAGGCTAAACTATAAGAAATTACTGTTTTTGGAAGTCAGAAATCACCAGATGTTGGCAATTTCATATGGTTCAATCCAGTACATTTAATTATCACCAGACATTTTTTTAGCTTAGTGAATTTTTAAAATTTATTATCATTTATGTACTTTTTATTTCAGTACTTTTAGGGTACAAGTAGTTTTTGGTATCACCAGACATTTGATGTCTATAATTCGTTTATTTGACAAAACACTGAGACTGCAGAATTGACCTGATAGCTGTGTTTTAAAAGCATTTCTCTGAGACCATTCAGGGTTTTACATTGGGATGTCTGAGATTGAAGGCCCTTCTGCCCCAGGGATTCTCCTTAATCCCAAGGTTCTGATGGGTTTTCTCTCTATAGTCATCCTCCTTTCCCCCATCCCCAAAATAAGACTAGGGAGGTGGGAGTATTTTAGGGTGGTGTTTTTCTTTTTTTCTTTTTTTGAGATGGGGTCTCACTCTGTTGCCCAGGCAGGAGTGCAGTGGCAGGATCTTGGCTCACTGTAACCTCTGCCTCACGGGTTCAAGTGATTCTCCTGCCTCAGCCTCCCGAGTAGCTGGGACTACAGGCGCTTGCCACCATGCCCAGCTAATTTTAGTATTTTTTAGTAGAGACAGGGTTTTACTATGTTGGCCAGGCTGGTCTCGAACTCCTGATCTCAAGTGATCTGCCCACCTTGGCCTCTCAAAGTGCCGGGATTGCAGGCGTGAGCCACTGCGCCTGACAAGGATGGTGTTTTTCTAACTAGGTTATTAGCAGGAGTTAACACAAATGAAAGAGAATAGAAAATATTCAAGAAACATTGCACATGGTAGTGGCAAGTGTTGTTTCATGAAACATTTAGTCTCTGTGCATTTGTGTGTGTGTACTGGATTGTATATGCAGTGTATTTATCACAGGCCTTAAAAATTTGAGTAATACTGATTTGGGAGATGAATTGATGTAGGTTGGGCATCTTGGGGATTGAAGGTAAGCCATTGTAGGGGTCCTGGGACCTTACTATCGTGGGCCAGAAAGTAGACCTTCTCTATCTCCACTGGTGCCATCAAACTCCTCTGAACTCTGTCTCATGTCTTTCCTTTACTACCTGCATGTAATGTAATGTAGTTTAGTATAGAGTAGAATCCTTTGGAATTTTTTTAAAGGTGATTCCTGGTAGTTACTGGTATAAATGGTTAAAAACAGAAAACCTAAAGCACAGAGATAGTGTTCTCATTTCACTTTTTAAGTAGAACGTGAAACTTTCTAAGTTTTTGTAGAGTGATCACTGAGAATTCATCTGTATTTTAGAGGAAAACAAGAAAGACTAATTCCTGGTAGGTAGGCACTTGATAGATTTGTGGAGTGGGTAGAGACAGTCCTGAGCACCTGTCTAGGGTCAGTGAACTACTTATTAGTGAATGATGAAGCAGAAGTGATAGTAGGAACAGAGAGGTGAATATCTCCCCCCCCCCCCCTTTTTTTTTCTGTGCTGTGCTGTCTTGGAGAGGTGAGGAGAAAAAGGTTGCAAATTGGCCGCTGGATGATTGAAAGAAGTCCCTGTGGCCAATTTTGTATCTGGATGACCATTCTTTTTTAAGAGACATGGGTAAGCCTTTCATATAAAGAGCTGCTGGCAGGATATTGTTTTATTAGATTTTAGGAATATTGGCCCATGGTTCACTTTTTCTTTCTCCCCAGTTATTGGAAAAGTTGATTGCTAGTAAGGCTGATTGCTTTCAGGGAATTGTCATTTTCTTCCAGGGGGATGTTTGGATGAGAATGGAGACCACTTTGGCAAGGGCAACAGCTGCTGAACAGTCTGTTTGGGATTAGGTGCAAGTTGGTATGTAGTGGAAATCTGCCTCTTGGTTCCTGAAATTATGTTCCTTTGCCTCAAGGATAAATGTTTTTCTGCTCATTCCAGTTACATTCACTTAGCTGTGGCTGGTAATGCTTCTAACTGATAAAACCTTTCTCTTTTAAGAGAGCTTCCTTGAAAGAATAATTGATAGCTACGATGAACAATTAAAAATGTTATGCCTTCCCTTAAGATTTTGCTCAGGATTTAATCATAGGTTGGTGGTAACAGAACGTTTCAGTTCAAAATTAACTGTATATTATCTAACCATTTTGGTAATGGGAGAGACTTAAGGTGCTTTCTGATCATTTAGATGGCAGTATCACACAAGATTTATTCATATTGTGTGTTGGAATGTAAATTCTAATAACCTTTGGAAGCATTAGTAGTAAAATTTACTTAGCTGGCTGTTTGTAAGCTTGCTAGTGGGTTGGAGTTGCATGTGTGAATCATACCTCTGACCTATTGTGATGATACAAATTAAGTCGAGTTTAAGGAAGCGACTAAATTAATTGCCATCCTGTGACCACACTGTTCACTTAGCACTGTACAGCTAAGATTCTTTCAGTTTTTTAAGTTTTAAGTTTTTTTAAAAATACTTTTTTAATGCCACAGATATAAGAACCTTCAATGGGTGCTTTTAATTTGGGTCTACGCTGACCTTTATGTATCAGATAATGTATCTAAAATCCTGAGCCAGGATCCTAATAACCCCAATCTCTAGCTAAGCATAGCCTTTTAAAAGCTGTCATTCCGTACTAGAACTTTTGTGGTATGGAAGGATAATGTACAGGGGGCCTGGAAGTACATTTACCTATTTGCTTATTTGGTTTGGTTGTTACTTTGTGAGTAGAATTTAAATTCACTTTTAGAAATTATGTCATAGTTGTCAGTGGACATGCGTGTTTCAACTAACTGTAAGAATGACAGATGGAAATGTTCCTTTCTTTTTCATGTCTGGTAATGCGTTTGCATTTGTTGGTCTGAGGTCAGCACTTAAGTTGGACATCTTCAAATCTTTTTTTTATTTTTATTTTTATTTATTTTTTATTGAGATGGAGCCCTGCTCTGTTGCCCAGGCTGGAGTGCAGTGGCACGATCTCGGCTCACTGCAACCTCCGCCTTCCAGGTTCAAGCGATTCTCCTGCCTCAGCCTCCCAAGTAGCTGGAATTACAGGTGCCTGCCACTATGTCTGGCTAATTTTTGTATTTTTAGTAGAGATGGGATTTCTCCACTTGGCTAGGCTGGTCTTGAACTCCTGACCCCAGGTGATCTGCCTGCCTCAGCCTCCCGAAGTGTTGGGATTACAGGCCTGAGCCACCATGCCTGGCTTCAAATCTTAATTTAATGGATGGAGTCAGTTTTCCAATCACTAGTAGAAACGCAGTAACCATAAATTTTGAATGCTTGTATTTTATTGGATTCTGGAATTACCACCTCCAGAGATATTTAGATTGACTTTGGAGTTCTGATTGGTGGTATCACTTTTGATTTTTGAGCATCTCAATTAGCTTATCTTTTCATAGAAGAATATTTTCTCTTCAATTTTTATATATAGATGCAATATATAATTATAAATACTGTATATAACATGTACTTGTGAATCCGCATTTCAAACATACATCAACATAAAAGATTAGTTGTAGTTAGGCTCCTTTTTAAATGTATTTTAATTTGAAATTTACTTGTATGAATAAACTAAAATTCGTTAAAATTTCTTTCTCAACATTATTTAATATTGGCATATTGTCACCAATGAGTCTGAAATAATTCTCATGCCTTAAGAGTGACTATTTTAAAGTGTTACTATTAAGGATTTATTTGTGTGGGGGAAGGATATTGGAGTTGTGGAATAGAAGTAGGGTTGGTGTTGGAAGAAGGGTTACTAAGTACCTTATGGAATAGGAAATTTGAGACAGGTTTCTGAGTGCTGAAAATAGGTAAAGTGGAATTGTAACATAATAAGAAATATATATTTGGTTTCTGTTCCTGGTTCCTGGCACACAGCTCTTAAAACCCTTGGACTGACCAAAGTACTGTAATAAATTGGCTTTTTTTTTTTTTTTTTTTTTTTTTTTTGAGACGGAGTTCTCGCTCTGTCCACCAGGGCTGCCGGAGTGCAGTGGCCGGGAATCTCAGCTCACTGCAAGCTCCGGCCTCCCGGGCGTTCACGCCATTCTCCTCCCTCAGCCTCCCGAGTAGCTGGGACTACAGGCGGGCCCGCCACCATCGGCCCGGCTAGTTTTTGTTTTTTGTTTTTTTTTCAGTAGAGACGGGGTCTTCACCGTGTTAGCAGGATAGGGTCTCAGATCTCCTGGAGCCTCATGATCCGGGGGCCGGTCTCGGCCTCCCAACAGTGCTGGGATTACATGCTTGAGCCACCGCGCCCGGCCGCAATAAATGGCTTTTTGTATGCTAATGAGATGACTAGTGGCTGGGGCTCCTGGATAGCTTCAGGGTGGGGGAGCTGGTTGCTAGGGAAACCAACCAACCAATCTCATGGGAGGGGAAAGGGGAGGAGTCTGAAGTATGAGTTGATAACCAGTGGCCAGTGATGTCTACCTAATGAACCCTCTATACAAACCCAAAGGATAGAGTCTGGAGAGCTTCCAGATGGATGAGCAAGAACACATCCAAGTGCAGGGATTGGGGGTACATCACAGGTACGGGAGGTCGGAAACTCTTGCTCTTAGGACCCTTCCAGACCTTACTCCATGTGTCTCTTCGTCTGGCTATTCATTTGTATCCTTTAAAATAATTAGTATTGGCTGGGCACAGTGGCTCACACCTGTAATCCCAGCACTTTGGGAGGCCGAGGTGGGTGGATCACCTGAAGTTAGGAATTCGAGATCATCCTCCCTAACATGGTGAAACCCCATCTCTACTAAAAATACAAAAATTAGGCATGCATGGTGGTGGGCGCCTGTAATCCCAGCTACTTAGGAGGCTGAGGCAGGAGAATCGCTTGAACCCAGGAGATGGAGGTTGCAGTGAGCAGAGATCGTGCCATTGCACTCCAGCCTGGGCGACAGAATGAGACTCCGTCTCAAAAAAAAAAAAAAAAATCTTTGTAATAAATGCGTAAACATAAGTAAAGTGTTTTCCTGAGTTCTGTGAGCTACTCTAGCAAATTAAACTCTGGGGAGAGCTTATGGGAACCCTGATTTAGAGCTGTTGGGCCAGAAGCACAGGACACAACCCGGGGCATGAGATTGGCATTAGAAGTTGGCGTGGTCTTCTGGGACTGATCCCTTAACCTATGGGATGTGATGCTATTTCCACATAGTGTCAGAATTGAATTAAATCATAAGTCACTTGGTGTCTGCCAGAGAATCTGGTGTCAGAAGTATGTTGTGTGAGAGTAGAAAAAACAGGTTTTTTTCCCTTATCTTTATAATACAATATGCTATAAGGTGTAGTAGAGCATTATCCCTTATTAGGAAGGGTTTATAATTAGTTATTTTTGTTGTTATGACTGAAATATCTAGCAAAGTTACACATTTGGTTCAGTAAGTGTTGTTTGTTGACCTAGTTGTATATTTAAAAAATAGTATTAAAAAATAAAACGTGTTTATTACACACAAAATTGACAAACTGTAAAAGTAGAAGGAACAAGTTAATCAACAAATATTTATTATCTTGACAGATATTTATTATTACCGCCAGGCACTGTTCTCTGCCCTGGGGAAATGGAGTTAAGTCATGTACCCGGGGGCTTACATTCTGGTAGCTGAATGGAGAAGGATGTACCAATAAGTCAGTTATTCTCAGTAAGTGTGAAGAAGATAAAATGTGTAGTGAGAAAAGATGGGTGGTGAAGGCAAGGCCTAACTTGGTTGGAGTGGTCATGGAAGGCTTCTTAGGGAGGGACATTTGAGTTGATCTGAAAGATGAGGAGGCAGTCATTGGAGAGCAGGAGGAGAGTACTCTAAAGCAGAAGATGTCCAAAGGCCTTGCATTGAAAATGAGCTTGCTTCGTTCAAGGGACAGAAAGTAGGAAGAAAATAGTGTCCATAGGGAACATACTTTTTGAGTCTTTGTGGATGCATACTTTGGCTTGTATTTATAGAATTTGTATTCTGTTTTAATATTTGCTTCATAATATGAACATTCTTCATTTCATACCTTAGTAAACATTTTTAGTGTCGACACAATTAATTTTGTAAATGTATTGTGGTTGACTTATCCATTCCCCAACAGTTTGGCATTTAGATCCCTCCCCCTTTTGTGTATTATTATAAGTATTACAGTGAGCATTTTGGATATAAAACTTTTTTGCTTCTTATGGTTGGTCCTCAGAAGGCAAAATATAAACTGGGGCAAAGATATGAATTATTTAGTATTTATTACCAGACTATTTGGCAAAAGCTTTAGTTTATGTTCCAATTACCAAAGTGTAGAGAGTGTTTACTGTATCCTGGCCAGCATTAAGTATTATTTTTGTTTTGAATTTTTTTTTTTTTTGCTGTGGAAAAATACAGATAACATAAAATTTACCATGGTCACCATTTAAAGTGTACAATTCTGTGGCATTAAATAAATCCACAGTGTTGTGCAACCATTGCCACTGTCTACTTCCAGAACTTTTTCATCACTCTAAGTGGAAAACCCTGTACCCATCAAGCAATCATTTCCCAATCCCTGTTCCCCACCAACCCCTGGCAGCCATGAATCTGCTTTCTGTCTCCTTTGCCTATTCTGGACATTCCATGTAAATGGAATTATATAGTACATGGCCTTCTGTGTCTGGCTTCTGTGACTAAGCATGAAGTTTTCAGGATTCATCCATGTCATAGCAGTGTCAGTACATCTTCCCTTTTTATGACTAATATTCCATTGTTTGGATATACCACATTTTGATCATTCATCTCTTGATGGACATTGGGCCATTTCCACCATTTGGCTATTGTGAATAGAGCTGCTATGAAGATTTATGTACAGGTATTTGAATACCTGTTTTCAGTTTTTTTGGACATATATCTAGGAATGGAATTGGCCGGGTCACATGACAGGTAATTTTCCATTTAGCTCATTGAGGACTGGCCAAACTGGTTTCCCCCTTGGCTGCCTGATTTTACATTCTCACCAGCAGTGTATGAGGGTTCTCATTTCTCCATATCCTCATGATACGTTATTTTTAATATTTTTTGTGTTTTGTTTTTTATCATGGCCATCCTAGTGACTGTGAAGTAGTACTTCATTGTGGTTTTTGATTTTCATTTCCCTAATGACTAAAAATATTCAGCATCTCTTCATGTGCTTCTTGGCCATTGAGTACTATCTTTTTGTCACTCTGTCACCTGTGCTGGAGTGCAGTGGTGTGAACACAGCTCACTGCGGCCTTGACCTCCTGAGCTCAACTGATCCTCCCACCTCAGCCTCCTGAGTAGCTAGGACCAAAGGTGTATGCCACCACACCTGGCAAATGAAAACATTTTTTTTTGTCTGGGCATGGTAGCTCACGCCTATAATCCCAGCACTTTGGGAGGCTCGAGGCAGGTGGATCACCCGAGGTCAGGAGTTCAAGACCAGCCTGGCCAACATAGTGAAACCCCATCTCTACAAAATATATAAAAATGACATGTGCTTGTAGTCCCAGCTACTCAGGAGGCTGAGGGAGGAGAATCGCTTGAATCTGGGAGGCAGAGATTGCAGTGACCCGAGATTATGCCACTGCACCCCAGCCTGGGCAACAGAGCAAGACTCTGTCTCAATAAATAAATAAATATGTAAATAAATAAATAAAATTTTTTTTTAAAAATAGAGACAAGGTTGCTTAGGCTGGTCTAGAACTCCTAGGCTCATGCAGTCCTTCTACCTTTGACTCCCAAAGTGCTGGGATTACAGGGACTATTATCTTTTTTCAACTTGAAATTTTTATTGAAATATAAGATGTATAGAAAAGGGCACATAGCACCAACTGAATACACCCGTGTAACTATCACTTTATGCCCTCTTCCAGTTACAGTTACTCTTTCACCAAAGAGTAACCCCATCTGACCCAGAACAGCGTAGATTAGTTTTGCCTGCTTTTGTACTCATGTGAATAGAATCGCATAGTACATCTTCTGTATCTGGCTTTTTTGGCCTAACGTTAGATCTATGCCATTCATCTGTATCATTCACATTTTATTGCATTGTGTGAAATACTAGTTTATTCATTCTAAGGCTGATGGACATTTGGACTGGTTGCAGTTTTTGGATCTTATAATGTCCAAATTATAAGACATTATAATTTCTTGTTACATTCTGCATTTGTTTTTTCTTGAGCTATTCCTGCTATTTGTTTTTTCTTGAGCGTGTGTGTGGGCCAAATACAGCTTTTGGAGTGGTTGTACTAGCATTAAAATGTCGCCATTGGTATAAATAATTCCTCTACTTTGTTGGCTGTTTCTTTTTTTTTTCTTTTAATTTTAGTTCTGTTTAGGCATGGAGAAGTTGTAAGTGGTTTTCTTTTGTTCATTTATTTGGTTAGTTTTAAGTTTGGATTGTAGCCCCTTCATCCAGAGTTTTAAAATTGGAAGTCAACTCTCTGAGTCACATAATCTTGGTATGAAGTTTAAGATGAATGAAATGCAAGCATACTTGAAAAAAAGAGAATATTTTCTTACTAGGGACCTATCATTCTTTTCTTTTTTTTACCAAATGTTGAGTATCCCCCAATATTTTTATAGTAATTATAAAATTACAAATTTATTATAACCCCACAGTAGGTCCTAGAGACTAATTGGAACAGAAAGCAATATTGTTTTAATTGTTTGGTTTTTGAGCTCTAGTAACCTTCTATATCTTTTCTTTCTTTCTTTTAAAATTACAAAATAATGCATATACATTATAAAAAATTAGAAAATTACATAAGAAAATAAAAAAAATGCCACTACTTAAGAGAAAACCACTTTAGTATGTACACTTCCTGTTTGTTTTTAGGCAATACTAGTTTTTTTTACTTGAACATAATGTTCTTTAATGTGATTCCCCTAAATATACTGTGAATACTTTCCTGTCTAATTAAATATTATTCTGAAGCATGGTTTTAAAAAATTAGAGCATGATTTAAAATTTAATTTTATCAAATGGTGTACATGTACATATTAATAATTTATAAAGTCATGTAGTTTTACAAGGCTAATAATAATAAAAGTAGGCTGGGCGAGGTGGCTCACGCCTGTAATCCCAGCACTTTGGGAGGCCGAGGCAGGCAGACCACTTGAGGCCAGGAGTTCAAGACCAGCCTGGCCAACATAGCAGAACCTTGTCTCTACTAAAAATATAAAAAATTAGCTGGGCCTGGTGGCGCATGTCTATACTCCCAGATATTCGGGAGGCTGAGGCAGGAGGATCGCTTGAACCTGGGAGGTGGAGGTTGCAGTGAGCCGAGATCGCGCCACTGCACTCCAGCCTCGGTGACGGAGATTCCATCTCAAAATAAAAAAAAAATCTAGCTCTCAAGAGGAAACACTATCAACATTGACTTGTTTCTTTGGTTGTTTTTTATTTCCGGATGACATGCTTAAACTAACCTTTTTTGACTCTTTCAATTTTAGATTTATCTTTTGACTTGCCATGATGGAAGGTAGTGGTTTAGCTGTTTTACATTTTATTCTCCCCACGATGCATACTTTCTGTCTTCTATATATGGTTATATAACCAATTTTTGTTAATAAAAGTTTATATAATTATTCACACTGGAGCCATGCTGTGTACTATTTTAACATGGTTACTTTTTTTTTTTGGAAACAGCTTTTTGTTTTAGCTGGATTTAATGAATCTTTGTGTTTATTTGTTTTCCATGTGTTCATCACTTCCTCAGCTCAGACTGTCCTACTAAAGTTTAACTCTCCTTTTAGTACAATAAACACATCAGGTAATCTTTCAGTTTCTTTTTATTTTTCCTTTTGGATACTTACAACTTTCTGTTCCAGTTGAACTGATTGCCTTCTTGGCTTGCTTCCTGTAGTGGGATTTTTACCATCTTCATGGGAATTCTTCCAGCCTTATTCTGTTGCTTTTCATTGTAGCTGCCTTAGAAATGAAGCATGGGAAGCAAATTCTTTGAGACCTAGAATATTTAAGAATATCTATTAGAGCCTACTCTTTTTTTTTTTTTTTTTTTGAGACGGAGTCTCACTCTGTGATCCAGGCTGGAGTGCAATGGCATGATCTCGGTTCCCTGCACCCTCCACCTCCTGGGTTCAAGCGATTTTCCTGCCTCAGCCTCCCGAGTAGTTGGGACTACAGGCCCCCGCCACATCGCCCGGCTAGTTTTTTGTATTTTTAGTAGAGAGGGGGTTTCACCATGTTAGCCAGGATGGTCTCGATCTCCTGACCTCGTGATCCGCCGCCTACTCTTGATAGATAACTTGGCTATATTTGCAAGTCAAGGTGGGAAATTATTTTTCTTCAAAATTTTGAAGGCATAACTCAAGTGACTTGTTTCTACAGTTGCTCTGAAAAGTCTGATGTCATTTTGATTCCAAGACACCCCCCCGCCCCGACTTTTTTTTTTTTTTTTTGAGACGGAGTCTCACTCTGTGATCCAGGCTGGAGTGCAATGGCATGATCTCGGTTCCCTGCACCCTCCACCTCCTGGGTTCAAGCGATTTTCCTGCCTCAGCCTCCCGAGTAGTTGGGATTACAGGCGCCTGCCACCATGCCTGGCTAATTTTTGTATTTTTAGTAGAGACAGAGTTTCGCCATGTTGGTCAGGCTGTTCTCCAGCTCCTGACCTCAGGTAATCCACCCGCCTCTGCCCCCCAAAGTGCTGGGATTACAGGCGTGAGCCAGGGCGCCTGGCCTCCAAGACCTTTATAAGAAACCTGTTTTTTTCTTTCTGGAAACCTTTAGGATCTTCTCTTATTCCTGGTGTTCTGAAATTTTGCAATGATATTTCTTACTGTGAGTCTTTGTTTAAAAAAAAAAAGAAAGTCCATTGTGCTGTGCCCTTGATGGATCTTTTTATTCTAGAAACATATGCCCTTCAATGCTTAGAAAGTTGTTTCTTTGGTAATGGACTCTGAAAAGGGAGAACTCCTTATTAGGGGGTTTTTGGGTCTTCTGAATTCTTTTATCTTCTCTTTGCTGTCTGATTTTGTCTCTTTTTTTTTTTTGCTATTCTTTATATTCCAACTCCTTTATTGGATTTAAAGTTTCTACTGTCTTTAATTTCAAAAGCTTTTCTTTCATGAATGTTTCTTTTAATCATTCTTATTTCACGGATACGTGTCTTTTTTTTTGACCCTTTGAGGATATTATGATTCTGTTCCTTGCGTTTTTTTTTCTTGCTCTGTTTTGATTCCTACCTTTCAAATTAAAGGTTTTCTTAAATGTTCGATGTTCCTTGCCTTTCTGTTCAGACTTAAGCATGAGGCTTTTAAAAAAATTTTTTATTTTTAAAGCAAATTGGGAAGTCTTTCCATGGCATGGGCCTGTGACATGATCTTCCTCTCTGAGGGATGAACTGGTGAATCTGGCTTTCCGTGGGACCCTCAGCTGTCAGTGTCTCCAGGCCTCTCTTTTTTAGGCTGTTTTGTTTTCCTATCTAAGCTTGACTGCCAGAATTCTGTGGTGAATTGGGGAAAAGGAGGGTGGTGGGTGGGTGGTTAGTTATCATTCAGTATTTAGACTTGCATTTAAATCCCGTCAGACCTCCCTCAGAATGCCTTTGTTTCGAGTCTCTCCTGTGTAAACTTCCCAGAGTAATGGGCTGAGTGTCTGATGGCATTGTTTGGGTTGTGGTAGCTGGGATTTTGATGAATGGCTCCTTATCTAGAGTTTCAACCAGTTCCCCCCACCCCCGCCGCAGCCCCACCCAGCCCTGCTCTGGATTCGTGAACTTTTCTGGGCTTTATTCTTGGTGCATTCCCTCAGTAATTCTGCTAGACAGTTTCTGTTTTCTTCAGTCTAAGTCAGTTACCTCTAATCTAACTGCTTTCCAGCTTTCAAAATTGTGCTTATATCTAGAGCAAGCTTGTCCAGCCCACGGCCTCTGGGCCACATGTGACCCAGGATGGCTTTGAATGTGGCCCAACACAAATTCATGAACTTTCTTAAAACATGAGATTTTTGTTGAGCGATTTTTTTTTTTTTTTTTTTAAGCTCATCAGGTGTCGTTGGTGTTAGTGTATTTTATATGTGGCCCAAGACACTTCTTCCAGTGTGGTCCAGGGAAGCCAAAAGATGGCACACTCCTGATCTAGAATCTGCTGTAGTGTCCTCTTTTTTTTTTGTTTGTGGTCTGCATTTATAAATTATTTATTATTTAGTGTTGGACTTGTAAGAAACACTGTGTTCCACTCTGCCGAGGAAAGGGTGAGCTGTTATGGTGAGGCCTTCCCAGGTCTGTGTGCCTGGCACTCTCAGCTACATTGTTTAGGACCTTGAGGTGTGTGTAGTTATTTTATTGGATTTATGTGAGAAGGGCTAGTTTTGTGATTGGTTAAGTTTATTGAAAATTGACCTTTTTTTTTTGAGACAGAGTCTTGTTCTGTTGCCCAGGATGGAGTGCAGTGGTGCTATGGTGGCTCACTGCAATCCCTGCCTTCTGGGTTGAAGGGATTCTGCTGCCTCAGCCTCCCTAGTAGCTGGGACTACAGGTGCGCACCACCACGTCCATCTAGTTTTTGTATTTTTAGTAGAGACGAGGTTTTGCCATGTTGGCTAGGCTGGTCTCCTGGCCTCAACTAATCCGCCTGCCTTGGCCTCCCAAAGTGTTAGAATTAATTGAAGGCCCTGTCTTCAAATACAGTCACATTCTGAGGTAATGGGGGTTAGGATTTTAACATGTGAATTTGGTGGATGTTGGAGGGGCACAGTTCAGCACATAACAAATATTTTTATTATCTCATGCGTTTAAAGGAGTATCATTTCTGATACACTTCAGAAAGGAATGTATTAGTGTGAAGTGGAAATAGCTCGGACATTGTAGTCAGATAGGTAGGCCTGGTTTGAACTCCAGCCTTGCCTCTTAATAGTTCCCTAAATTTTTGTAACTTCTCTGAGACTTGCTTCCAAATCTATGAACTGGGAGTAACTGTACATCACAGAGTGATGGTAAGAAATCTAAGGACAATGTATGTTAAAAGTGCCTGACATCGAGTTGACTTCTAAATACTACGTTCTTACTGGTCTTTTCTCTCCTCCACCCCCCAAAGTAGTGTTTTGTATCTTTCCCCCTTATTTAATATCAGAAGGTGTCAATTTCAAATGTACGTATGTATCATTTTAAAATTGTTTAGTCTTTCTATTCACAAGTGGTTGAATATCAGCAGTTTCTTAAGATTCAATCTACAAATGTGTTTACCCAGTCGCTTGTCAGAATTTCCAACCATCATGTAGTTCAGTTTAACATTTTACATACTTTAAGTGAAACCTACGAAAGTGTAATCTGCTGAGTCAGTGGATATTTACATTTCAAAGGCTCTTGATGCATAAGGACAAGAGCCTTTGCTTTTTATCAACAATATATGAGGATGCCTTTTTCCCACTGTATTTTCTCCTAATTATCAAAGTCTAAAAAGATACCTTGTTTTATTTAACTTGCATTTCTTTACTAGCCAACTTTAATGTTTTTCATATCTTTATCAGCCCTCTCTAAATCTTTTATCAATTGTCCTTTTTTTATTTGTTTGTTTTTGTTTGAGACAGGGTCTTGCTGTGTTGCCCAGGCTGGAGTGCAGTGGCGCAATCTCGGCTTACTGCTTAAGCGATTCTCCGCCTCAGCCTCCCAAGTAGATGGGACTACAGGTACCCAACACCATGCCTGGCTAATTTTTTTTTTTTGTATTTTTAGTAGAGATGGGGTTTTACCATGTTGGCCAGGCTGGTCTCGAACTCCTTACCTCAAGTGATCTGCCCTCCTTGGCCTCCCAAAGTGCTGGGATTACAGGTTTGAGCCACTGTGCCTGGCCACCCTTGTACAATTTTAAAATATTGTTGTTTTTGTAGTGGATAAGGCATACAATATGTAGTCTCCCTTTTTTTAATAGCTGTCTGGGGCATATTTTCCCACCTATTTACCCCCCAATTTATATTAAACCCTCATTTTCCTCCTTTAGCTCTGCCTGCCTATTCTCCCTCAGCAAGTCTTTGACATTTTCTAAAGTTAAGAGAACAGTAATAACTTCACTGAATAAAAATGGTGAGAGAGCCTGGACTTTATGCCCAGAAGACCTCCTAAGAGTGTTATTTTCAAAATCAACGTGGAATTTTGGTTTTTATGTCTGCCACTGAAAGTAGCTTGTTTAAATTTGAGTTTAATTAGTAGAATGACAGGGTTGTTACTCATAGTATGTACTGTTATTAAAGATTCTTTGGCATACATGCAAATTTTTGCTTATTAGAAGTTTCTAGTCGGAATTATAGCACTCACAAAAAGTTTTAAATAAGTAAGATTTAGAATGATTGACCCCCTGAAAACCTGGTATGCAAAAGGCTACTGGGTAATTTGATTAATTTTATATAACACACGTGTGATTTCACCATACTCTTTTTGTTCCTTATGGTTGATTCTAAGTGATCAGTAATTTTTATTTTGACCATTTAAACCCATAGCTATTAGCAACTTAAATTTGTGAAATTCTGTATAGTGATTTCAGTTTTACAAGTTTGTATCTTGGCCAATGCTGTAATTTTGAAAACTTTACATTTGGTAAATACCAATGTTTTTCTTAATGTACTTTTTCACAGTCCTTCTGATTGATTTCAAAGTGTTGTCTTTGAAAATAAACATGACTCATAGCACTTGGGTAGCCAGAGCATGCCTGTAATAAGTGTCTTTGTACATTTTGAGGCTGTGGTAGAATAAACATAGCAGTTCCTTTCCTTTTTGAAATGGAAGTTTGATACTATTGCTGAATTTAAAGATGAACAGAGCTGTAGGTTTGGAGAAAGAGAAAAGCACGGTTATATTTGCAGGTACATTTTTTTCTAACTTTCATTGACTATTTTTGAGTGTTAATATGTAATTATTAATAAAAGTAATTTTATAGAAGCTGCAAATTACCATGTTTCAATGTATTTCGGGATTATTCCTTTAATAATTTAGGAGCTTTAAAATATGTATCTCAGACTCTATATAATAGAGTCATCTGTGTAGTTAAACTTTTGAGCTTTTAAGAAGTTATAATTCTAAATATTGCTTAATTATTTATTTTTACTTAGGGAGAATGACTGTTTAAAGGTTGAGTCTTCACTTTTTGGATAGCCAAGAACCATTAACTAATTTCTGTTGTTTTTGCCATTGATTTGTGGGTACCTTTTAATCTTTTATTATCATTTAGTTCTTTGTGTCCCAGAGTAAGTTTTCATTTAGTTCTATTTGGGCATTTGTTTTTGTGCTCATATCTCTTACTGTTTGCTATACTTCATAGTATGTTTTAATATCTGGTCAAGCAAGTTTATTATTATTATTATTTTTTGAGGTTGATTTAGCTGTTGGTTAACCTTTATTTTAGCATGAACATTTTAGGCTGCTTATTGAATTCCTTAAAGAATCAAACTGGCAATTTGAGATTGCATTACATTTATAGATTAATTTTGGTGGAGAAATGTTATTCTATTTGTGGATTGTTTTGGTACTTCTAGATAGATGATGATGTCATTGGCAGTGTTATGCCCAGACCTTTTATTCCCCGAAGAAGACCACCAGAGACCAGAGTCAAAGCCAAGCGGCAAGGATCTTTAATGCAAGTTCGAACTTGGTCCCTCCGTTTTACAACATACAAGAGGGCCCTGAACAATGCGTGCGCTTGCCTTTTATAGCCTAATGTAAACAGGACTTGTAAAGTTGCAGAGGAACGAGGGAATTCTCTAGGTTACAGCATTACAATTGGTTAACATTTTAAGTCTATACATTTAGCAGTTTTTTTATTGGTTCCCGCGCTCTCACAAACGACTGTGCTCTTATCGGGGACTTTCCAGGTGGTGTCTTTCTAAAGTTGAGATATATGGTAGTCTTTGAATTGAGAGATACATGGTGGGGAGACATGTAGTGGGATGAGCCCAGTAAGTTGAGAGATATATGGAGGGATATGTTTATACTGGGCTCAGGAAGTTTGAGAGATATATGGCAAGCACTAGTAATT